>NW_025963791.1:0-527500 GCF_023055435.1 Haliotis rufescens
ACATTTTATGACAACAGAGGAACGCTACACATATCATAACCCATTACATTTTATTACAACAGAGGAACGCTACACATATCATAACCCATTACATTTTATTACAACAGAGGAACGCTACACATATCATAACCCATTACATTTTATGACAACAGAGGAACGCTACACATATCATAACCCATTACATTTTATGACAACAGAGGAACGCTACACATATCATAACCCATTACATTTTATGACAACAGAGGAACGCTACACATATCATAACCCATTACATTTTATGACATTAGGGGAATCTACCCTACATATATCAATCAATTTTGTGTGTGAAAATAGCTTCATTAAATCAAATCTGTCTTTCCATTTATATTTCAAAATCCACTTTAAATGACAATTGTTGTAACAGTTACTTCCTGTCATTGGTCAGAAGAGAACTAAATAGTTGGCAGTTGCTCAGTTCACAGAACTATTTGTATGATGGTCTCATAGAGCAACACAGTACCAATAGTGACACACAGAAACAAGCCACTCCCTCTCACACAACAAGTTATACTGTGAGGTCAAACAAGCAATTAAATACGGGAAACAATATTCAGATATTAGGAGTATGGTGAAAATATGTATTGTACTTTAACTGACATGTTTGTACTGAACTGCATCAAGAAACAAATGAGGGAAGTCTTTTCCCCCAGATACCACTGACTAATGATTTGTTTGTTTGGTTTGTTTGTTGTTTAACGCCGCACTCAGCAATATTCCAGCTATATGACGGCTACAGGTATCATGTAATGTATTGATGGGAAACACATGTTAGGCCCTTTCCAGAATATCACCCGTGTTAGTGTGTTAGGGTTGGGGAAGCAGACTCATACGTTTACTTTAGTACTTGCCGCAATTATATGCTAAGATAATGGACTTCATGAAGTGGTCTAGAAACAGATATGAACGTTATATTGTTTTATCCGTAATATGTCCAGCCCAGTCTGTTTGCATGATTGTCTACAGATATAGACCAAATAAGGTGTGCTCTTTTTGGTGCAAGAACTGTAAGTGAACAACATAAATTAATAGTTTTGTATTATATTCATATTTAGTTTCCAAGGAATACACTATAGCCAAGAAGTATCTAAGTTGTGTTGCATATCACAACGGCGAATCACGAATTCTGACCTACGATCAGAGAGTCCTGGCGCGTCTGAGGATAGCAACTCTGCATGTGGAATCTCAGCACATTAGAGCACCGCTACCCATGTAGTCTTCCTACTGTAAGACAGACCATAACAGACGTGCCACTGATGACCAAATGCGTCTTAGAATGAATACTTCACAACGTGTAGCGTTTTGGATGCGCGTTTTTGCGACACGTGACAGCTTTCAAATGTCACGTGGCCTTGACAGCTGTGTTGGTGATGTTGTTGATAAAACAATATTAATGAACTAGATTGTTTGTGTTTTATTATGGCATTGTTAGAGCTTGTGCCAATATCACGAAACATAGTTTGATCACATGTGGATATTGCAATCCATAGTGACACACTGGTCAGTGGATTGAGACACTGACGCATGTACATTCAACAAGGTCACAGAGACCTCCAAACAAATAGTTGCGTTATATCCAGACGTTAATACCTAATGTTCACAGCCCCTATAGAGGTTGGTTGTACATTGGTTCGTTATAGTCAACTCTTCGTTTTATTCGACTTCGTCTTATTGGTTTTTACCTACTTGAGCTCAAATTTGTGGGGAGCGTCAGATGTCACGTGTGAAGTTCACCCCATACATCATACAATATACAAGTTTCGCACAAACATACAGGTATCACACAAACATGCGAGTACCATACAAATATATAATTATCACACATACATACAGGTATCACACAAATGTACAAGTATCACGCATACATACAGGTATCACACAAACATACAAGTATCACACAAACATACAGGTGGCACACAGACATACAAGTGTCACACAAATGAACACGTATCACACCAACATACAGGTATCGCCCAAACATAATGCAGGTATGGCATAAATTTACATGCCTCACATAAATATACAGGTACCAGACAAACAACACGTGTCACAAACATACAGATATCACACAAACATATAGGTGTCACACAAACATTATGCAGGTATAGCACAGATTTACTTGCCTCACATAAACATACAAATATCACACAAACATACAGGTATCACACAAATATTCAGGTGTCACACAAACATACAGGTATCACACAAATATACAGGTGTGATACAAACATACATATAGCACAGAGACATATAGGTATCACACAAACACACATGCAGGTATGGCACACAGTTACTTGCCTTACATAAACATACAAATATCACACAAATATACAGGTGTCACACAAACATACAGGTGTCACACAAGCATACTGGTATCACACAAACATAGAGGTGTCACACAAACATACGTATATCACACAAACATACAGTTGACACAAAAGCATACATGTATCACACAAACACACAGGTGTCACACAGACATACTGGTATCACACAAACATACGTATATCACACACACATACAGTTGTCACACAAACAAACGTATATCACACTAACATACAGTTGTCACACAAACATACAGGTATCACAAAAACAAACAGGTATCACACAAACATACAGATATCACACAAACATACATGTTTCAAACAAACATACAGGTATCACACAGACATACAGTTGTCACACAAACATACAGACATCACACAAAATGTCACACTCCAAACATACATATATCACAATAACATATAGGTGTGACACAAACATAGGTAACACACAACCTTACAGGAATCACAAAAACATAGGTATCACTCAACCTTACAGCAATCACACAAACATTGGTATCACGCAACCTTACAGCAATCACACAAACACGGGTATCACACAACCTTATAGGAATTACAAAAACATAGGTATCACTCAACCTTACAGCAATCACACAAATATAGGTATCACACAACCTTACAGGAATCACACAAACACGGGTATCACGCAACCTTACAGCAATCACACAAATATAGGTATCACGCAACCTTACAGCAATCACACAAACACGGGTATCACGCAACCTCACAGCAATCACACAAACACAGGTATCACGCAACCTTACAGCAATCACACAAACACAGGTATCACGCAACCTTACAGCAATCACACAAACACGGGTATCACGCAACCTTATAGCAATCACACAAACATAGGTATCACGCGACCTCACAGCAATCACACAAACACGGGTATCACGCAACCTTATAGCAATCACACAAACACAGGTATCACGCAACCTTACAGCAATCACACAAACACAGGTATCACGCCACCTAATAGGATTCAAACAAACCTAGGTATCACCAGAGTAATGACAACCCATTTGTTTAAAATAAAGATAGGAAAAGGAAAGGACCTTACCCGATAGAGCATGTTATCAAGTAGTATGTGCTGAAGTACATGACTGATCGCTAGAACCTGTACGACACTTCTAGGTGTCAACAGCATCTCAGTATTGACATAAAGCTATCATTCTGTCGATCTAGAAGACCTTGATAACTCAAGTTAACAGTTTACTTTAGTTTGAAAACTCCAGCAGGCTAAAATGAAACATTATAAATGTCATTCCTTGTTTTCAACAAATCTTCACGTCGAGATCATGCACGTATTTCATACCCTCTTACAACTTGTCAGTATTTTCGGAAAAGTCAGTTTGTGTGAGTAAAGGCTCCATTTTCTCTTTGTGCAAGATTTGATGCCAAGGGACAACAGAAACCTACTAGGGTGTATTTCCACTGAATGGACAATGAGCATTGATCACCTCTCATGCACGAGAACGATGTAGTATTGCGTTCTACAATATTTTCCAACTGACACACAACTCAACTACCCTTGCTAGCTCTGTTACATGACAGGGCGCTATATGGGTCCGGATCTACAAATACTTCTTAATACGAACCCAACAAAGAAAAAAAATAGCCTTTATTCACGCGTCAACATTTTTCATGTTAATTTGTATAAGTAGTCTCAGCTAGACAGGTATTACTTACCCATAACGAAACAATAATAACATTTTTTTAAGAACCTTTCTTGTGCATTAGAAAAATGTGTGGGCAATGTGAAATGAACATGCATGTAGATTTCAGTCAGACGATGCGTCAAACTGCCAGTCTCCCGGCTCCACCGCGGCAGTGGATTATCCGGGTGAGTTCACGTCGTTGCCTGCTGAAGACACAGCATTCATCCCGGCTAAAGCATCGGCGTCTGGGTCAAAGGTCATGCCGCAGGTCTATCACGGAAATCCTCAGAAACGAAATATATAATAAAGTAGTTACAGAACATAATGATCGTGCAAAAAACACACCATACTACTCATGTTGTTTCCGTCCCGTATTATGCGCATAGCAGTGACGTGATATCTGTGTTGTTGAAAGGGTTAAAATATCTGAGACATATTTGCACTCATACTGATTCGTGAAACTATTTTTTCCAAAATATATCACAGAATCACAGAAATAGATGAATCACACAACTTAATAGGAACGTGACACGCAGGGCATCAAATAACAAGTGTGTGTCTATGGTTTTACTCCGCTTTGTAAGCAATATTCCAACAGTTACAGGGGACACCAGAAATGGGCATCATACATTGCACCCACGATTCTTACACGGGCTTTCGGCGTGACGAGCGTACGTACACATGTGTGCGATTCTCAGTTTCTTTGAGAGATCTGCTGTCTCGATGAAGAATAGCGTTGTTCAAATGACATGACAACCACGAAAAGTGGATTTCGGCGTGTTTGTGATATTAAACCAAAAGCGAAGATATGAATTGTCGGTTTCTGTGGATACGTGGAAATTATATAGTCCCGTTTGAAAATATAGGATGCCTATGTATGTGGAACTACGTGGAAAATATAGACCTGGGTGCCGAGGATGTCCTGTGTATGTGGAACTACGTGGAAAATATAGACCTGGGTGCCGAGGATGTCCTGTGTATGTGGAACTACGTGGAAAATATAGACCTGGGTGCCGAGGATGTCCTGTGTATGTGGAACTACGTGGAAAATATAGACCTGGGTGCCGAGGATGTCCTGTGTATGTGGAACTACGTGGAAAATATAGACCGGGGTGCCGAGGATGTCCTGTGTATGTGGAACTACGTGGAAAATATAGACCTGGGTGCCGAGGATGTCCTGTGTATGTGGAACTACGTGGAAAATATAGACCTGGGTGCCGAGGATGTCCTGTGTATGTGGAACTACGTGGAAAATATAGACCTGGGTGCCGAGGATGTCCTGTGTATGTGGAACTACGTCGAAAATATAGACCGGGGTGCCGAGGATGTCCTGTGTATGTGGAACTACGTGGAAAATATAGACCGGGGTGCCGAGGATGTCCTGTGTATGTGGAACTACGTGGAAAATATAGACCGGGGTGCCGAGGATGTCCTGTGTATGTGGAACTACGTGGAAAAATAGACCTGGGTGCCGAGGATGTCCTGTGTATGTGGAACTACGTGGAAAAATTGACCTGGGTGCCGAGGATGTCCTGTGTATGTGGAACTACGTGGAAAAATAGACCTGGGTGCCGAGGATGTCCTGTGTATGTGGAACTACGTGGAAAAATAGACCTGGGTGCCGAGGATGTCCTGTGTATGTGGAACTACGTGGAAAATATAGACCTGGGTGCCGAGGATGTTGTCTGTGTGTGGTGCTACGTGGAACACTGGTCTCATTGTCGAGTATTCTCTCGTGGAATTCCGTGTAAAATACCTGTTTGTCGAGGATGTTCCGTGTTTGTAAAATTACGTGGACCACATAGGAGGGTGGGAGTGTATTGAACTATGTGGAACTGTCATTTAAGGAAGCGTTAGAAGCACTTGCTACAAACTGATCCCATTTAGCCTGACCCAACAAACTAGGACCGGAGTTTGGATGATATACGACCATATACCTGAAAGTGACTCGATTTCGTAACCTACCACTCGAGTGATAAATACATTCCGTTAGAAAAAGAAATCAAGGATCATATCATATATAACATACAGTGTACAGATATCTCCTGATACTTCCAGGGCCGTATGACCATGAAGGAGAGTGTCTACAATATACGTGATGGTTTTACACCCGGGTGCATCATGAACAATTCGTCACAAAACAACTGGAGAAGCCAACAAAGCTTGCGATACAGAGCGTCCAATACATCTTCTCAGGCAGAAGTAACACAATTTGAAAGGGTAGTTATCCCCAAGCGTCTCTTTTAAAACCTGCAGCTCTACATATTTGTGTAACTCGCGGCGAACAACGGTCTTTGCTCACATTCAAGGGCGCTGTCGCACAAGGTAAACATGAATTTGAGAAATTGTAATATTCAATGACTCCACAAAAAACATTTTGTTCTCACACCCATGAAAAGGATGGACACTACCAAACATAAGTATATATCAACGGTTATCTTACCGACATTAGTGGCTTGACTTATATGTAGCGACTGACAAGCGCACTATCAACGCATTTTAAAATGATTTTTTTCATTGAATTTGTGACATCCCTTTACAATTACAATTTGTATAGATATACCAATTTGTATAACAAGAAGAGAGGGGAAAGCAATATAAACATGTGCAACAATACTCACAGCCTCCCAGTTTGTGTGAACAAGAAGCAACGTAAAACATTTCCACACGTTCTCTGGCCTTCTGTAGAATAATATACAATTGAATATATCAAGTGGATAATATAGAGAAATACTGTATAGCATTAACCAACTGCACAGCAGTGTACATGAAATATGGCCTTACGTAAAAAATAGTTGTTGAACACCCATTCAACAACAGCTATCAAGTACAGCCATGAACACCCGTTCAACAACAGCTATCAAGTACAGCCATGAACACCCGTTCAACAATAGCTATAAAGTACAGCCATGAACACCCGTTCAACAATAGCTATCAAGTACAGCCATGAACACCCGTTCAACAATAGCAGTTAGGCGCAGCAGTGACCATCTGTACAATAGCTTTAAGGTGCAGCAATGACCGGCCCTTCAACAATAGCGCAGCAATGGTCATCTGTTCAACAATGACTGTAGTGAGTGAGTTGGGTTTAACGCCGCTTTTAACAGTATTCCAGTTATATCAAAGCGTGTCAGCTTAATATGAGAGGAAAGCCCGAAGTGATGCAGGTCTCAGACGTTTACCATTTTGGTGAAAACCACGAGCACGGGTATGGTGCTGACAAACCTAGAAACATAATCGGGGTGAACCGGGATTCGAACCCACAATCATAGGTTTATGGCGTGTCCAACGGACGCAACTCTGCGGCGCCTTAGACGACTGGGCCACCCGTGCCCCCAACAATGACCGTAGCACACAGAACATCGTGAACGGCGAAATGAGTCCAAGTGAGTGAGTTTGGCTTAACGGCGTTTGAACAGTATTTTAGGGGATACAGGTCTCACAGTGGTAAAGCCCGCCATTACGGGTATGGTGCTGACAAACTGAGTAAATGCCATTTAGGCCACCTCTGGCAATATTCCAGCTACATTAAAACTTTCTGTATATGCTGGAGTCATGACCAAGCAAACCGGTACTCGACAGTTTGAACAAACGAGTGGGTACCATGATAGATGAAAGAACCTTACCATATGTCATATATTTCTTAGTGTCTGTTCAAGATTATTTCACTTACATAGCTACGTGCGTGCGTGCGTGCGCGCGCTTGTAATTGTCGGAACTAAAATCGCATTTACAGCCAACTGGGACGCCAGGACGCAGATTAACATGTTTACCCAACTCAGACACAGTGTAATGACTTGAGTTACAAGTATCATCGTTTAATGTCGTTTGGTATGAAGCGGCCATCCACTCGCAAGCCAGACGCTATGTCACTGCTCCACGGAGGCGGCTCAATGAACATACAGATGTGTGTGTCGAGCATCTGGGAGATACAAGTGTAGCTAGGACATCAACAACCAGGATCATTGGTAAGTGACGAATGTTTCAATCTACCGCATGGTTTCTGTTGCCCTCTCATTGCATTATAACACCTTTGTCAGAAATGGAAATCAATAATCGAATTTCCAAGCCCCATAAATCAAGGGACGGAAATCAACACGTGTGCTAAAGGCAACAGGTGTCACTAATCACTTTGTAGGTATTAACAAAGAACAAACTGCACATGGGCAATTCTCCGATCAAACTATATGTCAGAACTGTCAAGAGGGAAAATGCAATCAACATGGGATTTAAAATCCTCATCAGACGGGACAATATGACAGTCGTAAAGCGTGGTATGTTAGCGCGAATCTTGATATTGACGAGATGGTTGAAGATAAACACCCGGCGCTACAGAATGTTATCAATGAGAAGGAGGTGATGATTAATAAACCCTCTGCAGTTGGATACTGGAGGCACGCCTTCTTGTTGTCAACGTCGTCTATGTCACCAAGATCATTGACAACATTAACATATTCCCTCGAAATATAAATACCTTTATCATCACCATCGTCATAATTAGAACCAAACAAATGCAATGATGATGATAATAATACCTTCGAGCGCCATCACCACCAGTGTATACCATCAACATGTTTCCCATAAGCACCACACGTGGGGTGTCTAAATAGTTCTAAGCCTAACTACGAAGGACGTCTAGCTCCCCCTGACAGTTGGAATGTATCAAGTACTTTCCATGCTTACAGGTTGCTTTGAACCAACTACACGACCAGGCAACATATTTCTGCGGGCATCAAAGTAACAAGATATCCCTGGTTGATAAAAATGGACAAACTTGGCAAGGTTTTCAGTTGGCATCTCTCATGAGAGAACAAAGGGGAAAGAACGGGGCATGACAAAGGTTTCAGCACGCTGGGTTCCAAGGCTTCTGACTCCTGATCAGAAACGCTCCAGGTTCATCATCTTCTGAGTGACTTGTATAAAGCATGGATGTATCTTGGGTTCACCACCATCTGGCACAGACTATACAGCAACCAAAGGAGTGGAAACAATCTAACGTCTCCTTCTCCGAAAAATGGCCTCGAGGTGATTGGATTTTCTGGAATTTCAGATGAATCCTACTGGTGGATCACTTACCGATAGGTAAGAGTATAATTATTACTCTGTTTAGGCAACTGCGTGAGAATATCAACGCTAAACGTCGTGACAAACTCACTAAACGTGTTTTGTTCCTCCTGGAATATTCATCTGTGCACAAGGCTGTTGTTGCCATGATGCAAGGCATGACTCCGGCTTTGAACGCATTGAACATCCTCAGTATCATCATTGTCTGGCGCTGTCAGATTTCTACCTCTTTCCAGACTTGAAGACAGAACTGTCTAGCAAGCATTATGCAAATGATGACGACATCATTTCTGCTGTGGAGGACCTTTTACGCCAACAGGTGGAAACCTTCTAAGTGTACAGACCTGAGAGGGTATTATGTTGAAATGTAATTAGCAAAACTCCATCAACGCAGTCCTCCATAGCTCATACATGTTCAGCGACCTCTCGTGTGTGCCATATCTATTGTTACAACTATGGCGATGTGAGATGAGTGAAGATTGGGTAGACAACATTACGCTTGATTACGTGTTCATTCAGGCAGCATGTAAGCATGAAAGTATTGAACTTAATTTGGAAAAGGGTGTACTATACATTCTTTGTTCTCAGACTCAGAACTTTTCAGACACCTTTCGTAAGTCATTGTTTCGCACAATAATATTTGATAAAAATTCCCATGGTGTTTTACCCGCAAAATGAATGGTAGATAATGACACTTACCGTAATTTTGAAATGTCAAATTCACAGAAATATGTAGAAGAGCGTAGTCGAATCTCATAAAACTGAAAAGGCATTTTGATAAAAATGCGTGAAGGAAATATAATATTACGCAAACACTAAATTCTGCTTTAACTACTACCTTCTAGCGGTAGTAAAGTCAGAAGGATACAAAACCCGTAACGTTCTAACTGTAATAAAATAACCACCTCTTCTCGATTACCACAGTCAATTTCCCGTCCAAAAACCCATTTATCTCAGCTAATAGCTATCTTTCCCGACATCCCCAAACACATCCCCAGAATATATCTACGTACCCGAGTGCATAGCCACCTACAGAGTTCATACCCACCTACCCGAGAGCATACCCACTTACCCGAGAGCATACCCACCTACCCGAGAGCATACCCACTTACCAGAGTACATACCCACCTACCCGAGAGCATACCCACTTACCCGAGAACATACCCACCTACCCGAGAGCATACCCACTTACCCGAGAACATATCCACTTACCAGAGTACATACACACCTCCCCACCTACCCGAGAACATACCCACTTACCCGAGAACATACCCACCTACCAGAGAACATACCCACTTGCCCGAGAACATATCCACTTACCAGAGTACATACACACCTTCCCACCTACCCTGGGACATATCAAGTATTCATCTACTCGAGTGTATACACCCATACCGGGACATATACCAACCTACCCGAGAACATACACATACCCACCTACCCGAGAATAAACACATATACCCGGGCATATAATCACGTAATCAAACAGTTCTAAGCCTAACAAACAAAACCAGCAGTTGTGAAAGTGTTTTTAATTATATTTTTCATCATAATAACCCTGCTTTTCCAAAACAACAAACCAACCATATACCACAGTACAGGCCAACCTACACTATTGTATTTCCACCTACCCAGTATGTATGCGTCTACCCGAATACACACCAAGTTACCCGCCAGGCCAACATAGGCTGTCTCTGCTCAGTCCGCGCTGATGTAGACGGTACATGCAACTAACTCGGAAACCCAAGCCTCTCCGGGATCCCAACACAATACGAAGGTTAACCTGGGATATTTATGGGATCTTCTCGTTTACAGATTCCAAAAATTCTTTAACGTTTTCTTGGCACCACATACCCGACATAGTTCGCCCCGCCCGGGAAGCTGATTGGTCAGTGGACTCACATACAGATCTCTTTCCACAGGCTGTGACTCAGCTGAATATACAGAACACATCTGACGTTTGATAGTACCGTGCGGCCGCTCGAATTTCATCATGGTCCTACTAAAAACCAAACGAAATTCCACGCTCTTGTATTCCATTTCTTTCTATAATAAATCAGACTGCACAAGATAGCAATTACCTAATCGTAGAAGTGAACGGGACTGAAAATGTCATCAGAAGACACACATTTGACACACACACCCACCACACACACACACCCGTGATGGAAAAAGCACTTAATGATGGTCAAATTCACCAAGGGCTCCTGCTATATTGTTTATCTCCATTGTGGCACTATCTTACACGAGCTGCCAGATTTAGTCATGTATGACTTCATAATTTTATAAATATCTCATATCTGAAACAAGTGCCACAGTTCTTGAACTTGAACATCAGCAACACTAAATGCTTGAGGATTGCTTCGTCGCCCGACCCTCCGAGTAGTACCCCAGGCGGAACTAATGATACCCTAGCTGTCATCAGGGGGGAGACTTGTCCCAGGCGTCTCGAGAGTGCTCATGAAACAGCATCTGGACAGGTTTGGGTGTTGTCAAGGGGGTGTCTACCTAACGACCCGTCTCTCGCCAAACTCGTTTTACCCATCGTTTCATACTCCGTTAATTGCAGGTAAGTTTCTTTCAGCAGGTAAGTGTAGCAATCATTACAGCTGTATGGGTGTACGCCATAGATCATTGAGGGTCAGGGAAGGGCTGGGTACGTGTTAATGTGGGTGACGCCCAGTCTATATTACGATTTCCCTATTTAAGATGTCTTTTTGTTGTAAATTTTGTTGCTTGAAATTGACATATTATCAAAGCTACGAGACAGCCATGTATGAGGTAAATGTATATTGAAGTGTGATATAATTACAACTAAGACGACTTGCATACACATTATGTCTGGTTACCCCACAGGTTATTCAATGCCTTCATCTTCTCACTCAAGGTACGCATTTAGCAGCCCGTGGGATGGCAGCATCCTTGTCTACAGATAGGCTTGAGACGATATATATATATATATATAGTGTGTGTGTGTGTGTGTGTGTGTGTGTGTGTGTGTGTGTGTGTGTGTGTGTGTGTGTGTGTGTGATTTGAGACGATATGAATAATAATACACTTTTTACGAGATGCATATATCGTTGGATCATAGGGTTTCGGACCATCATACGTTTTCGGACGGCCTTGTTTATCGCGATCACACGCGCTCGGTGTAGCATCACACTGGCTGTAAATACACAGATGATGGCTTGTTTTTAAGATAACCTAATACACGGGGATACATTTGAGACGATATGAATATACACTTGAGGTGAGCTACGAAGCGTCAAAACACATGAGTACATATTTAACATAAGTTGCGTCGCACGGCAGGCTGTTGAAGGGAGGGGGGGGGGGGGGGGGGGGGGGGGGGAGAGAGAGAACATCTGTGTATGTTCCAGGGAATGGCATACTACAGTAGATGACTCTAAAATGGTCGACATGTGACTGGAAAACATTTATCGAAAATGACGTAAGCTGAAATTAAGTGCTCGTAGTTTACTTGTGTTACTGGAGATTCCGTCCCCGGACCTCGTTATAGCAGTGGGACTTCCGCCTCATACATACAAGCAAATGTAAAAATTATAACGTGTTATTGACGTGAACCTATTCTCTGAACTAGGGACTGGTAATTTACTATGGGGTTGGGATGTTGGATGAGATTGGTCTTAGAAACCCCCCCCCCCCCCCCCCCCCCCTAAAGTTGTGATAATTTGGGCAACTCCCCACCCCTCATTCTCACCGCTCCCGCCCCTCCATCCCCTATACTAAATGACCAGTCCCTTAGGTACCCCTCACAGTTTTACAAGTAGAATGTCCAAAAAGGAACTCAAGAAACGGAAATGGTTACATAAAAAATGAGATGACACTTTTTCTTATATGTAATGTAATATATAACTCATTCAATGAAGAGCACATCTCCTAAACACCATCAGTAACATGGCGCTGTATCATATTAATATACCAGTTCTGACAGTGCATTGATGACATCATACTGGTTACATGTAGAAATAATATGCATAATAATCACAAACTATCGTTGAATCCTAAGCGACTCTGATTTACTGCCACGTAGCGGCTATAGGAGCTGTTTTCAGATTTAAAAGTAACCACATGCCAGATAATATTTTTCTCATTTTTACGAATTTCGAAGAATCTAAATGTTTGAAGAATATAAAACATTGAAATATAAACAATCAAAGAAGGGAGGAGTTAAATCTAATACATCGCATTCCATTTGCTGCACATATGAACATTCAATTACTTATATCCACGTGTTATGGGCTTTCGGACGCTTAAGAAGCGTTCGTAGTTGTCTCTTTAATCACATCTCATTCACTTATCAAACTTTTAAAACAAGCCATCATCTGAGTATTTACAAAGTCTGTGCGACGCTGCGCCCCTCGATATAGCGCTAGTGATCGGGATAGGATGTCCGAAAGCGTATGATCCAACGATATGTGAATAAAGGCATGACCCTCAGCGTGAATTAACGTCTTAATTGTCAAGAAAATAGGACAACATACGTCTAAGGGGACGTTACTGCTGTATGCGACGGCATAGCCGCTGTAGACCAGGTGTTACATGATGCTTATCTGATTCAGGCCGCCGCGCCAGACAGAGAGCTTCAGACATGTTCGGACGGGATTGAAGTTGTTTCCAGTTTTACCTCTCCTAACTATGTACCCCCAGCTGTGAATTGGAAGCGATCGATTAACATTTTACTGAAATGCACGTGCATGTCATGGGAACAACAACGGTCGCCATGGCAACATATTGGACGATTACGTTGTCGTTATTTTAGTTTTGTTGGCGACAATCTGCGACCGTTTTGTATTGCATGATAGTTGATTTGTGCAGATGAACGAAGAATAGTTTTAACCATAAACACTCATGTCAGCATCTTCATTACTGTTGCAAATGGAAGGCGTCATTTTACCAGCTGATTGTTTTATTAGCCATCACTGAAAATATACCATATTTGTGTAGTTATTAATCATTTGAAGCTGAATAATTGGAAACATCAACTGTTTTCTGCAGGATATATAGTCAAGTGGTGTAATGAAATGCTATAAATCAACCGTTGTAAAAACAAAATAAGGTGATGAAATTACAGCGTTTTTTCAAAATCTAACCATCTTTCAGACAGAACTCTATTCGCAATCGTTATACCACTATGTGGTCTGGGTACTATTGATTAAAACACGTCTTTTGATGTGACATTTCTTGTATTTATGCTGTAAATAACAACAGGTGAGCTACGAAAATGATCAGGTAACGTGATTACGATACACTTTACTATATGTAGTTACTATAAACTATTCCACGTGAATATCACTCTCAACCTAACAATCGCACTCTGAACAAGCGCTGATAAACGGTATTAAAATATACCCCGTTACACATCAAAAGGTCCAACTTCTGGTTTTCCTCGTAATAACAATCGCCTTTGCGTCACGTAGTGTGAAACTACTGAAGAATGAAATAGTTGAAATCATGTTTGTAAATTTACCCGTCCCGTACAGAAACTAGTTGAAAGCATGTTTGAAAATTAACCCGTCCCGTACAGAAACTAGTTGAAAGCATGTTGGTACATTAACCCGTTCCGTACAGAAACTAGTTGAAAGCATGTTTGTAAATTTACCCGTCCCTTACAGAAACTGGTTGAAAGCATGTTTGAAAATTGACCCGTACCTTACAGAAACTAGGTTAAAGCATATCTGTAGATTGACCCGTCCCTTACAGAAACTAGTTGAAAGCATGTTGGTAAATTTACCCGTCTCGGACAGAAACTAGTTGAAAGCATGTTTGTTTATTTACCCGTCCCATACAGAAACTAGTCGAATGCAGGTTGGTAAATTAACCCGTCCCATACAGAAACTAGTTGAAAGCATGTTGGTAAATTAACCAGTCTCGGACAGAAACTAGACGCAACTAGCAGGAGTGGGATTAAAACAGAACCCACAATCAACATTTACCAAAATGATGAACTGTTCATCAAGATCAGTGAATCGTCAACTGATTTCGAAAAAAACAAAATGAAAAAAACATATAACTGTAATTAGTCACCAAAGCGAAGCCGAATGTTTAAAATTGTATAAAGCACAACTTGGAGCATCACATCAGATAACAAGCCACCTTATCAGTATACATACAATTTAGGAGGTTGGATAAACGTTAAGTTCAAATATGATATGGCAAACGATGATCGATTTATAAAGCTATTCTCTTGAAATTGTGTGAAATTACACTCAGGTAAATCAGCGTGATGGTAGAGCGCCCGTCCAATGATTGCGCGTTGTACATCGTCCTCGCCAAGTTTGTAACTATCAAACACTGCGTTATGGGTATATTGTTTATGTCAATTGCACGGACTTGCTTTATTTCTCTGCACAGTTCAAAATGAAACACGGTATCTAACCTCTAGGACACAAATAATATTTTGTAAATCTCTATAAGGTTTAAAGCACCGTGTATGACTGTGACATTATGCGAGTACCTGAACTTCACAACCTATATTAGGCAAAGTTAATCTACCATTTACCAACCCATCTAGAGGTATAAGAGATGACGAGAGATTACTTATTTGAGGAAATTATGAAATTACAGTCTAACGACATATCACTCTGACTGAGTATTCCAGTAATGAGAAGAATGGCAAATGGCCCGCGCATTGAAACTTATTGGAGCAGGAGTTGTAATTGCCTGTCGTATATTATGCTGTAAAGGAACGACTTCAAGGTATAAACGCATGGGTGGGTAATTTGTACTATCCATTTGAATGAAATGAGAACAATTATCTTGTCAAGTTATCATAAAATATGAACTATTTGAACATTTACTGAAACTGTGTTTCTTGAGTTCACGACCTTGGATTGCTGATATATGTCATCTTTAGACTGTGTCCCGGTCTGTCGTCTCTGTCCCTGTTAATCCCTGCACCCGATTTACCTACTCGTATACAACACTATAAGTCAATTATGCTTTTTCATTCAGGCATCCGAAAATCAAAAGCATCCAGTAAGAGTATCAACACTCATAGAAAGATGAAAAAATGGGAATAAAAATACAAAATAAGATCGCGTTGTAATTTCACGAAGTAGTCGAATTTATTTATGAAGTGTATGATGTCGAAAAAATCACAAAGTCATAGAATACTTTCTAAAATGTTACTTTGAGGTTTGGAAGCTTTATGTATATATATGTAATATAATATATAATAATATATATATGTATATAATACAATATATATATACACAACTTCCAAACCTCTGAATAAAGTATATTATAATTTTATAATTTTATAATTTTATAAATTCAATGGATATGGCGCAAGGTATAATACATGCAAACAGTAACGTGCGTGGCGGGAAGCTGTACTACTCATAATCTGAATTATATAAACTAGTTTTATTTGTATCGGCTGCATCATCTCTTGAAACTTGGTCAAATACTTAACGGTGCTGGTGTTGTATTCCTATGATCACCTATGTATTACATATCTATATCAACCTGTAGGTTTATGGAATATTAAGAAAGTTGTTTCCGTTACGTATTTCCCTTGACTGAATTATTGAACAACTACCATGATTACCCACGCCATAATTACACCCAGCCTTGGGGGATGCCATGCAGTTGGAGAGCTGATGAGTAATTATTTAGTTTTATGACTGACAATATTTCTATACCACCGGCCGGCGAGACGACACCATCTTCGTACTAATTAGATTCTATAGTTAATTGTTCAGTAAGAAGTTCAGTATGTCTCAATGGGATCACGGTTCAGTAATTGACATCAAACGCTACATGTCGCAAGTCTCCGGATACCGAAAACAACGCATAGCCATGTTTGCTGCCTCGTAGAAAGATGGATTCTATGAAGGTACTTAAAGAAAGTTCATTAATTCATACACGACCATTTGAACTAGTAATGTTCCGATGTCGAGAAGCAGGCACATGGGATAAGGAAATGATTGTTTGACTATTATATATAAAACACAATAGAAGATATATAGGATGTAAATTACTCATTTCTTTTCAAAATCAAAATAATCAGTTAGTAGAGAACCAAAAGGTTTAAATAAACAAATTATAAGTGAGCTAAATGCTCACGGAGCTCTTTCATCTGAAAGTTTTCATCTGAAAATCAAACTGCATCGAGTAACGATAAATTAGAAACACTTTTATGTATAACCATTTAGAAACACTTTTATGTATAACCATTTAGAAACACTTTTATGTATAACCATATAGAAACACTTTTATGTATAACCATATAGAAACACTTTTATGTATAACCATATAGAAACACTTTTATGTATAACCATATAGAAACACTTTTATGTATAACCATATAGAAACACTTTTATGTATAACCATTTAGAAACACCTTTATGTATAACCATATAGAAACACCTTTATGTATAACCATACAGAAACACTTTTATGTATAACCATATAGAAACACTTTTATGTATAACCATTTAGAAACACTTTTATGTATAACCATATAGAAACACTTTTATGTATAACCATTTAGAAACACTTTTATGTATAACCATATAGAAACACTTTTATGTATAACCATTTAGAAACACTTTTATGTATAACCATTTAGAAACACTTTTATGTATAACCATTTAGAAACACTTTTATGTATAACCATTTAGAAACACTTTTATGTATAACCATTTAGAAACACTTTTATGTATAACCATTTAGAAACACTTTTATGTATAACCATTTAGAAACAAACTTTCCAGAACATCGAGTTGATAAGGCCGTAATAAGACTGACAACTCGTTTTTGCAGATGGCAAACAACAGGTTCTGACGCCACAGCTTATGAACATGATATTGTATTACTATAAAAACTTCATGTATATTGTACCGCGCATTATAATAATAATAGGAACTGTGATTCAATAGATATAACAACAGTCAAAATGTAACAACATGGAGTACACACATTTGTGGGGAACATATTCTTTTAGAACAAATGGTTTTACTGCAAAATAAAAAAGAGAGTTGAGGTAACAATCTAACTAAGGACTTTAATGGTTGGTTATTTATGCAATAATGGAGTGAAGCACAGTCGGGGTGTAAGCAGGAGCAAGCAAGCAAGCAACATATGACTAAATGAACGTGCACATTATATACACGCCTGGTACTGGTTTATTGAAATGTCACACCCCACACACACAATCAGTACAAAAAACTTGCTCGCTACAAAATAAAATAAAATAAATAAATAGCTTTTTTAACATAATGTACAAGTGAAAGTAATTTATTATTTATGAAGTGAAATGTATTATCAGACTTCAATTAATGAATGGTAGCTTTAAGTAGATGTATTTCAAACCTTTATATAGATCAATCATATCTATGGACATGAAATACGTAGTTGAGTGTTTTTAAAACTAACTAATAATATCATATCCCTTATGCACCCATTAGAAATAAAAAAAATCATTTATAACAATATGACGATGAAATAAATATGGTAAAACATTATGCTGATATATATGGCGAAATGTCCTTCTTAATTAATCCACGCATGACTTGTCGCATCTATAATGGGCGGGGCTTAACAGATCAATATATGCTTGCAATTGAGGAGGGCGGGTGAAATCCGCCTCCCTCTATATATGTATACACATGTCATGGTCGAGGGACATTACCGGAACCAATCCAAATTTCCTGAAAAATAAATAATATCAAAATGGCGATATTACAGGCATTTCTGTGGAGTCAAGGTAATATGATTATGATAAGTATGTCACATTCAACATGAATTTTGTGAGGTGAAATGGGGTTTAACGTCGCGTTCAAGATTATTTGGAGACAGATGACTAGACTTTCATTAAGATTATGTGCAGGTGAAGGTATACATAGTTGATGCTGATAGCAGAGTCGAGGTGATTCCACCAACATGCAAGGAATAGATACCAAGAATGGGCTTCACACATTCTACCAATGTTGGTAATCGAACCCGGGTCCTCGCCATAATGAGTGGATGCTGACACCATTTGGCTACCTCACCACGCTCTGACAGACAGCCGGGAACACTTATCAAGGGAAGCATGCGTCTGGTACGAAATGTACACGTTAACCCGATCTGCAATGTAGTGTACATGTACGTATTAAAATGTAACATGACATTCACTGTACCATTCCGTGGCATTACATTTTCACCACACTAATCCTAAATATTTCCTGGTATACTTCCATTCTCATGGTAACGCCAACCTGTGCCAGATCATATGGTGCCAGATAACGTCATCCTACAGTGATAGATAACGTCATATCCTATTGTGCCAGACAACGTCATCCTACAGTGATAGATAACGTCATATCCTATTGTGCCAGACAACGTCATTGATTAATAACGTCATATCCTATTGTGCCAGATAACGTCATCCTACAGTGATAGATAACGTCATATCCTATTGTGCCAGACAACGTCATCCTACAGTGATAGATAACGTCATATCCTATTGTGCCAGACAACGTCATTGATTAATGACGTCATATCCTATTGTGCCAGATAACGTCATCCTACAGTGATAGATAACGTCATATCCTATTGTGATAGACAACATCATCCTACAGTGATAGATAACGCCACACCCTATTGTGCCAGATAACGTCACCCTACAGTGATAGATAAGGCCATATTCTATGGTGCCAGATAACGTCATCCTACAGTGATAGATAACGCCATATTCTATGGTGCCAGATAACGTCATCCTACAGTGATAGATAACCGTCATCCTACAGTGATAAATAACCGTCATCCTACAGCGATAGATCACGTCATATCCTATTGTGCCAGATAACGTCACCATACGCTGCTAGCTTTGTAGCCTGTTGCCGTAGTGCATGTTTCCACCAACGCAACCCAAAAGGATTATAGTGTGTAGAACACACCACTGCTTCTGTGTCTGTCGTATATCACGTTAACGTCCGCAGAAACAACGATGGAGAACATGCACGGCCCTTCAAGACAAGATGTTAAGAATTAACATAACTGGAGTTAAAATTTTAAAATGACCATTAAAGGGTTAAAGTGACACCCAGTTAGATTTATTGTGGAGATTAAACGCCTTTCAATGTCAAATATCGCCCAAATTGCTATGCGCAGACCAAAAAAAATAGATTTTGCAACATGCGGTTAAAAATCAGTGAAACAAATTCCAGTGTGTATTCTTCACGCTATGCCTTCCCACGGAGCCTATACATAAGCGTACGATTCCTTAACATGAAATTTGTGAAAGAAAACAAAATGTTAACAACCCCCCCCCCCCCCCCCCCCCCCGGAACAGGTTATGCGCAGAAATGATACCCATGGCATATTTCTATGCATTATGTGTGCCTGTATATAACCGGAGAGCAGTTATGAGCTTATGCAAGACAAGATATGATAAATAAATTTGAATTTTAACGAGTATATTTTTCCCTTCATTTGACACTGTGATGAGGGAATGCGAGCCTACTGTCTGCATGACTTGTTTCATTTTGTTAAGAGCTCGGGTGGGCCAACTTTTCACACCTCCCCATTCGGCAAGATCAAACGATATCATACAATGGAGAGAAAACATGCTCCAACAATGCTGATTCTTATCGCCAAGGATTCCTGTCATTGTCCTCATCGTGACTCTGCAAAGTTGATGAGAAACTACACTCTCAAACTTGGAGCAAAATATCTTTGTATGTATAACGCTAAATACGATACCAAAATATGTAGTTGTTTATACTTACTAAGTAAGATGCGGATGAGACGCATTATTATTTTTCTGTAATATATATAACAGAACTAAATTCAACACAACAATACACATCATGTAAACGTTGTGACACAGATAGAACCTGCAGTATGTATGTTTATAATGAGAATCAATATAATATTAATCAGAAAAAAAAGATTTGGGTTTTACAATACTCATACTAGATGACATAAGACATTTCAATGATAATGTTTATTTGTTGAAAGATTGAAATAAGCAATATTCTTACTGTACATTTAATTGTTTACAAAGGTTCAATCATTGAAAGTAAAAGAAATGTTTTCTTTGTTTTTTTTTCACAAAATTCACACTGATTTTTTAAATAAAATTCTAAACGCTTTACAATAATTTATATCTTTCTTCTCAAAATATTTTTATACTAGTCAATTGCATTCCCTGATTCGGAAGTGTATGAGACGTGTGTTGCTGATGCCGAACCATATGAGACAAGGAGGGTTATTTTTAACAATATATGACATGATCTATCCTACGTTATAACTCCACACGTTACAGAATTTAAAAGTTTTCAATTTCATCCTTTTTGTTTATAATGCACGTGAAAAAAAAATATTTTGACATGACGAATTTGATGTAGTTCCAAGTACACTAGCATCTTGGCATTCAAAAACACAAGGCTGAACGTGAAGGTACACCGCTGTGCTTTTGTAAGAGAAAGTAAAATCATTTTCTGTATCAAGCATTCTCATGTTTGACATCATTCTCTGAATACATGTGTAATAGTATCATAAGCTATTGAAACTTCACATAAAAACATGAAAATGAGAGTTCCCTAACTTCGTCTAAGATATCCTGTACGAGCGACATCTCTCACTGGGGACACCAAAGCATAGAAAAAGCAGTTCCATTCTCACCCCCACCCCCCACCCAACCCCCAGCACCAGCAACCAATACTCATCTAGTTTCACCTCTAGAATTAAGAGACTTGAGAACTCCTTTGCAGAACTATATTTACACGACTTTAAACATAATATAATTTCGAGGACAACTGTTTGTCTACTGAGACACCACATTAGGTCGTGGGACAGAGGCTTCACTGGAGGGATCAAACAGGCTTCTGAAGTGGTGCACATGATTGGCGGCCTACGTATTAACGTGATGTCAGTAACACCCAGGTTCAACACAACAGCTGTTACAATGAATCAACATCAAGCTGTACCATGTAATTCCGACACGAAAAAATCACCTAAATTCCTAGACTGTTATGGTGTGCACCGTTCCATAAGAATAACGCAAAAGATATTTCCATGCCGGTAATTCCATGTTGGTAATTCCATGTTGGGATTTGGAAATATCCCGTCGTGAACACATCGTGTATTTCATATACCAATCAGAAACAACCGTAACAATATTATCGGCATAACATGAGGCAGATTTACGGCAATAATTATGTCCATATCACGCATCAGTTTTAGTACCCTGTAACACAGTTCAACAGTCAGCTATGCATGGCTAACTACAATGACAAAACTATTTTCAGAAAACAGACGAAATCCCCGACGTCGCATTCAGCATCACCAAGTCGTCCCCGTCTACTGCACGTTGACTTCAACCACGATGATTTCAGGTGCCAAGGAAGACACCCCTGTCTTTCAATACGTGGTCCCCCGATGAATCATCAAGAATAGACGACCTGATACCTTGTTAGGCTAGTAGGTCCCGATATCTTTACTAATCTGTAAACGATGTCCTGCATAAACATTTACACAGTTCGTAAGTAAAATATACGCATAAAATGTCTGAATTTGACAGAACTGGTATTGAAATGGTTGCCTTACTCAGTAATGAAATTGTTGAAGGGTGACACGGGCACAGACACACACAGACACACACACAAATGGTGATTTGCCAAGTCATCCATTTTTTTAATACAGATAACTGTCGGCGTGAAACATCAACAATCACTCACTACGAATCAAAACAAGGCAATATGAGTAAATATATATCGAAATGTCATAATATAAGAAAATAGTTGTATTTATGTGTGACTTATTATAATTGTATATAAATAATTATCTCAGGTAACTGAAACTAAAATGTATCCATATATGGCTTACAATTCATAGCATTTCGTTTCAATGTTCAATTTCCATCATCTTCCTTCCTTTCATATTTCTGTATACATGAATATATATGTCAGCGTGGTTTATTTTAAGATGTTTAATAGTGAAATATATTCTGCATACGGAACTGTAAAAAGACAATTCAATTTTTCAAAAGCGCCTCAAGTGACACGACATATCATGAAATAATCCCCTATAATCAGTCACAGACTTTCGGCAATTGACACCGGTACCGAATTCTCTTAAGATATATTATAAATAATTTACCTATAATTAAACGAGTAAATAATATTTACCACATGATATGAAAATAAGTTTCTACCTTTAATTATCTTTCTAAACATTGTTAGTCATCTCACCATCACAATGATGATAAAATTAAGGAACACTGTTCCGCGACTGTCGGGAAGTAGAGTTCACATAACATTGATCACAAGAATAATGAGATTGTTACCTGTCTTTCTTCCCAAAGAGATGATTCACTGTCTTTGCACAGAAGTACTAAATAAACCAACACGCCTTCAATGTCATATAATTATCCCACTGAATCAATGACTTCAACGTATACCGGATTCTCTGTAATACATATTTAATATTTGCCATAAGCCAGATCAATCCCTCCCGCAGTTTTGTTCTTGGGGTGACCAAAACAACTGTTTATGAACATCAACTGTGTAAGAGGATACGCGAATGTGAGTTTAGTTATCAGGTCATGTGGTTGACATATGTACACACAGAAATATGTACAGGTACATTTTATAGCTCCACAAATGTATACCCAGTCCAACGTGAACAGTAATTTGTTTTGTATGGTGAAATAGGCGTAACGCTGAGATAAATGGATTAACGTATTTCTTTGCCAAGGTACAACAGCTTCATCTCGGCTTATCTCAATTCGCTTTTTGATGGAGTCAGACTCTTGTCGCAGTTTGAAGTCACGGTCTGCGGGTCCAGTCAGATCGTCAATGAGAATTATTCGAGGGGTGGCAATGCCGCAGTGAACGCCTAACTGCGGACTAAATACCACAAAACACGATGGTGGATAATCATAGTATTTACAAGCACTGAGGCACTGCGTGTCATATGTCACAATATCATTAGTCATGGACATATATGTACCGAGTAATATAGACATGTGTTCATTTCACTCAATCACAGGCGCTTCACCTTACTTGCAACACAGCCACTTTGTCAGATGAAACTACTTCTATATAAGGAAATTAAGAATAATGCTGACAATTCCAGCACCCAGACAACGGTCGCGAGCATGCACATCTGAAATGAGCAACGCAGGCGTAGGTTACACGCCAAGAAAGGTGGGGGTATAAAACAAATCATGTATTTGTAGAATGAAATGCAGTAGTGATACTTCGGTATAAAGATTTCAGAAATTAAAAAGACACTAGTTATTACATGCAACACGCAACAATGCAATTACCGGTGATAACAACACACATGCTTGTATGTTTGAGTTGTGAATCACATTACTCTACATATACACTATTGGAATTGAATTTGAATCACATGATAGTTTTAAGACTTTCATCGTCGAGAGCGGTGAATGTATTTCGATTCACTGCAGAACCAAACATCAATGAAGCTACATCCTAAACCTGGCGGAAACATGTATATTGTTGTTCTGCAAATACATGCATCTGCAAAAAGTACATCGCTCGAAGTATCATGTTCAACCAATAAACAATAGCGGAGATACTGTTTCATTAATATTTACTTCAAGAATGACAATTCAAAATCTTGTACGTGTTTAACGTATACACGATCAGGATAAACTAGGGTGAGTCAGCTGACTTCTCAATCCAAGACTTCACACGCACTTAACACGCTGCTTTCTGAACGACAGCATTCTAAACATCGGTTGTGCAATAACTGTCTAAATTCATATGTCTAAACAATAGCATAACTGTCACATCTAGTCCCATCAAATACCTCTCGACAATTTGTATATCTCCTTCAAACCCACAAAAAACACAGAACTGGGTGTATTGTAGGCCAGAAGCGCGTAACAATCAAACAAGTTTCATAACATGATGTCAGATCCAGTACACTGAATCAGGATAGAACAGATAAATGATGTCAAATCAAGTAGCCGGATAGGACAGATGAATGATGTCAGATACAGTACCCGGCGTGGACAGATAAATGATGTCGGATACAGTGCCCGGAGTGGACAGATAAATGATGTCGGATACAGTACCCGGAGTGGACAGATAAATGATATCGGATACAGTACCCGGAGTGGACAGATAAATGATGTCGGATTCAGTACCCAGAGAAGAGAGATAAATGACATCAGATACAGTAACCGGAGTGGACAGATAAATTATGTCGGATTAAGTACCCAGAGAAGAGAGATAAATGACATCAGATACAGAAACTGGAGTGGACAGATAAATAATGTCGGATACAGTACCCAGAGAAGAGAGATAAATGATGTCAGATACAGTACCCAGAGTGGACAGATAAATGATGTCGGACACAGTACCCAGAGAAGAGAGATAAATGATATCAGATACAGTACCCGGAGTGGACAGATAAATAATGTCAGATACAGTACCCAGAGAAGAGAGATAAATGATGTCAGATACAGTACCCGGAGTTGACAGATAAATGATGTTGGATACAGTAACCGGAGCAGACAGATAAATGATGTCAGATACAGTACCCAGAGCAGACACATAAATAATATCGGATACAGTGCCCGGGTAGAACAGATAAATAATGTTAGATACAGTACCCGGGTAGAACAGATAAATGATGTCATTTCCAGTACACGGTTAGAACAGATAAATGATGTCCCATCAAGTACCCGGGTAGAGCAGATAAATGATGTCAGATCCAGTACTCGGGTAGAGCAGATAAATGATGTCAGATCCAGTACCCGGGTAGAACAGATAAATGATGTCCCATCCAGTACCCGGTTAGAGCAGACAAATGATGTTAGATCCAGTACCCGGGTAGAACAGATAAATGATGTCACTTCAAGTAACCGGCTAGAACAGATAAATGATCTCACATCCAGTATCCGGGTAGAACAGATAAATGATGTCAGATCCAGTACCCGAGAAGAACAGATAAATGATGTAACTTCCAGTACGCGGTTAGAGAGCAGATAAATGATGTCACTTCCAGTACGAGGTTAGAGCAGATAAATGATGTCACTTCCAGTACACGGTTAGAGCAGATAAATGATGTCACTTCCAGTACCAGGGTAGAACAGATAAATGATCTCAGATCCAGTACCCAGGTAGAACAGATAAATGATGTCAGATCCAGTACCCGGGTAGAACAGATCAATGATGTCACTTCAAGTAACCGGCTAGAACAGATAAATGATGTCAGATCCAGTACCCGGGTAGAACAGATAAATCATGTAACTTCCAGTATGCGGTTAGAGCAGATAAATGATGTCACTTCCAGTACCCGGGTAGAATAGATAAATGATCTCAGATACAGTACCCGGGTAGAACAGATAAAAGATGTTAGATACAGTACCCGGGTAGAACAGATAAATGATGTCATTTCCAGTACACGTTTAGAGCAGATAAATGATGTCAGATCCAGTACCCGATTAGAGCAGATAAATGATGTCAGATCCAGTACCCGGGTAGAACAGATAAATGACGTCAGATCCAGTACCCGGGTAGAACAGATAAATGATGTCAGATCCAGTACCCGGGTAGAACAGATAAATGATGTCACATCCAGGACCCGGGTAGAACAGATAAATGATGTCAGATCCAGTACCCGGGTAGAACAGATAAATGATGTCAGATCGAGTACCCGGGTAGAACAGATAAATGATGTCACTTCAAGTACCCGGCTAGAACAGATAAATGATGTTAGATACAGTACCCAGGTAGAACAGATAAATGATGTCATTTCCAGTACACGGTTAGAGCAGACAAATGATGTCAGATCCAGTACCCCGTTAGAGCAGATAAATGATGTCAGATCCAGTACCCGGGTAGAGCAGATAAATGATGTCAGATCCAGTACCCAGGTAGAACAGATAAATGATGTCACATCCAGTACCCGGGTAGAACAGATAAATGATGTCAGATCCAGTACCCGGGAAGAACAGATTAATGATGTAGCTTCCAGTATGCGGTTAGAGCAGATAAATGATGTCACTTCCAGTACAAGGGTAGAACAGATAATCGATCTCAGATACAGTACCCGGGTAGAACAGATAAATGATGTCATATCCAGTACCCGGGTAGAACAGATAAATGATGTCAGATCCATTACCCGGGTAGAACAGATAAATGATGTCACATCCAGGACCCGGGTAGAACAGATAAATGATGTCAGATCCAGTACCCGGTTAGAGCAGATAAATGATGTCAGATCCAGTACCCAGGTAGAACAGATAAATGAAGTCACTTCAAGTACCCGGCTAGAACAGATAAATGATGTTAGATACAGTACCCGGGTAGAGCAGATAAATGATGTAACTTCCAGTATGCAGTTAGAGCAGATAAATGATGTCACTTCCAGTACCCGGGTACAACAGATAAATGATCTCAGATACAGTACCCGGGTAGAACAGATAAATGATGTCACTTCCAGTACCTGGGTAGAACAGTTAATTAAAGTTAGATCCAGTGCCCGGGTAGAGCAGATAAACGATGTCACTACCAGTACCTAGGTTAGAGCAGATAAATGATGTCAGATCCAGTACACGGGTAGAACAGATAAATGATGTCAGATCCAGTACCCGGTTAGAACAGATAAATGATGTCATTTCCAGTACCCAGGGAGAACAGATAAAAGATGTCACTTCCAGTACCTGGTTAGAGCAGATAAATGATGTTAAATCCAGTACCCGGGTAGAACAGACAAATGATGTCAGATCAAGTACCCGGGTAGAACAGATAAATGATGTTAGAAAGAGTACCCGGGTAGAACAGATAAATGATGTCATTTCCAGTACGCGGTTAGAGCAGATAAATGATGTCATTTCCAGCACCCATGTAGAACAGATAAAAGATGTCACTTCCAGTATCAATGTAGAACAGATAAATGATGTCAGATCCAGTACCCGGGTAGAACAGATAAAAGATGTCACTTCCAGTACCTGGTTAGAGCAGATAAATGATGTTAAATCCAGTACCCGGGTAGAACAGACAAATGATGTCAGATCAAGTACCCGGGTAGAAGAGATAAATGATGTTAGAAACAGTACCCGGGTAGAACAGATAAATGATGTCATTTCCAGTATGCGGTTAGAGGAGATAAATGATGTCATTTCCAGCACCCATGTAGAACAGATAAAAGATGTCACTTCCAGTATCAATGTAGAACAGATAAATGATGTCAGATCCAGTACCCGGGTAGAACAGATAAAAGATGTCACTTCCAGTACCCATGTAGAAGAGATAAATGATGTCAGATCAAGTACCCGGGTAGAATAGATAAATGATGTCAGATACAGTACCCGGGTAGAACATATAAATAATGTTAGATCTAGTACACGGGTAGAACAGATAAATGATGTCAGATCGAGTACCCGGTTAGAACAGATAAATGATGTCATTTCCAGTACCCTGTTAGAGCAGATAAATGATGACAGATCCAGTACCCATTTAGAGCAGATAAATGATGTCAGATACAGTACCCGGGTAGAACAGATAAATGATGTCCCATCCAGTATCCGGGTAGAACAGATAAATCATGTCAGATCCAGTACCCGGGTAGAACAGATAAATGATGTAACTTCCAGTACGCGGTTGGAGCAGATAAATGATGTCACTTCCAGTACCTGGGTAGAGCAGATAAATGATGTCACTTCAAGTACAAGGGTAGAACGGATAATTGATCTCAGATACAGTACCCGGGTAGAACAGATAAACAATGTCAGATCCAGTACCCGGGTAGAACAGATAAATGATGTCAGATCCAGTACCCAGGTAGAACAGATAAATGATGTCACATCCAGGACCCGGGTAGAACAGATAAATGATGTCAGATCCAGTACCCAGGTAGAACAGATAAATGATGTCAGATCCAGTACCCAGGTAGAACAGATAAATGAAGTCACTTCAAGTACCCGGCTAGAACAGATAAATGATCTCAGATACAGTACCCGGGTAGAGCAGATAAATGATGTCACTTCCAGTATGCGGTTAGAGCAGATAAATGATGTCACTTCCAGTACCTGGGTACAACAGATAAATAATCTCAGATACAGCACCCGGGTAGACCAGATACATGATGTCAGATCCAGTACCCGGGTAGAACAGATAAATGATGTCACTTCCAGTACGTGGGTAGAACAGTTGATTAAAGTTAGATCCAGTGCCCGGGTACAGCAGATAAACGATGTCACTTCCAGTACCTAGGTTAGAGCAGATAAATGATGTCAGATCCATTACACGGGTAGAACAGATAAATGATGTCACATCCAGGACCCGGGGAGAACAGATAAATGATGTCACTTCAAGTAACCGGCTAGAACAGATAAATGATGTCAGATCCAGTACCCGGGTAGAACAGATAAATCATGTAACTTCCAGTATGCGGTGAGAGCAGATAAATGATGTCACTTCCAGTACCCGGGTAGAATAGATAAATAATCTTAGATACAGTACCCGGGTAGAGCAGATAAATGATGTCAGATCCAGTACCCGGTTAGAGCAGATAAATGATGTCAGATCCAGTACATGGTTAGAGCAGATAAATGATGTCAGATCCAGTACACGGGTAGAACAGATAAATGACGTAAGACCCAGTACCCAGGTAGAACAGATAAATGATGTCAGATCCAGTACCCGGGTAGAACAGATAAATGATGTCAGATCGAGTACCCGGGTAGAACAGGTAAATGATGTCACTTCAAGTACCCGGGTAGAACAGATGAATGATGTTAGATACAGTACCCGCGTAGAACAGATAAATGATCTCAGATCCAGTACGCGGTTAGAGCAGATAAATGATGTCAGATCCAGTACTCGGGTAGAGCAGATAAATGATGTCAGATCCAGTACCCGGGTAGAACAGATAAATCATGTAACTTCCAGTACCCGGGTAGAACAGATAAATGATGTCAGATCCAGTACCCGGGTAGAACAGATAAATGATGTCAGATCCAGTACCCGGTTAGTGCAGACAAATGATGTTAGATCCAGTACCCGGGTAGAACAGATAAATGATGTCACTTCAAGTAACCGGCTAGAACAGATAAATGATGTCACATCCAGTATCCGGGTAGAACGGATAAATGATGTCACATCCAGTATCCGGGTAGAACAGATAAATGATGTCAGATCCAGTACCCGGGAAGAACAGATAAATGATGTAACTTCCAGTACGCAGTTAGAGAGCAGATAAATGATGTCACTTCCAGTACGAGGTTAGAGCAGATAAATGATGTCACTTCCAGTACACGGTTAGAGCAGATAAATGATGTCACTTCCAGTACCAGGGTAGAACAGATAAATGATCTCAGATCCAGTACCCAGGTAGAACAGATCAATGATGTCACTTCAAGTAACCGGCTAGAACAGATAAATGATGTCAGATCCAGTACCCGGGTAGAACAGATTAATCATGTAACTTCCAGTATGCGGTTAGAGCAGATAAATGATGTCACTTCCAGTACCCGGGTAGAATAGATAAATGATCTCAGATACAGTACCCGGGTAGAACAGATAAAAGATGTTAGAAACGGTACCCGGGTAGAACAGATAAATGATGTCATTTCCAGTACACGTATAGAGCAGATAAATGATGTCAGATCCAGTACCCGATTAGAGCAGATAAATGATGTCAGATCCAGTACCCCGGTAGAACAGATAAATGATGTCAGATCCAGTACACGGTTAGAGCAGATAAATGATGTCAGATCCAGTACCCCGTTAGAGCAGATAAATGATGTCAGATCCAGTACCCGGGTAGAGCAGATAAATGATGTCAGATCCAGTACCCAGGTAGAACAGATAAATGATGTTACATCCAGTACCCGGGTAGAACAGATAAATGATGTCAGATCCAGTACCCGGGAAGAACAGATAAATGATGTAGCTTCCAGTACGCGGTTAGAGCAGATAAATGATGTCACTTCCAGTACAAGGGTAGAACAGATAATTGATCTCAGAAACAGTACCCGGGTAGAACAGATAAATGATGTCATATCCAGTACCCGGGTAGAACAGAAAAATGATGTCAGATCCAGTACCCGGGTAGAACAGATAAATGATGTCAGATCCAGTACCCGGGAAGAACAGATAAATGATGTAGCTTCCAGTACGCGGTTAGAGCAGATAAATGATGTCACTTCCAGTACAAGGGTAGAACAGATAATTGATCTCAGATCCAGTACCCGGGTAGAACAGATAAATGACGTAAGACCCAGTACCCAGGTAGAACAGATAAATGATGTCAGATCCAGTACCCGGGTAGAACAGATAAATGATGTCAGATCGAGTACCCGGGTAGAACAGGTAAATGATGTCACTTCAAGTACCCGGGTAGAACAGATGAATGATGTTAGATACAGTACCCGCGTAGAACAGATAAATGATCTCAGATCCAGTACGCGGTTAGAGCAGATAAATGATGTCAGATCCAGTACTCGGGTAGAGCAGATAAATGATGTCAGATCCAGTACCCGGGTAGAACAGATAAATGATGTCCCATCCAGTACCCGGGTAGAACAGATAAATGATGTCAGATCCAGTACCCGGGTAGAACAGATAAATGATGTCAGATCCAGTACCCGGTTAGTGCAGACAAATGATGTTAGATCCAGTACCCGGGTAGAACAGATAAATGATGTCACTTCAAGTAACCGGCTAGAACAGATAAATGATGTCACATCCAGTATCCGGGTAGAACGGATAAATGATGTCACATCCAGTATCCGGGTAGAACAGATAAATGATGTCAGATCCAGTACCCGGGAAGAACAGATAAATGATGTAACTTCCAGTATGCAGTTAGAGAGCAGATAAATGATGTCACTTCCAGTACGAGGTTAGAGCAGATAAATGATGTCACTTCCAGTACACGGTTAGAGCAGATAAATGATGTCACTTCCAGTACCAGGGTAGAACAGATAAATGATCTCAGATCCAGTACCCAGGTAGAACAGATAAATGATGTCAGATCCAGTACCCGGGTAGAACAGATCAATGATGTCACTTCAAGTAACCGGCTAGAACAGATAAATGATGTCAGATCCAGTACCCGGGTAGAACAGATTAATCATGTAACTTCCAGTATGCGGTTAGAGCAGATAAATGATGTAACTTCCAGTACGCGGTTGGAGCAGATAAATGATGTCACTTCCAGTACAAGGGTAGAACAGATAATCGATCTCAGATACAGTACCCGGGTAGAACAGATAAATGATGTCATATCCAGTACCCGGGTAGAACAGATAAATGATGTCAGATCCATTACCCGGGTAGAACAGATAAATGATGTCACATCCAGGACCCGGGTAGAACAGATAAATGATGTCAGATCCAGTACCCGGTTAGAGCAGATAAATGATGTCAGATCCAGTACCCAGGTAGAACAGATAAATGAAGTCACTTCAAGTACCCGGCTAGAACAGATAAATGATGTTAGATACAGTACCCGGGTAGAGCAGATAAATGATGTAACTTCCAGTATGCAGTTAGAGCAGATAAATGATGTCACTTCCAGTACCCGGGTACAACAGATAAATGATCTCAGATACAGTACCCGGGTAGAACAGATAAATGATGTCACTTCCAGTACCTGGGTAGAACAGTTAATTAAAGTTAGATCCAGTGCCCGGGTAGAGCAGATAAACGATGTCACTACCAGTACCTAGGTTAGAGCAGATAAATGATGTCAGATCCAGTACACGGGTAGAACAGATAAATGATGTCAGATCCAGTACCCGGTTAGAACAGATAAATGATGTCATTTCCAGTACCCAGGGAGAACAGATAAAAGATGTCACTTCCAGTACCTGGTTAGAGCAGATAAATGATGTTAAATCCAGTACCCGGGTAAAACAGACAAATGATGTCAGATCAAGTACCCGGGTAGAAGAGATAAATGATGTTAGAAAGAGTACCCGGGTAGAACAGATAAATGATGTCATTTCCAGTACGCGGTTAGAGCAGATAAATGATGTCATTTCCAGCACCCATGTAGAACAGATAAAAGATGTCACTTCCAGTATCAATGTAGAACAGATAAATGATGTCAGATCCAGTACCCGGGTAGAACAGATAAAAGATGTCACTTCCAGTACCTGGTTAGAGCAGATAAATGATGTTAAATCCAGTACCCGGGTAGAACAGACAAATGATGTCAGATCAAGTAACCGGGTAGAAGAGATAAATGATGTTAGAAACAGTACCCGGGTAGAACAGATAAATGATGTCATTTCCAGTATGCGGTTAGAGGAGATAAATGATGTCATTTCCAGCACCCATGTAGAACAGATAAAAGATGTCACTTCCAGTATCAATGTAGAACAGATAAATGATGTCAGATCCAGTACCCGGGTAGAACAGATAAAAGATGTCACTTCCAGTACCCATGTAGAAGAGATAAATGATGTCAGATCAAGTACCCGGGTAGAATAGATAAATGATGTCAGATACAGTACCCGGGTAGAACATATAAATAATGTTAGATCTAGTACACGGGTAGAACAGATAAATGATGTCAGATCGAGTACCCGGTTAGAACAGATAAATGATGTCATTTCCAGTACCCTGTTAGAGCAGATAAATGATGTCAGATCCAGTACCCATTTAGAGCAGATAAATGATGTCAGATACAGTACCCGGGTAGAACAGATAAATGATGTCCCATCCAGTATCCGGGTAGAACAGATAAATCATGTCAGATCCAGTACCCGGGTAGAACAGATAAATGATGTAACTTCCAGTACGCGGTTGGAGCAGATAAATGATGTCACTTCCAGTACCTGGGTAGAGCAGATAAATGATGTCACTTCAAGTACAAGGGTAGAACGGATAATTGATCTCAGATACAGTACCCGGGTAGAACAGATAAACAATGTCAGATCCAGTACCCGGGTAGAACAGATAAATGATGTCAGATCCAGTACCCAGGTAGAACAGATAAATGATGTCACATCCAGGACCCGGGTAGAACAGATAAATGATGTCAGATCCAGTACCCAGGTAGAACAGATAAATGATGTCAGATCCAGTACCCAGGTAGAACAGATAAATGAAGTCACTTCAAGTCCGGCTAGAACAGATAAATGATCTCAGATACAGCACCCGGGTAGACCAGATACATGATGTCAGATCCAGTACCCGGGTAGAACAGATAAATGATGTCACTTCCAGTACGTGGGTAGAACAGTTGATTAAAGTTAGATCCAGTGCCCGGGTACAGCAGATAAACGATGTCACTTCCAGTACCTAGGTTAGAGCAGATAAATGATGTCAGATCCATTACACGGGTAGAACAGATAAATGATGTCACATCCAGGACCCGGGGAGAACAGATAAATGATGTCACTTCAAGTAACCGGCTAGAACAGATAAATGATGTCAGATCCAGTACCCGGGTAGAACAGATAAATCATGTAACTTCCAGTATGCGGTGAGAGCAGATAAATGATGTCACTTCCAGTACCCGGGTAGAATAGATAAATAATCTTAGATACAGTACCCGGGTAGAGCAGATAAATGATGTCAGATCCAGTACCCGGTTAGAGCAGATAAATGATGTCAGATCCAGTACATGGTTAGAGCAGATAAATGATGTCAGATCCAGTACACGGGTAGAACAGATAAATGACGTAAGACCCAGTACCCAGGTAGAACAGATAAATGATGTCAGATCCAGTACCCGGGTAGAACAGATAAATGATGTCAGATCGAGTACCCGGGTAGAACAGGTAAATGATGTCACTTCAAGTACCCGGGTAGAACAGATGAATGATGTTAGATACAGTACCCGCGTAGAACAGATAAATGATCTCAGATCCAGTACGCGGTTAGAGCAGATAAATGATGTCAGATCCAGTACTCGGGTAGAGCAGATAAATGATGTCAGATCCAGTACCCGGGTAGAACAGATAAATGATGTCCCATCCAGTACCTGGGTAGAACAGATAAATGATGTCAGATCCAGTACCCGGGTAGAACAGATAAATGATGTCAGATCCAGTACCCGGTTAGTGCAGACAAATGATGTTAGATCCAGTACCCGGGTAGAACAGATAAATGATGTCACTTCAAGTAACCGGCTAGAACAGATAAATGATGTCACATCCAGTATCCGGGTAGAACGGATAAATGATGTCACATCCAGTATCCGGGTAGAACAGATAAATGATGTCAGATCCAGTACCCGGGAAGAACAGATAAATGATGTAACTTCCAGTACGCAGTTAGAGAGCAGATAAATGATGTCACTTCCAGTACGAGGTTAGAGCAGATAAATGATGTCACTTCCAGTACACGGTTAGAGCAGATAAATGATGTCACTTCCAGTACCAGGGTAGAACAGATAAATGATCTCAGATCCAGTACCCAGGTAGAACAGATCAATGATGTCACTTCAAGTAACCGGCTAGAACAGATAAATGATGTCAGATCCAGTACCCGGGTAGAACAGATAAATCATGTAACTTCCAGTATGCGGTGAGAGCAGATAAATGATGTCACTTCCAGTACCCGGGTAGAATAGATAAATAATCTTAGATACAGTACCCGGGTAGAGCAGATAAATGATGTCAGATCCAGTACCCGGTTAGAGCAGATAAATGATGTCAGATCCAGTACATGGTTAGAGCAGATAAATGATGTCAGATCCAGTACACGGGTAGAACAGATAAATGACGTAAGACCCAGTACCCAGGTAGAACAGATAAATGATGTCAGATCCAGTACCCGGGTAGAACAGATAAATGATGTCAGATCGAGTACCCGGGTAGAACAGGTAAATGATGTCACTTCAAGTACCCGGGTAGAACAGATGAATGATGTTAGATACAGTACCCGCGTAGAACAGATAAATGATCTCAGATCCAGTACGCGGTTAGAGCAGATAAATGATGTCAGATCCAGTACTCGGGTAGAGCAGATAAATGATGTCAGATCCAGTACCCGGGTAGAACAGATAAATGATGTCCCATCCAGTACCTGGGTAGAACAGATAAATGATGTCAGATCCAGTACCCGGGTAGAACAGATAAATGATGTCAGATCCAGTACCCGGTTAGTGCAGACAAATGATGTTAGATCCAGTACCCGGGTAGAACAGATAAATGATGTCACTTCAAGTAACCGGCTAGAACAGATAAATGATGTCACATCCAGTATCCGGGTAGAACGGATAAATGATGTCACATCCAGTATCCGGGTAGAACAGATAAATGATGTCAGATCCAGTACCCGGGAAGAACAGATAAATGATGTAACTTCCAGTACGCAGTTAGAGAGCAGATAAATGATGTCACTTCCAGTACGAGGTTAGAGCAGATAAATGATGTCACTTCCAGTACACGGTTAGAGCAGATAAATGATGTCACTTCCAGTACCAGGGTAGAACAGATAAATGATCTCAGATCCAGTACCCAGGTAGAACAGATCAATGATGTCACTTCAAGTAACCGGCTAGAACAGATAAATGATGTCAGATCCAGTACCCGGGTAGAACAGATTAATCATGTAACTTCCAGTATGCGGTTAGAGCAGATAAATGATGTCACTTCCAGTACCCGGGTAGAATAGATAAATGATCTCAGATACAGTACCCGGGTAGAACAGATAAAAGATGTTAGATACGGTACCCGGGTAGAACAGATAAATGATGTCATTTCCAGTACACGTTTAGAGCAGATAAATGATGTCAGATCCAGTACCCGATTAGAGCAGATAAATGATGTCAGATCCAGTACCCCGGTAGAACAGATAAATGATGTCAGATCCAGTACACGGTTAGAGCAGATAAATGATGTCAGATCCAGTACCCCGTTAGAGCAGATAAATGATGTCAGATCCAGTACCCGGGTAGAGCAGATAAATGATGTCAGATCCAGTACCCAGGTAGAACAGATAAATGATGTTACATCCAGTACCCGGGTAGAACAGATAAATGATGTCAGATCCAGTACCCGGGAAGAACAGATAAATGATGTAGCTTCCAGTACGCGGTTAGAGCAGATAAATGATGTCACTTCCAGTACAAGGGTAGAACAGATAATCGATCTCAGATACAGTACCCGGGTAGAACAGATAAATGATGTCATATCCAGTACCCGGGTAGAACAGATAAATGATGTCAGATCCATTACCCGGGTAGAACAGATAAATGATGTCACATCCAGGACCCGGGTAGAACAGATAAATGATGTCAGATCCAGTACCCGGTTAGAGCAGATAAATGATGTCAGATCCAGTACCCAGGTAGAACAGATAAATGAAGTCACTTCAAGTACCCGGCTAGAACAGATAAATGATGTTAGATACAGTACCCGGGTAGAGCAGATAAATGATGTAACTTCCAGTATGCAGTTAGAGCAGATAAATGATGTCACTTCCAGTACCCGGGTACAACAGATAAATGATCTCAGATACAGTACCCGGGTAGAACAGATAAATGATGTCACTTCCAGTACCTGGGTAGAACAGTTAATTAAAGTTAGATCCAGTGCCCGGGTAGAGCAGATAAACGATGTCACTACCAGTACCTAGGTTAGAGCAGATAAATGATGTCAGATCCAGTACACGGGTAGAACAGATAAATGATGTCAGATCCAGTACCCGGTTAGAACAGATAAATGATGTCATTTCCAGTACCCAGGGAGAACAGATAAAAGATGTCACTTCCAGTACCTGGTTAGAGCAGATAAATAATGTTAAATCCAGTACCCGGGTAGAACAGACAAATGATGTCAGATCAAGTACCCGGGTAGAAGAGATAAATGATGTTAGAAAGAGTACCCGGGTAGAACAGATAAATGATGTCATTTCCAGGACGCGGTTAGAGCAGATAAATGATGTCATTTCCAGCACCCATGTAGAACAGATAAAAGATGTCACTTCCAGTATCAATGTAGAACAGATAAATGATGTCAGATCCAGTACCCGGTTAGAACAGATAAAAGATGTCACTTCCAGTACCTGGTTAGAGCAGATAAATGATGTTAAATCCAGTACCCGGGTAGAACAGACAAATGATGTCAGATCAAGTACCCGGGTAGAAGAGATAAATGATGTCATTTCCAGTATGCGGTTAGAGGAGATAAATGATGTCATTTCCAGCACCCATGTAGAACAGATAAAAGATGTCACTTCCAGTATCAATGTAGAACAGATAAATGATGTCAGATCCAGTACCCGGGTAGAACAGATAAAAGATGTCACTTCCAGTACCCATGTAGAAGAGATAAATGATGTCAGATCAAGTACCCGGGTAGAATAGATAAATGATGTCAGATACAGTACCCGGGTAGAACAGATAAATGATGTCATTTCCAGTACCCTGTTAGAGCAGATAAATGATGTCAGATCCAGTACCCATTTAGAGCAGATAAATGATGTCAGATACAGTACCCGGGTAGAACAGATAAATGATGTCCCATCCAGTATCCGGGTAGAACACATAAATCATGTCAGATCCAGTACCCGGGTAGAACAGATAAATGATGTAACTTCCAGTACGCGGTTGGAGCAGATAAATGATGTCACTTCCAGTACCTGGGTAGAGCAGATAAATGATGTCACTTCAAGTACAAGGGTAGAACGGATAATTGATCTCAGATACAGTACCCGGGTAGAACAGATAAACAATGTCAGATCCAGTACCCGGGTAGAACAGATAAATGATGTCAGATCCAGTACCCAGGTAGAACAGATAAATGATGTCACATCCAGGACCCGGGTAGAACAGATAAATGATGTCAGATCCAGTACCCAGGTAGAACAGATAAATGATGTCAGATCCAGTACCCAGGTAGAACAGATAAATGAAGTCACTTCAAGTACCCGGCTAGAACAGATAAATGATGTTAGATACAGTACCCGGGTAGAGGAGATAAATGATGTCACTTCCAGTATGCGGTTAGAGCAGATAAATGATGTCACTTCCAGTACCTGGGTACAACAGATAAATGATCTCAGATACAGCACCCGGGTAGACCAGATACATGATGTCAGATCCAGTACCCGGGTAGAACAGATAAATGATGTCACTTCCAGTACGTGGGTAGAACAGTTGATTAAAGTTAGATCCAGTGCCCGGGTACAGCAGATAAACGATGTCACTTCCAGTACCTAGGTTAGAGCAGATAAATGATGTCAGATCCATTACACGGGTAGAACAGATAAATGATGTCACATCCAGGACCCGGGGAGAACAGATAAATGATGTCACTTCAAGTAACCGGCTAGAACAGATAAATGATGTCAGATCCAGTACCCGGGTAGAACAGATAAATCATGTAACTTCCAGTATGCGGTGAGAGCAGATAAATGATGTCACTTCCAGTACCCGGGTAGAATAGATAAATAATCTTAGATACAGTACCCGGGTAGAGCAGATAAATGATGTCAGATCCAGTACCCGGTTAGAGCAGATAAATGATGTCAGATCCAGTACACGGTTAGAGCAGATAAATGATGTCAGATCCAGTACACGGGTAGAACAGATAAATGACGTAAGACCCAGTACCCAGGTAGAACAGATAAATGATGTCAGATCCAGTACCCGGGTAGAACAGATAAATGATGTCAGATCGAGTACCCGGGTAGAACAGGTAAATGATGTCACTTCAAGTACCCGGGTAGAACAGATGAATGATGTTAGATACAGTACCCGCGTAGAACAGATAAATGATCTCAGATCCAGTACGCGGTTAGAGCAGATAAATGATGTCAGATCCAGTACTCGGGTAGAGCAGATAAATGATGTCAGATCCAGTACCCGGGTAGAACAGATAAATGATGTCCCATCCAGTACCCGGGTAGAACAGATAAATGATGTCAGATCCAGTACCCGGGTAGAACAGATAAATGATGTCAGATCCAGTACCCGGTTAGTGCAGACAAATGATGTTAGATCCAGTACCCGGGTAGAACAGATAAATGATGTCACTTCAAGTAACCGGCTAGAACAGATAAATGATGTCACATCCAGTATCCGGGTAGAACGGATAAATGATGTCACATCCAGTATCCGGGTAGAACAGATAAATGATGTCAGATCCAGTACCCGGGAAGAACAGATAAATGATGTAACTTCCAGTACGCAGTTAGAGAGCAGATAAATGATGTCACTTCCAGTACGAGGTTAGAGCAGATAAATGATGTCACTTCCAGTACACGGTTAGAGCAGATAAATGATGTCACTTCCAGTACCAGGGTAGAACAGATAAATGATCTCAGATCCAGTACCCAGGTAGAACAGATAAATGATGTCAGATCCAGTACCCGGGTAGAACAGATAAATGATGTCACTTCAAGTAACCGGCTAGAACAGATAAATGATGTCAGATCCAGTACCCGGGTAGAACAGATTAATCATGTAACTTCCAGTATGCGGTTAGAGCAGATAAATGATGTCACTTCCAGTACCCGGGTAGAATAGATAAATGATCTCAGATACAGTACCCGGGTAGAACAGATAAAAGATGTTAGATACGGTACCCGGGTAGAACAGATAAATGATGTCATTTCCAGTACACGTTTAGAGCAGATAAATGATGTCAGATCCAGTACCCGATTAGAGCAGATAAATGATGTCAGATCCAGTACCCCGGTAGAACAGATAAATGATGTCAGATCCAGTACACGGTTAGAGCAGATAAATGATGTCAGATCCAGTACCCCGTTAGAGCAGATAAATGATGTCAGATCCAGTACCCGGGTAGAGCAGATAAATGATGTCAGATCCAGTACCCAGGTAGAACAGATAAATGATGTCACATCCAGTACCCGGGTAGAACAGATAAATGATGTCAGATCCAGTACCCGGGAAGAACAGATAAATGATGTAGCTTCCAGTACGCGGTTAGAGCAGATAAATGATGTCACTTCCAGTACAAGGGTAGAACAGATAATTGATCTCAGAAACAGTACCCGGGTAGAACAGATAAATGATGTCATATCCAGTACCCGGGTAGAACAGAAAAATGATGTCAGATCCAGTACCCGGGTAGAACAGATAAATGATGTCAGATCCAGTACCCGGGAAGAACAGATAAATGATGTAGCTTCCAGTACGCGGTTAGAGCAGATAAATGATGTCACTTCCAGTACAAGGGTAGAACAGATAATTGATCTCAGATACAGTACCCGTGTAGAACAGATAAATGATGTCATATCCAGTACCCGGGTAGAACAGATAAATGATGTCAGATCCAGTACCCAGGTAGAACAGATAAATGAAGTCACTTCAAGTACCCGGCTAGAACAGATAAATGATGTTAGATACAGTACCCGGGTAGAGCAGATAAATGATGTAACTTCCAGTATGCGGTTAGATCAGATAAATGATGTCACTTCCAGTACCCGGGTACAACAGATAAATGATCTCAGATACAGTACCCATGTAGACCAGATAAATGATGTCAGATCCAGTACCCGGGTAGAACAGATAAATGATGTCACTTCCAGTACCTGGGTAGAACAGTTAATTAAAGTTAGATCCAGTGCCCGGGTAGAGCAGATAAACGATGTCACTACCAGTACCTAGGTTAGAGCAGATAAATGATGTCAGATCCAGTACCCGGGTAGAACAGATAAATGATGTCACATCCAGGACCCGGGTAGAACAGATAAATGATGTCAGATCCAGTACCCGGGTAGAACAGATAAATGATGTCAGATCCAGTACCCAGGTAGAACAGATAAATGAAGTCACTTCAAGTACCCGGCTAGAACAGATAAATGATGTCAGATCCAGTATCGGGGTAGAACAGATAAATTATGTCACTTCCAGTACCCATGTAGAAGAGATAAATGATGTCAGATCAAGTACCCGGGGAGAACAGATAAATGATGTCAGATCCAGTACCCGGGTAGAACAGATAAATGATGTCAGATCGAGTACCCGGGTAGAACAGATAAATGATGTCACTTCAAGTACCCGGCTAGAAGAGATAAATGATGTTAGATACAGTACCCGGGAAGAACAGATAAATGATGTCATTTCCAGTACCCGGGGAGAACAGATAAAAGATGTCACTTCCAGTACCTGGTTAGAGCAGATAAATGATGTTAAATCCAGTACCTGGGTAGAACAGATAAATGATGTCACTTCCAGTACGCGGTTGGAGCAGATAAATGATGTCACTTCCAGTACAAGGGTAGAACAGATAATTCATCTCAGATACAGTACCCGGGTAGAACAGATAAACGATGTCAGATCCAGTACCCGGGTAGAACAGATCAATGATATCAGATCCAGTACCCGGGTAGAACAGATAAATGATGTCAGATCGAGTACCCGGGTAGAACAGATAAATGATGTCACTTCAAGTACCCGGCTAGAAGAGATAAATGATGTTAGATACAGTACCCAGGTAGAACAGATAAATGATGTCATTTCCAGTACCCGGTTAGAGCAGATAAATGATGTCAGATCCAGTACCCCGTTAGAGCAGATAAATGATGTCAGATCCAGTACACAGGTAGAACAGATAAATGATGTCAGATCCAGTACCCAGGTAGAACAGATAAATGATGTCACATCCAGGACCCGGGTAGAACAGATAAATGATGTCAGATCCAGTACCCGGGTAGAACAGATAAATGATGTCAGATCGAGTACCCGGGTAGAACAGATAAATGATGTCACTTCAAGTACCCGGGTAGAACAGATGAATGATGTTAGATACAGTACCCGCGTAGAACAGATAAATGATCTCAGATCCAGTACGCGGTTAGAGCAGATAAATGATGTCAGATCCAGTACTCGGGTAGAGCAGATAAATGATGTCAGATCCAGTACCCGGGTAGAACAGATAAATGATGTCCAATCCAGTACCCGGGTAGAACAGATAAATGATGTCAGATCCAGTACCCGGGAAGAACAGATAAATGATGTAACTTCCAGTACGCGGGTAGAACAGATAAATGATGTCAGATCCAGTATGCGGGTAGAACAGATAAATGATGTCAGATCCAGTACCCGGTTAGTGCAGACAAATGATGTTAGATCCAGTACCCGGGTAGAACAGATAAATGATGTCACTTCAAGTAACCGGCTAGAACAGATAAATGATGTCACATCCAGTATCCGGGTAGAACAGATAAATGATGTCAGATCCAGTACCCGGGAAGAACAGATAAATGATGTAACTTCCAGTACGCGGTTAGAGAGCAGATAAATGATGTCACTTCTAGTACGAGGTTAGAGCAGATAAATGATGTCACTTCCAGTACCAGGGTAGAACAGATAAATGATCTCAGATCCAGTACCCAGGTAGAACAGATAAATGATGTCAGATCCAGTACCCGGGTAGAACAGATAAATGATGTCACTTCAAGTAACCGGCTAGAACAGATAAATGATGTCAGATCCAGTACCCGGGTAGAACAGATAAATCATGTAACTTCCAGTATGCGGTTAGAGCAGATAAATGATGTCACTTCCAGTACCCGGGTAGAATAGATAAATGATCTCAGATACAGTACCCGGGTAGAACAGATAAAAGATGTTACATACAGTACCCGGGTAGAACAGATAAACATGCCATTTCCAGTACACGTTTAGAGCAGATAAATGATGTCAGATCCAGTACCCGATTAGAGCAGATAAATGATGTCAGATCCAGTACCCGGGTAGAACAGATAAATGATGTCAGATCCAGTGTCCGGTTAGAGCAGATAAATGATGTCAGATCCAGTACAAGGGTAGAACAGATAAATGATGTCAGATCCAGTACCCGGGTAGAACAGATAAATGATGTCACATCCAGGACCCGGGTAGAACAGATAAATGATGTCAGATCCAGTACCCGGGTAGAACAGATAAATGATGTCAGATCGAGTACCCGGGTAGAACAGATAAATGATGTCACTTCAAGTACCCGGCTAGAAGAGATAAATGATGTTAGATACAGTACCCGGGTAGAACAGATAAATGATGTCATTTCCAGTACACGGTTAGAGCAGATAAATGATGTCAGATCCAGTACCCCGTTAGAGCAGATAAATGATGTCAGATCCAGTACCCAGGTAGAATAGATAAATGATGTCAGATCCAGTACCCAGGTAGAACAGATAAATGATGTCACATCCAGTACCCGGGTAGAACAGATAAATGATGTCAGATCCCGTACCCGGGAAGAACAGATAAATGATGTAGCTTCCAGTACGCGGTTAGAGCAGATAAATGATGTCACTTCCAGTACAAGGGTAGAACAGATAATTGATCTCAGATACAGTACCCGGGTAGAACAGATAAATGATGTCATATCCAGTACCCGGGTAGAACAGATAAATGATGTCAGATCGAGTACCCGGGTAGAACAGATAAATGATGTCAGATCCAGTACCCGGGAAGAACAGATAAATGATGTAGCTTCCAGTACGCGGTTAGAGCAGATAAATGATGTCACTTCCAGTACAAGGGTAGAACAGATAATTGATCTCAGATACAGTACCCGGGTAGAACAGATAAATGATGTCATATCCAGTACCCGGGTAGAACAGATAAATGATGTCAGATCCAGTACCCAGGTAGAACAGATAAATGAAGTCACTTCAAGTACCCGGCTAGAACAGATAAATGATGTTAGATACAGTACCCGGGTAGAGCAGATAAATGATGTAACTTCCAGTATGCGGTTAGAGCAGATAAATGATGTCACTTCCAGTACCCGGGTACAACAGATAAATGATCTCAGATACAGTACCCGGGTAGACCAGATAAATGATGTCAGATCCAGTACCCGGGTAGAACAGATAAATGATGTCACTTCCAGTACCTGGGTAGAACAGTTAATTAAAGTTAGATCCAGTGCCCGGGTAGAGCAGATAAACGATGTCACTACCAGTACCTAGGTTAGAGCAGATAAATGATGTCAGATCCAGTACACGGGTAGAACAGATAAATGATGTCAGATCCAGTACCCAGTTAGAACAGATAAACGATGTCATTTCCAGTACCCAGGGAGAACAGATAAAAGATGTCACTTCCAGTACCTGGTTAGAGCAGATAAATGATGTTAAATCCAGTACCCGGGTAGAGCAGATAAATGATGTAACTTCCAGTAGGCGGTTGGAGCAGATAAATGATGTCACTTCCAGTACGCGGTTAGAGCAGATAAATGATGTCACTTCCAGTACAAGGGTAGAACAGATAATTGATCTCAGATACAGTACCCGGGTAGAACAGATAAACGATGTCAGATCCAGTACCCGGGTAGAACAGATAAATGATGTCAGATCCAGTGCCCAGGTAGAACAGATAAATAATGTCACATCCAGGACCCGGGTAGAACAGATAAATGATGTCAGATCGAGTACCCGGGTAGAACAGATAAATGATGTCACTTCAAGTACACGGCTAGAACAGATAAATGATGTCATTTCCAGTACAGGGTTAGAGCAGATAAATGATGTCAGATCCAGTACCCGGTTAGAGCAGATAAATGATGTCAGATCCAGTACCCGGGTAGAGCAGATAAATGATGTCACTTCCAGTACCCAGGTAGAACAGATAAATGATATCACATCCAGTACCCGGGGAGAACAGATAAATGATGTCAGATCCAGTACCCAGTTAGAGCAGATAAATGATGTCAGATCCAGTACCCGGGTAGAACAGAAAAATGATGTCAGATCCAGTATCCGGGTAGAACAGATAAATAATCTCACTTCCTGTACCTGGTTAGAGCAGATAAATGATGTTCGATCCAGTACCCAGGTAGAGCAGATAAATGATGTAAGATCAAGTATCTGGGTAGAACAGATAAATGATGTTAGATATAGTACCCGGGTAGAACAGATAAACGATGTCACTTCCAGTACCTGGTTAGAGCAGATAAATGATGTCATTTTCAGTACCCGGGTAGAACAGATAAATGATGTCACATCCAGTCCCTGGGTAGAACAAATAAATGATGGTAGATTCAGTACCCGGGTAGAACAGATAAATGATGTCACTTCCAGGACCAGGGTAGAGCATATAAATGATGTCATTTCCAGTATACGGTTAGATCAGATAAATGATGTCCGATCAAGTACCCGGTTAGAGCAGATAAATGATGTCAGATCCAGTACCTGGGTAGACCAGATAAATGATGTGAGATCCAATACCCGGGTAGAACAGATAAATGATGTCACTTCCAGTACCCATGTAGAACAGATAAATGATGTCACTTCCAGTACGCGGTTACAGCAGATAAATGATGTCAGATACAGTACCCGGGTAGAACAGATAAATAATGTTAGGTCCATTACCTGGGTAGAACAGATAAATGATGTCACTCCCAGTATGCGGTTAGAGCAGATAAATGATGTCAGATCGAGTGCCCGGGTAGAACTGATAAATCATGTAAGATCCAGTACCCAGGTAGAACAGATAAATGATGTTATTTCCTGTACCCAGGTAGAGCAGATAAACGATGTCACTTCCAGCACCCGGTTAGAGCAGATAAATGATGTTATTTCCAGTCCCCGGGTAGAACAGATAAATGATGTCAGATCCAGTACCCGGTTAGAGGAGATAAATTATGTCAGATCCAGTACCCGGGTAGACCAGATAAATGATGTCACATCCAGTACCCATGTAGAACAGATAAATGATGTCACATCCAGTCCCCGGGTAGAACAGATAAATGATGGTAGATTCAGTACCCAGGTAGAACAGATAAATGATGTCACTTCCAGGACCAGGGTAGAACAGATAAATGATGTCACTTCCAGTATGCGGGTAGAGCATATACATGATGTTAGATAGAGTACCCGGGTAGAACATAAAAATGATGTCAGATCCAGTACCCGGGTAGAACAGATAAATGATGTCACTTCCAGTATGCGGGTAGAGCATATAAATGATGTTAGATAGAGTACCCGGGTAGAACAGATAAATGATGGTAGATTCAGTACCTGGGTAGAACAGATAAATGATGGTAGATTCAGTACCCAGGTAGAACAGATAAATGATGTCACTTCCAGGACCAGGGTAGAACAGATAAATGATGTCACTTCCAGTATGCGGGTAGAGCATATAAATGATGTTAGATAGAGTACCCGGGTAGAACAGAAAAATGATGTCAGATCCAGTACCCGGGTAGAGCAGATAAATGATGTCAGATCAAGTACCCGGGTAGAACAGATAAATGATGTTAGATACAGTACCCGGGTAGAACAGATAAATGATGTCATTTCCAGTATGCGGTTAGAGCAGATAAATGATGTCAGATCAAGTACCCGGTTAGAGCAGATAAATGATGTCACTTCCAGTACCCAGGTAGAACAGATAAATGATGTCAGATACAGTACCCGGGTAGAACAGATAAATAATGTTAGATCCAGTACCCGGGTAGAACAGATAAATGATGTCACTTCCAGTATGCGGTTAGAGCAGATAAATGATGTCAGATCGAGTGCCCGGGTAGAACAGATAAATGATGTCAGATCCAGTACCCAGGTAGAACAGATAAATGATGTCACTTCCAGTACCCGAGTAGAGCAGATAAACGATGTCACTTCAAGTACCCGGTTAGAGCAGATAAATGATGTCAGATCCAGTACCCGGGTAGAACAGATAAATGATGTCACATCAGGTACCCGGGTAGAACAGATAAATGATGTTACTTCCAGTACCCAGTTAGAGCAGATAAATGATGTCAGATCCAGTACCCGGGTAAACCAGATAAATGATGTCAGATCCAGTACCAATGTAGAACAGATAAATGATTTCAGATCAAGTACCCGGGTAGAACAGATAAATGATGTCAGATCGAGTACCCAGATAGAACAGATAAATGATGTCACTTCCAGTAGCGGGGGAGGATAGATAAATTTTGTCAGATAACTTTTGTCAGATTCAATACCCGGGTAGAACAGAAAAAAGTATGTCAGATCCAGTACCCGGGTAGAACAGATAAATGATGTCAGATCGAGTACCAAGATAGAACAGATAGATGATGTGAGATCCAGCACCCGGACTGGACAGATAAATGATGTCAGATCAGTACCTGGGTAGAAAAGATAAATGATTTCAGATACAGTACAGTGGAATAAGGTTGAACAGATAAATGATGTCACTTCAAGTTCAGGGTAACAATGTTGAACAGATAGATGATGTCAAATCTAGTACCTGGGGAGAACAGATAAATGATTTCAGATACAGTACAGTGGAATAAGGTTGAACAGATAAATGATGTCACTTCAAGTTCAGGGTAACAATGTTGAAGAGATAGATGATGTCAAATCCAGTACCTGGGGAGAACAGATAAATGATTTCAGATCCAGTAACAGGGAGCACAGATTGAGAGTGTGAGTGGGTGAGAGTGTGGGTGAATGAGTGGATGAGCCTTACCACCCGAATTTTATTTCTGCATAACCCGACCCGGTGTATATTTCATACACAGAGACGTGTTGTTAATTTCAAACATCTTAGCAGGGGTAGCACCTGCAGACAACGGTGATGCTATCGACATGAAATACGACACGCCAGATATCAATCAGAAATCTAGATTTATTGCGCGGGACTCTTTATAGTCTCCAAACTAAACATCACAGGATGCACAACAGGCCTGGAGGAACGTCCGAGCAATGGATGAACTATATGCTAGATTATATTCTATCCGATTACTAAAATATCGGGAATATTTTGACATTGTGTCTAAATTATTTGGAAATTCTACCTGCGGGTAAATCAGAGCGACCGTCCTCAACATGTCTTGTTATGCAAACTGTGTTATACTACCTCTCACATTAAATACACCCAGAGAGAAGCTCCACTCCAGCATATCACAATGTACACCCAGCGGGAAAACCTTACACTCTTCAGGATACTATGGTGTACACCCAAAAAGAAACTCAAACCTTCCACACGCCAGCATACCACAATGTATAGCCAGCGAGAAAACCTTCCACACTCCAGCATACCACAATGTATAGCCAGAGAGAAAACCTTCCACACTCCAGCATACCACAATGTATAGCCAGCGAGAAAACCTTCCACACCTCATACTACAATGTATAGCCAGCGAGAAAACCTTCCACACCTCATACCACAATGTATAACCAGAGAGAAGACCTTCCACACTCCAGCATACCACAATGTATAGCCAGCGAGAAAACCTTCCACACTCCAGCATACCACAATGTATAGCCAGCGAGAAAACCTTCCACACCTCATACTACAATGTATAGCCAGAGAGAAAACCTTCCACACCTCATACCACAATGTATAGCCAGAGAGAAGACCTTCCACACCTCATACTACAATGTATAGCCAGAGAGAAGATCTTCAACACTCCGGCATACCACAATGTATAGCCAGAGAGAAAACCTTCCACACCTCATACTACAATGTATAGTCAGAGAGATCTTCCACACTCCAGCATACCACAATGTAAAGCCAGAGAGAAGACCTTCCACACTGCAGAATACCACAATGTATAGCCAGAGAGAAGACCTTCCAAACCTCATACCACAATGTATTGCTAGAGAGAAGACCTTTCCAGAATAACCTACTACAAAGACATCAAAACATCGTCACAGACGTAGCTTCACTACAACATAATATTGTCACAGACCAAATCATAGCTTCACAACAACATAATATTGTCACAGACCAAACCATAGCTTCACAACAACATATTATTGTCACAGACCAAACCATAGCTTCACAACAACATATTATTGTCACAGACCAAATCATAGCTTCACAACAACATATTATTGTCACAGACCAAATCATAGCTTCACTACAACATAATATTGTCACAGACCAAACCATAGCTTCACAACAACATAATATTGTCACAGACCAAATCATAGCTTCACAACAACATAAAATTGTCACAGACCAAACCATAGCTTCACAACAACATAATATTGTCACAGACCAAACCATAGCTTCACAACAACATATTATTGTCACAGACCAAATCATAGCTTCACAACAACATAATATTGTCACAGACCAAATCAAAGCTTCACTACAACATAATATTGTCACAGACCAAATTATAGCTTCACAACAACATATTATTTTCGCAGATCAAATCATAGCTTCACAACAACATAATATTGTCACAGACAAAAACATAGCTTCACTACAACATAATATTGTCACAGACCAAATCATAGCTTCACTACAACATAATATTGTCACAGACCAAACCATAGCTTCACTACAACATAATATTGTCACAGACCAAATCATAGCTTCACTACAACATAATATTGTCACAGACCAAATCATAGCTTCACAACAACATAATATTGTCACAGACCAAACCATAGCTTCACAACAACATAATATTGTCACAGACCAAACCATAGCTTCACTACAACATATTATTGTCACAGACCAAATCATAGCTTCACTACAACATAATATTGTCACAGACCAAACCATAGCTTCACAACAACATAATATTGTCACAGACCAAATCATAGCTTCACAACAACATAAAATTGTCACAGACCAAACCATAGCTTCACAACAACATAATATTGTCACAGACCAAACCATAGCTTCACAACAACATATTATTGTCACAGACCAAATCATAGCTTCACAACAACATAATATTGTCACAGACCAAATCATAGCTTCACTACAACATAATATTGTCACAGACCAAATTATAGCTTCACAACAACATAGTATTTTCGCAGATCAAATCATAGCTTCACAGCAACATAATATTGTCACAGACAAAAACATAGCTTCACTACAACATAATATTGTCACAGACCAAATCATAGCTTCACTACAACATAATATTGTCACAGACCAAACCATAGCTTCACTACAACATATTATTGTCACAGACCAAATCATAGCTTCACTACAACATAATATTGTCACAGACCAAATCATAGCTTCACTACAACATAATATTGTCACAGACCAAATCATAGCTTCACAACAACATAATATTGTCACAGACCAAACCATAGCTTCACAACAACATAATATTGTCACAGACCAAACCATAGCTTCACAGCAACATATTATTGTCACAGACCAAATCATAGCTTCACAACAACATAATATTGTCACAGACAAAAACATAGCTTCACTACAACATAATATTGTCACAGACCAAACCATAGCTTCACTACAACATATTATTGTCACAGACCAAATCATAGCTTCACTACAACATAATATTGTCACAGACCAAACCATAGCTTCACAACAACATAATATTGTCACAGACCAAACCATAGCTTCACAACAACATAATATTGTCACAGACCAAACCATAGCTTCACAACAACATATTATTGTCACAGACCAAATCATAGCTTCACAACAACATAATATTGTCACAGACCAAATCATAGCTTCACAACAACATAATATTGTCACAGACCAAACCATAGCTTCACAACAACATATTATTTTCACAGATCAAATCATAGCTTCACAACAACATAATATTGTCACAGACAAAAACATAGCTTCACTACAACATAATATTGTCACAGACCAAATCATAGCTTCACAACAACCTAATATTGTCACAGACCAAATCATAGCTTCACAACAACATAATATTGTCACAGACCAAACCATAGCTTCACTACAACATAATATTGTCACAGACCAAAACATGGCTTTACTACAACATAATATTGTCACAGACCAAATCGTCTTCACTATGTGTACATCATGATATTGTCACAGACCAAAACATAGCTTCACAACAATATAATATTGTCACACACCAAATCATAGCTTCAAAACAACATACTATTGTCACACACCAAATCATAGCTTCACAACAACACATTATTAGACCAAATCATCTTCACTATGTGTACAACGTGGTATTGGCATAAGCCAGAACATACAGCAAAAATAATTGTCATAGACCAGAACATGGCTTCAAAACAACACATACGGAGTTGATGCGAAGAGGTGTGAAGATATATGTCTTCGACTAATCAGCATTTTGTATACTGATTACGTAATAGTTTGTACACGTAACCTGTGCCTATCAAGAACACGCTGCCGGCAATACCCTGACAACGTACATGACACTGTATATGTACTGTCTGTCCGTCGTGGACAAGATGGCATGGTGTTCTGCTGTTGTGCCTAGGAAGAGACCGGCTTACATAAGCATTTCAATACAACGTTTCAATAACACATGTAAGAAGAGGGTTTAACCTTCAATGAAAGCAATTTGCTGTGGGATTGGAGATATAAAACCAGCAATATACCCGCTATACTAGAATGTATTTCCCCGGTTGCCAGATGTCAAGACGGCTTCAAGTGCTCTATACATCTGGATGTGTTATAACAATAAGCTCATTAAGCAATGTTTGACAGATATGTTATCGGCCTTAGCGAGTTCTACTTCAGTGACGTTTATCAATTTGCAAAACATGTCAGGTGAGCTGAAGAAATTATGACTAGATACCTTAATTCATCTGAAATTGAAGTTTGTTGTTCAGGATGACAGATTGATACCGAGCTCAGTTTATGATGTTAATTTCAAAATTGAGATAAGTTGTCTTCCTTGTGGGACTAACGCTCGGCCACATGTTACAGTAAAAAAACATAAAGACAATTTTCTTCACGTTTTCAAAAATGAAAATCGCTCAGGGCTACGTTTAACTTCGAAAAAGGGATTAATAAGTTCTTTAAAATGTAATATGACCTACTTTGTGTGACAAAGGGAAGCTTTTACTCGATTCAATTATCATATTTCTCAATTAGTAATTTGTGTGTACTAGCCCAATGCAAACGCTTTAAGCAGGGAGGCGGTACGGAAAGCAATTTCTTTTCGTTGCTCATTTCAGAGTTTGGAGAAAGGGGTGGCTTCGATGCAGTAGTAACAGCAGGCGGGTGCATTGTGATGACGTTGTTCATGTTGAAGATGGGAACTTATAGCAGAGGGGCGAGGTGTTTCAGCGAGGGGAACTCACCACTGGGTGGTGCCACAGAAGCACCGCGGACCAATTTATCAACGCTTTCAAATTTACAGTTTGTGAAAGGCGTTTCAGAGGGGCAAAATAAGAGAACACCCAGGTTCTTTACTAAGGCCTGCATCACCAACAAGCAAACTGACCTAAGTGAAACCTGACGCTATTCGCCAGATATGATCAAGTTACAACCCACATCTTTATGGGCAAATCCGTTTGTCGTTAGCTTCGACAGGACTAGAGTGATGGTCTTGAAACGATGCCATCGGTTGTTAGATCAACCCGCGGTTTCTTTGAGGTTTTTGTGTGTCAAGAGGGGGTATACGATTTGGTATAAACCATCACAAGGGGAAGGGTGACGATGACAGCCGCCATGACACCTTGCTGCCCGCCAGTGATGAGATTGTCACCACGCATTTACGTTTCGTCGTCTCATGTTCTTTTGCGCATAAAAGATTCCTTAACCGCGGGTCATTGTAGCGTTAAATCGTTTTTTGAGCTCCTTGGGGTAGGCGAGTAAACAATAGCAAGAGAGTTAAATTTAGAGGTGATATATCGAGAGACATTGTCTTGGCTGAGAGAAGATTATAAGCTTAGTGAGCCATCAACTTTATTAGCAGACAGCCGGCCATCGACACTAGATAGGCAATATGAACGCATCAGATTTTTTTTGTCATTCACAGCTATTTTGATTTTTCCGGACAATAGGCTATCTGTTAATCCTTAAGTACCATTGGTATCGCTGTGGAGATTTCGATCGATGTTCCAATGGCTACATCCAAGATTTATATTCTAGTAAAATCTCAACACAGCCATTGCAGAAACAGTAAATAGTATTTGAACGAAATTTATAGATTTTATTCGTAAAATATTAATATGAAGGAATTCTGATAATCAAACGATATTTCAATTTTAGAATATTTAAGAATACTTTTAATTCATAAATCAGAGCGTTTTTAAAAAATTCAGTTTTCACCTTTCGCATATATGTAATAAGAGGTTATCGGCCGCGCCAGGCATAGCACTGTGTTAATACACCAAAGTGATATCAACAAGACTGTTAGGGTCTCACTGAAGATAGTCCCCGATATATCAACGATCAAACCTATATGAATCTTAAGTCTTGATAAATGGGAAAATTGCAAAACTGAATATCAGATTGTGTCGACGTATCATAGTGTTATCCTCTATCCATTCCAGTTCCTTCTGTACGTGTTGATTTCACTGATAAATAATGGCCCCTGACAAGCTCTAAGCGTCGACATATTGGCGCTCTTCCGTGAAGAAGTATACATTTTTTATACTGTGTAGGTTAGATCCAGCTTTCATGTGACAACAGAGTTTATCGAGTTATACATCAGGGGGAGATAACAACAGGAAGTATTTCTGCGTCATGGAGTAAAATATTGTTCCTTTGTTTTGAATAGGAAGTGTGACGATGTTATGTATGTAGATAACAGACATCGCATAAACGTGAACGAGGAGATAACTGCAACTACTAGTATATTACATAAACAATCAGAGTCAAAGAACACATAAATGGCATTACTATTTTAATTATACCTATATATATCTATATCTATCTATATCTCTCTATATATGTATGTATGGCATTTTCAAACTGATAACTTTTTAATGTTGCAGATATAATTATAATGACGATTTGACACAACGAAAAAAAGAGAAAATTAATTAGTTTTAAACATGAATTTATTTTCGGTAAAATGTACATGTATTCATAATTGATACTTATTATTCAGATCTAGCGCTCAATACACAAACTCCCCGGGAATGATACCGCTGTATTAGATGACCAGTCACGTCTACTCTACAGCCTACTGATACACACTACATTTGCTAACAGTCTTACACATGAAAACAAACACTGCCCTTCTTGGTCTGTTTTCAGTTTGTAGGGAGATAATGAAATCGCTAAAAGTGTGTATGCCTTTTTCTCACCGGACAGCAATCCCTGGGCAGTGAAGATTTGGGAAATGACGATCGACACAATCTGATATTTTAACGACGCTTCACTCAATATCAGTTCACTTAACAGGATGCAGTTGATGCTGGTCTTACGGTATTTCAGTTTCACATCGATCAGAATCAAAGAAAAATAAGGGCATTGATATTATATCTATATTGCACTTATATACATCAGTTATTATTATCATCATCATTAGGGCTCTACTGAAGATCATGAAGGACGTTTGGCATTGTATCCACACGATGTGATGAGGTGATCGCTTATAATTGACCATTTGTGTGTGTGTGTGGTGTGGTGTGGTGTGGTGTGGTGTGCTGTGGTGTGCTGTGCTGTGCTGTGGTGTGGTGTGGTGTGGTGTGGTGTGGTGTGTGCGTGTGCGTGTGCGTGTGCGTGCGTGCGTGCTTGAAAACAACGATGCGGTCTCATGGACATACGTCAGTGAAAAATATATTTGGAAACAACATCAGTCAACTATGGTTGCATGTGACCAAGAGGGTTGTGAATCTCATCTTCTTCGTCATCCAGAAGCTCTTTCAGCTAAATTAAAATGTTCAAAACATGTACAAGAAGCACCTTCTACATATTAAATAGAATCAGGAATTCTGATTGCAATGGAAGAGAGATTCTTATAAGGGTGACGCTATTTTTCAGGGCATTACCATTTGCAGAAGCCCGAGGTCTTCCATTAACTGCCCAAAGAAAGAGGTGAGGTGAAATTGGGTTTAACGTCGCGTCCAAGATTATTGCACTTATATAGCGACGTGCATGCACGTGTATGTTTGTGTGTGGCTGCTTGTACTAGTCCGGACTGATGCCGATTTATAGTGCTAGCTCACTGAGATACCATGCCGCAGTTTAACATGAATACCCCACTCAGACACAGTATACTGACTCCGAGCCGACCAGTCCTTGTTTTAGCCCCCTAATGCCGAGCGCCAGACAGGGTAACAACAAGTACAATCTTTTAACGTCTTTTTGTATGACGCGGCCCGGGATCGAACCCTGGACCTTCCGCTCTCCGGGCGGACGCTCTACCACAAGACCACGGAGGCGGTCTGCCCGACGAAAGAGGGCAGTTGAAAAGACCGAGGGCTTCTGCAAATGATAATGCCGTCTAGGTGAGGTGAGGAGATTATTGCACTTATATAGCGACGTGCATGTACGTGTGTTTGTGTGACTGCTTGTACTAGTCCGGTCTGATGCCGATTTATAGTGCTAGCTCACTGAGATACCATGCCGCAGTTTAACATGAATACCCCACTTAGACACAGTATACTGACTTCGAGCCGACCAGTCCTTGTTTTAGCCCCTTAATGCCGAGCGCCAGACAGTAATGCCCTGAAAAAGAGCGTTACCGTTATTATAGCTAAAATGGATGGAATTTGTTATCAAATGAAAACAAACAACAATATCGGTTTTGAAAAATTTACTGCAATCAACACGAATGTCACTGACCCACTTTTACAAATATGGAAAGGTCATAGAACAAAACAGATGACGTCACTATTGAACGTGACGTCACCTATCCCTATACTATGACGTCACCTATCAACGGGCGTGATAATGGCCCGTCGTCAAGCAATATGAAGGCTTTATCAAGTTACAGTGGCCTGCTCATTTTTGATGACATGCGGGCGGTTTAGTGATAGTTCTATACATTTTAGCTATAATACACAATAATATCTTTTCTCTTGTAGAGATTGTACAATATGTGCTGTGCAACATAACAATGAACACTTTCCTGATATTCAGTGAATTGTGTTCGGGATAATTTCAATATTTGTGTTAGATAACTTAAAAACATTAACAACAATAAAAAAATAATAGGTGCCTGGTTCCTCATAACACGACATGCAATCCGGCCCTGGAATAGAACAAACACATGATCTGCCTGCGGACGGAACATGTCCGTGTTTGTATAAATTGATACTGGCGGATTTGAGATCCCATGACCACCACAGATCGCATCAATACCCTCGTCAGCTTCATCCAGGTCCCCGTCCCCAACCATGTCGTAATTAAGCGTATGTGAGCCCCGGGGTAGCACAAACGGTGAAGCAACGAATGGGGCATTAATGCAAAATCTAACGAGTGTTACAGAGTGGCGAATAACATGCCAGTTTAAAGTGGAACCATAAGTTTGTTACATGTCAAATTCACTGTAGAGTGATGGGATTTGGTTCACTGAAACTGACATGACCACACGTAATGTAAAGGAATGTGTTGGTTACATTTCTTACTTACAGTTCAGATTATCATCTGTAAAACATACATGAGTTAAATCATGCTGATTCGTATAATTGAAATAGGGGTTAAAATCTACTGGATGGAGAGAACAGTCATTGTTTTCCAAAACCTTGGTGGGGGTTCATGTTAAAAAAAGAATATTAACAACATCATAGATTGAACCACGCGTATACTCACCTATATTTTAGTTAACATGTTAACCGTCTTGCTTTCATAACGAAAACTACACCTAAAATTATTCCGCGCTCGATATTTCGTGTTGGCTCAAAAGTATACACGCTGTTAGAGTTTCTTTATACAACGTATTTTTCCCTCTCCGAATCTGACAATTTACATCGTCAACCGCGATCGCTAGGATCAGCATTTCCAGTATATTCCAGAAATAATAAATAAATAAATAAAATGTTCACTGTACAAAAAACATTTAAGTTCTGTTTATAAAAGAAATATTCCTTGTCTATCCACCTAAAAGGTTCTTATGAGAACCGATTGCAAGAACAGCCTGTAACATGCTTCATAGAATGGCGTGAGCTTAAATGTAAAGTATTTCAGTCATTTCGTGACCGCTTTAAAATAGAAAGTGTTCATGTGCGTTATATAGAAGCAGTACTTATCTCCGCTGTATTTTCACTTATATTTTTGTCCCAAACAACCATACGACACCCGCGTGGCGAGCGACCTCAGCTGACCTTATACCGAGAGGTGACGAGTCGACGACGCGCTGAGTGTATATCATAAAGGGGTCATATTGTCACACGATCGCCGCGCTTGACTTGATCCGTCACTGGAGTGAGACGTCAGTCATCAACTTCGACGAGGCCTGTCCACACGAAAACAGCTGGCCAATGTCACACACAAAACTGACGCGCCAATCAATGAACAGGGATGACAGCTCGGAAACAGTTAAGTGTCGATAGCACTTAATTACATTGTGCAAAAACATTTAGACACGTTGACGAAGCTTCACGCTGCCCCCTTGTTTGTGACTTAGCGAGTTCAGTTGACAGGTTGTGTTGAATGTCAATATAACTGTAGTTACGACTGTTTGAAAGGTGTTACCAGATACAAAGAATACAGTTATACGCGTAGGTCAATAGGTTAACAAAACATACGGAATATACACGTGGTCCAATATGTAATGTTCTTAATCCTCTTTTTGAAAAAAACATCAAACAAGGTGTTGGAAAACATTAACTGTTCCGTCTATCCAGGATGTTAGTTAAGTCCCTGTATATGAAGCGGCATATTCTTTTACTCATGTAGTTTTGTGAGTTAGTGAGTGAATAAGTGAAAATTGAAATATGTTTACAAATGTAAAATTAATGTTTGTTGTGTTTTCAGACTTGAACTAACATGACAGTAACAACAGTTCACCTATCAACGTCGTCAAGATATATTGTGCAAATAGTTAGTTGTTTCAAATCGTGGTTAGAGTGCGTTTGATTTCACGTGGCTTTTTTAATTGACATTTCGGGGCAGTGCCATTTATTTACAGCTTACATGCAGGAAGAGCATGGCCCGCCACTGGTGTCACCGTTCATTAACAGGACTGTAGTTTAGATGCATTCTTCAAATATATTCTGAAATTATCATAGTTTTGTAGTTTAGTGTGAGACATCTGACAATGTTTGAACAGATGGGATAACTGATTGCAGCTTTCAGAGGGATGGGGCCATGGGGCCGTGGGTAATGTTTGGTGCAGACTTGACAGCGAAGTAATCCGTCTGTACCAACAACCCACAGCTAATCCCCCTCGTAAAGAGTACGAACCTTCACATATCTTATATTGCTTATTATCCATATATATTTTAAGGGCTTTATAAGCAATAATTATGTACGTAAAGAACACAATGGAAGTCAGAATCTGTATGCCCGTGTCGTTTTCTACAATACGACAACAGTTCACGGTTCGTTAAGCAGCTCTAACTAACACCGGATTAAATACCCTCAATTGCTGCCGACCATCTAGTCAAAAGTCTCAAGCATCATTCACTATTCGATCATAAATTGCATCCACAAAGGCAACATTGTGATGTCTTGGATTTGAGGAGAGTTTTACGTTGACAGAACAGGTGCAATGTACTTGGCTTTCTCCTGCCCTGTACTGGGACTGACATGGGCAAGGCCGTGTTCGTATACACCACCCGGAGGGCTGGACAAAGGTAACATACCCTCAGACCTGACTTTACCTGCCACATATGAAGAGTAGGGGAAGGGGGGAGGGACCGGTGGCCCCTGACAGTGGAAGGGGAACCTTTTCCCACCGGGTTCCAACTGCAGTGAATATTCTTTCAACCAATAGCTCTTTACAAAACATATATTTCGCATCAAATAACCCTTTAAGCTGTGGATGACTTTCTATAGGTCCAGGATTGCGGCAGCGTCCTCTCTTTGTGGAGACGAGATTGACGGGAGGGACAGTGTACACTTTTTCAAGGCAGAAACTCGACAAAACAGTCATTTCAGAATAGCCTACGGCAAGGTGACCTTTTCAAAAAAAGTATTAATGATATTTCTTTGCTGGTATAAGCTTAAGTGTGGGTTTGTTTACCGAGTGAAGGAATATTATATTCCCTCTTCAAGTACAGAAGTAACATAGACTTCCGGTAAATCTAGAAGCTCGAATTATCATAATGTCTATCAAAGATTTTAGTTCTAAATATTACACTGTCGTCCCCAGCCCAAGAGGTAGTTCGCGTCTGACATGGCTCCGTCAGAGGCAGTGGGACATCGGTCTAGGACAAGGACTCCATCGGACGTTATGGGTCATTGGTCTTGTACAGGTGGCTCCGTCAGAAGTTGTGGGGCATTGGTCTTGTACAGGTGGCTCCGTCAGAAGTTGTGGGGCATTGGTCTTGTACAGGTGGCTCCGTCAGAAGTTGTGGGGCATTGGTCTTGTACAGGTGGCTCCGTCAGAAGTTGTGGGGCATTGGTCTTGTACAGGTGGCTCGGTCAGATGTTGTGGGGCATTGGTCTTGTACAGGTGGCTCCGTCAGATGTTGTGGGGCATTGGTCTTGTAAGGTGTCTCCGTCAGAAATTGTGGGGCATTGGTCTTGTACAGGCGGCTCTGTCAGAGGTTGTGGGGCATTGGTCTTGTAAGGTGTCTCCGTCAGAAATTATGGGGCATTGGTCTTGTACAGGCGTCTCCGTCAGAGGTTGTGGGGCATTGGTCTTATACAGGTGGCTCCTTTAGAAGTTGTGGGGCATTGGTCTTATACAGGTGTCTCCATCAGAAGTTGTGGGACATTGGTCTTGTAAGGTGTCTCCGTCAGAAGGAATGGGACATTGGTCTTGTACAGGCGCCCCCGTCAGAAGATGTGGGACATTGGTCTTGTACAGGTGGTTCCGTCAGAAGATGTGGGACATTGGTCTTGTAGAGGTGGCTCCATCAGAAGGAATGGGACATTGGTCTTGTACAGGCGCCCCCGTCAGAAGATGTGGGACATTGGTCTTGTACAGGTGGCTCCGTCAGAAGGAATAGGACATTGATCTTGAACAGGTGGCTCCGTCAGAAGGAATTGGTCACAGGGACTGTGTGCCTGACTGTGCTTGACATACCCTTGTGACGAACCTTGGTCTGACTTTGACATACCGTTAAGACGAACAGTGTTCTTGATGTGAACATCCTTGCTTCAGATGTTCTTCGGTGGAAGCAACCACACCAGCCAGCCTCGCAACTTCAGTGACGTTATTTGTCTACACATATCCGAGCCAAAGGCAATGTTTCAAGTTGTACAAACAATTCTCCAGAAATGTTGCTGATTCGATAAAAGTGCTATGTTAATGATCAACTGTTGAAGTTGTGTACAGATCTAGAGATAAGCAGTTATTATTGGAACCATTTATAACTGTCCCTGGTTACCGAAGCATGTCTCATTATCACGAAGCAGGAGCGACTACCACATTTCTCACGCACTGAGACGCACCAGGGTTTATACCTACACGAAGAGGACGATCTACACGACATACTAGCTCACATCAGTGCTGACATGAAGACACTTTCCCGTGAGTCCCCAGCATGACTCTCTATGTGTACATATTTGTCCCTTCTCTCTATCTCTCCACGTTCGCCTTCCCTTGTCGGTTATTGGCTTCCCCACGTCATCTGCCATGACACCTCCCTCTACTTATCTCTCTATTTCTCTCATCATTAGGCTGAGAACATTGTTATAGTATTGTGAAAACACGTACATGCTTTCCGGTTTGGTTGACGTTCGTTTTAATGGAACAAGAAGGTTGGGAGCATCCGAGTCTGAGCCCCATAGAGGCTTTCCATGTAGCGCAGGAACTGTCGGGCTTATCGTCTGCTATGGTTCATGCACCACGCACGGGTAAAACAGCAGACGACAATATTGTGCTGGTGGTCCGTGTAGCATCGATACCGGTAAACCACGGAGGAAACAAAATTACACACATGATTCACCGGCGGGGCTCGGGGGGCTGGCGTGCAGTGGGGTGATTCTGATGGAGGTTTATCTGATGGCATAGATACTTTCAGAGGCTCTATTGACTGGCTTTGTCTGGCTGTCACAGTAGTCCCATCAATGCCACTCGATGATCCAACTTTCCCATGGACAGCCAGCGCCCGAATACCGCCAGTCGTCTTCTGGAGTCCTCATATAGGATCCAGGCTCGCTGGGGCGGACAGGGGGTCGAACTGCCGCAATCAACCGTCAAGTCATAATGGCGGTGAAAGCGAAGCCAAGTGTTGTAATTAGTTCAAGCAACGGTGATTAAGTGATGAGTAAATGGATCATAAGATTTCTTAATTGTTTCCATCCATTCACTTAAGAAACGTACACCAATTGAGCTGAAGATGATTTACAATTGTTGAACTTTCCATTCAAATTAAGATTCATAGATGATATGCTGTAGTATGACAGTGACGAAGGTGTAGTATGACAGAGATGGTAGTGTAGTATGACAGAGATGGTAGTGTAGTATGACAGAGATGGTAGTGTAGTATGACAGAGATGGTAGTGTAGTATGACAGAGATGGTAGTGTAGTATGACAGAGATGGTAGTGTAGTATGACAGAGATGGTAGTGTAGTATGACAGTTGCGGTAGTGTAGTATGACAGAGATGGTAGTGTATTATGACAGTGGCGGTAGTGTAGTATGACAGTGACGAAGGTGTAGTATGACAGAGATGGTAGTGTAGTATGACAGTTGCGGTAGTGTAGTATGACAGAGATGGTAGTGTAGTATGACAGTGGCGGTAGTGTAGTATGACAGAGACGGTAGTGTAGTATGACAGTGACGGTAGTGTAGTATGACAGTGGCGATAGTGTAGTATGACAGTGGCGGTAGTGTAGTATGACAGTGACGAAGGTGTAGTATGACAGAGATGGTAGTGTAGTATGACAGTGGCGATAGTGTAGTATGACAGAGATGGTAGTGTAGTATGACAGTTGCGGTAGTGTAGTATGACAGTGATGGTAGTGTAGTATGACAGTGGCGGTAGTGTAGTATGACAGAGACGGTAGTGTAGTATGACAGTGGCGGTAGTGTAGTATGACAGTGGCGATAGTGTAGTATGACAGTGGCGGTAGTGTAGTATGACAGTGGCAGTAGTGTAGTATGACAGTGGCGATAGTGTAGTATGACAGTGGCGGTAGTGTAGTATGACAGAGACGGTAGTGTAGTATGACAGAGACGGTAGTGTAGTATGACAGAGATGGTAGTGTAGTATGACAGTGGCGGTAGTGTAGTATGACAGAGACGGTAGTGTAGTATGACAGTGACGGTAGTGTAGTATGACAGTGGCGATAGTGTAGTATGACAGTGGCGGTAGTGTAGTATGACAGTGACGAAGGTGTAGTATGACAGAGATGGTAGTGTAGTATGACAGTGGCGATAGTGTAGTATGACAGAGATGGTAGTGTAGTATGACAGTTGCGGTAGTGTAGTATGACAGTGATGGTAGTGTAGTATGACAGTGGCGGTAGTGTAGTATGACAGAGACGGTAGTGTAGTATGACAGTGGCGGTAGTGTAGTATGACAGTGGCGATAGTGTAGTATGACAGTGGCGGTAGTGTAGTATGACAGTGGCAGTAGTGTAGTATGACAGTGGCGATAGTGTAGTATGACAGTGGCGGTAGTGTAGTATGACAGAGACGATAGTGTAGTATGACAGAGACGGTAGTGTAGTATGACAGAGACGGTAGTGTAGTATGACAGAGACGTTAGTGTAGTATGACATTGGCGGTAGTGTAGTATGACAGAGACGGTAGTGTAGTATGACAGAGACGGTAGTGTAGTATGACAGAGACGGTAGTGTTGTATGACAGTGGCGATAGTGTAGTATGACAGTGGCGGTAGTGTAGTATGACAGTTGCGGTAGTGTAGTATGACAGTGACCGTAGTGTAGTATGACACAAACGGTAGTGCAGTATGACAGTGGCGATAGTGTAGTATGACAGTGGCGGTAGTGTAGTATGACAGTGACGGTAGTGTAGTATGACAGTGACGGTAGTGTAGTATGACAGAGACGGTAGTGTAGTATGACAGAGACGGTAGTGTAGTATGACAGTGGCGATAGTGTAGTATGACAGTGGCGGTAGTGTAGTATGACAGTTGCGGTAGTGTAGTATGACAGTGACGGTAGTGTAGTATGACAGAGACGGTAGTGTAGTATGACAGTGGCGATAGTGTAGTATGACAGTGGCGGTAGTGTAGTATGACAGTGGCGGTAGTGTAGTATGACAGAGATGGTAGTGTAGTATGACAGTGACGGTAGTGTAGTATGACAGTGACGGTAGTGTAGTATGACAGTGACGGTAGTGTAGTATGTCAGAGACGGTAGTGTAGTACGTCAGTGACGGTAGTGTAGTATGACAGTGACGGTAGTGTAGTATGACAGTGACGGTAGTGTAGTATGTCAGTGACGGAAGTGTTGTATGACAGTGACGGTAGTGTAGTATGACAGAGACGGTAGTGTAGTATGACAGAGACGGTAGTGTAGTATGTCAGTGACGGTAGTGTAGTATGACAGAGACGGTAGTGTAGTATGACAGTGGCGATAGTGTAGTATGACAGTGGCGGTAGTGTAGTATGACAGTGACGGTAGTGTAGTATGACAGTGACGGTAGTGTAGTATGACAGAGACGGTAGTGTAGTATGACAGTGGCGGTAGTGTATTATGACAGTGACGGTAGTGTAGTATGACAGTGACGGTAGTGTAGTATGTCAGTGACGGTAGTGTAGTATGTCAGTGACGGTAGTGTAGTATGTCAGTGACGGTAGTGTAGTATGACAGAGACGGTAGTGTAGTATGTCAGTGACGGTAGTGTAGTATGACAGTGACGGTAGTGTAGTATGACAGTGACGGTAGTGTAGTATGACAGAGACGGTAGTGTAGTATGACAGTGGCGATAGTGTAGTATGACAGAGACGGTAGTGTAGTATGACAGTGGCGGTAGTGTAGTATGACAGTGGCGATAGTGTAGTATGACAGAGACGGTAGTGTAGTATGACAGAGACGGTAGTGTATGACAGTGGCGGTAGTGTAGTATGACAGTGGCGATAGTGTAGTATGACAGTGGCGATAGTGTAGTATGACAGAGACGGTAGTGTAGTAGGTGAGGTGAGGTGAAATTGGGTTTAACGTCGCGTCCAAGATTATCGCACTTATATAGCGACGTGCATGCACGTGTATGTGTGTGTGTGGCTGCTTGTACTAGTCCGGACTGATGCCGATTTATAGTGCTAGCTCACTGAGATACCATGCCGCAGTTTAACATGAATACCCCACTCAGACACAGTATACTGACTCCGAGCCGACCAGTCCTTGTTTTAGCCCCTTAATGCCTAGCGCCAGACAGGGTAACAACAAGTACAATCTTTTAACGTCTCTTTGTATGACGCGGCCCGGGATCGAACCCTGGACCTTCCGCTCTCCGGGCGGACGCTCTACCACAAGACCACGGAGGCGGTCCGGTAGTGTAGTATGACAGAGATGGTAGTGTAGTATGACAGAGATGGTAGTGTAGTATGACAGAGACGGTAGTGTAGTATGACAGAGACGGTAGTGTAGTATGACAGTGACGGTAGTGTAGTATGACAGTGGCGGTAGTGTAGTATGACAGTGGCGATAGTGTAGTATGACAGAGACGGTAGTGTAGTATGACAGACGGTAGTGTATGACAGAGATGGTAGTGTAGTATGACAGTGGCGGTAGTGTAGTATGTCAGTGGCGGAAGTGTAGTATGTCAGTGACGGTAGCGTATGACAGTGGCGATAGTGTAGTATGTCAGTGGCGGTAGTGTAGTATGTCAGTGACGGTAGTGTAGTATGACAGAGATGGTAGTGTAGTATGACAGTGATGGTAGTGTAGTGTGACAGTGGCAGTAGTGTAGTATGACAGTGGCGGTAGTGTAGTATGACAGTGACGGTAGTGTAGTATGACAGTGGCAGTAGTGTAGTATGACAGTGGCGGTAGTGTAGTATGACAGTGACGGTAGTGTAGTATGACAGATGGTAGTGTAGTATGACAGAGACGGTAGTGTAGTATGACAGTGACGGTAGTGTAGTATGACAGTGGCGGTAGTGTAGTATGACAGTGGCGATAGTGTAGTATGACAGAGACGGTAGTGTAGTATGACAGACGGTAGTGTATGACAGAGATGGTAGTGTAGTATGACAGTGGCGGTAGTGTAGTATGTCAGTGGCGGAAGTGTAGTATGTCAGTGACGGTAGCGTATGACAGTGGCGATAGTGTAGTATGTCAGTGGCGGTAGTGTAGTATGTCAGTGACGGTAGTGTAGTATGACAGAGATGGTAGTGTAGTATGACAGTGATGGTAGTGTAGTGTGACAGTGGCAGTAGTGTAGTATGACAGTTGCGGTAGTGTAGTATGACAGTGACGGTAGTGTAGTATGACAGTGGCAGTAGTGTAGTATGACAGTGGCGGTAGTGTAGTATGACAGTGACGGTAGTGTAGTATGACAGATGGTAGTGTAGTATGACAGAGATGGTAGTGTAGTATGACAGTGGCGGTAGTGTAGTATGACAGAGATGGTAGTGTAAAATGACAGTGGCGGTAGTGTAGTGTGACAGTGGCGGTAGTGTAGTATGACTGAGATGGTAGTGTAGTATGACAGTGGCGGTAGTGTAGTATGACAGATGGAAGTGTAGTATGACAGTGATGGTAGTGTAGTGTGACAGTGGCGGTAGTGTAGTATGACAGAGATGGTAGTGTAGTATGACAGTGGCGGTAGTGTAGTATGACAGAGATGGTAGTGTAGTATGACAGAGATGGTAGTGTAGTATGACAGTGGCGGTAGTGTAGTGTGACAGTGGCGGTAGAGTAGTATGACAGTGGCGGTAGTGTAGTATGACAGAGATGGTAGTGTAGTATGACAGAGATGGTAGTGTAGTATGACAGAGATGGTAGTGTAGTATGACAGTGGCGGTAGTGTAGTATGACAGTGGCGATAGTGTAGTTTGACAGAGACGGTAGTGTAGTATGACAGACGGTAGTGTACGACAGAGATGGTAGTGTAGTATGACAGTGGCGGCAGTGTAGTATGTCAGTGGCGGAAGTGTAGTATGTCAGTGACGGTAGTGTATGACAGTGGCGATAGTGTAGTATGTCAGTGGCGGTAGTGTAGTATGTCAGTGACGGTAGTGTAGTATGACAGAGATGGTAGTGTAGTATGACAGTGATGGTAGTGTAGTGTGACAGTGGCAGTAGTGTAGTATGACAGTGGCGGTAGTGTAGTATGACAGTGACGGTAGTGTAGTATGACAGATGGTATTGTAGTATTACAGTGGCAGTAGTGTAGTATGACAGTGGCGGTAGTGTAGTATGACAGTGACGGTAGTGTAGTATGACAGATGGTAGTGTAGTATGACAGAGATGGTAGTGTAGTATGACAGTGGCGGTAGTGTAGTATGACAGAGATGGTAGTGTAGTATGACAGAGATGGTAGTGTAAAATGACAGTGGCGGTAGTGTAGTGTGACAGTGGCGGTAGTGTAGTATGACAGAGATGGTAGTGTAGTATGACAGTGGCGGTAGTGTAGTATGACAGATGGTAGTGTAGTATGACAGTGATGGTAGTGTAGTGTGACAGTGGCGGTAGTGTAGTATGACAGAGATGGTAGTGTAGTATGACAGTGGCGGTAGTGTAGTATGACAGAGATGGTAGTGTAGTATGACAGAGATGGTAGTGTAGTATGACAGTGGCGGTAGTGTAGTGTGACAGTGGCGGTAGTGTAGTATGACAGTGGCGGTAGTGTAGTATGACAGAGATGGTAGTGTAGTATGACAGAGATGGTAGTGTAGTATGACAGAGATGGTAGTGTAGTATGACAGAGATAGTAGTGTAGTGTGACAGTGACGGTAGTGTAGTATGACAGAGATGGTAGTGTAGTATGACAGAGATGGTAGTGTAGTATGACAGAGATGGTAGTGTAGTATGACAGAGACGGTAGTGTAGTATGACAGAGACGGTAGTGTAGTATGACAGTGAGGGTAGTGTATGACAGTGGCGATAGTGTAGTATGTCAGTGGCTGAAAGGGCATCAAGGTATGCGTGCCAACAACAGATGGTGGTGCCACCAGTCCGGACAACAGTGCACGGAAACATAACTGTTTAGTAGGGCTGGCCATGCTGTATGGAATGAGCTTCCAGTAGAGGTCAGCAGCTTCCGGTCAACACTCCGGACCCTTTTCTTCAAATGAGCATATGACTGAGCAGGGATCGAGTGTCTGGATTACATGTGCTATATAAATCTATAATTAATAATCTTTTAAGTTACACAGTGTTGTAAACAACATCGTCGTGACGCCGTGCACGTGACCGAAGTCCGATGCCCTTGCGTAGAACATCAACACATATACAGACACATCAACACAATCCAGAAAATGGTAGCAAGTAAATAGAGCAAATACCACCGAACCCACAGACATGGAGAGTCAAAGGAAAACAAAGTCCTAAAATACAACATACACTGTACACCACCTGACACCTGAGACAGCAACATGTCTACCTCCAAACGTCAGCCCCCCATCACTCCACAGAATCAACACAGACCACCCCTCCAGGAGAGTTAGAACACCATAAGAAAGAGGACGCTGTGTGTACAAGGAGTCGTTCTTGCCTCACCTTTTAGCAATACAGTTGTGGTAAATTATTATGTCTAGATTTTAACACTGAGTCCGTATTTTGGATTTTTGTCAAACGTCAACTAGTAATATGAAACATACATAATCTAACTATTGAGTAGGCACTGAAATATAATTTTTGTTTGTTTGTTGAACGCCGGACTCAGCAATACTCCCAACTATATGACGGCGGTCTGTAAATAATCGAGTCTGGACCAGACAATCCAGTGATTGACATCACGATCATCTACTTACACAATTGGGATACGATGACATACATCAATCAAGTCAGCGAGCCTGACTACCCGATCCCGTTAGTCGCCTTTTACGGCAAGCATGGGTTGCTGAAGACCTTTTCTACCCCGGATCTTCAAGGGTCTCAAATATAATTAATCACTTTGGGTATTAAAAGTTTTCTTTGGGTATTCAATAATTTTCTACTTTGAGGTATTTTTAAACCAATCAGTGAACCATTTTTTTTAATATGATTCTGCTCAAAACCTTTTAAGTGACTTCTAAGTTGCATCTGTCCCTGCGATGCCTCAAATATGTCACATATTCCACATCTAACAACGGCCATACAATGTACATGTCTAAGTCACAATAGGTAGACGTAGCCCGTTTATGCATTCGATCAGTACATAAAGACCTGTAAACACATTCATGTCGCAAGCTCAAACAATAAGAATTCAGGGACTAATTCGGACATAATGCCCATTTGTAGCAATACGGCCAAGTTTCACCCGCAGATCACCGTCAAACGTTCCTACCTTCTCACATCATATGGACGCAAGATAGTCTAATGCGCATGTGTCACCATCCGCTTCCGGATCCTATGATCCTTTGACTGACACAATCATCACCATCACGCCTGAGTAATGGATGGCAGTGTCAGGGCCGTGTAACGAGTTGCGAGAAAGAAAACTGCCGACGGCGTTATGAAAAGAGATTGTGCGCCTCCCCTTCTTCCAAATGGGTAAATACACTGAAGAATACCGATAATTGATTGTATGTTTACGTTGGAATATCCAACAAAAGAGTATCGCCTTAGCCCATCACTGCCCTTTGAAACAGTTACATCCAACCCGTCGGTTGGGGTCACGGGGTCACATCCGTTGTCTCTGCAACTAGGTCGGTGTGCGGGTGGCCGAATAAACTCCCTACAATAGAGCTCATTACAGGGCCACAACAAACTAGGTGCCGCTGACGTCACGAAGAATCAAAGAGGTTTGAGTGTCGGCTAAACCTGAGATTAATTTCACGTGACAATGGATTACATTCCCGTTTATCATGGCGTGATAAAAGTGTGAAAATGCGACACCTTATGATGAATTTTGTTTAGAAAACAAGAAACGGTTATCACAACAAAGTATCATGAATACTCGAGGTGACAAGAAAGGAATAAAGGGATTGGGTAAACGTGACACCGGGTGTCTTATTACTTCGTCACCGTGCGAGGGTAGTATGAAGATCATCACAGTAAAAACTCCACGAATATATCCCTACTCCCAGCTAATACGGCACATGCATGAAGTTATTAACTGTGATGCCTTACCACGTTACCCCTGACAACGATCCATGCAGTATTTAACTCGTCCACGTTTGATGTTAGGTTTGGACGTTAGTCTGGTCATGTTATGGTGAGAAGAACTCGATCACAATTATATCATGGCATCAACTGCCGGAAGAACTACACATGCTGAATCAGTGGGGATATATGTACAGATAACATAATCCAAAAAGGTATTTCATCTGATGAACATATATTCTATGCATAAAGAATTTCTTCTAATATCGCTACGAATGTAAGATCAGCCAAAGGTTTATCTCAAGTGTTTCCATGTAATGTAGGTACTCGCCAAGGTTGTGTCTTAAGCCCACAAATGTTCTTAATTTTTATTAATAATTTGTCCACAGTATTTGTGGAATTAGGTGGTAAAGGTATTCATATTTCTCCTGATATAGATAATTTATGTGCTCTTCTTTTTGCTGATGATGTTTCTGCTCTCTCAGATAGTTGTGCCCAGCTTCAAAAGAAAATTAATGCTTTGGAAATATTTTGTAATAAAACAGGCATGCAAATTAACTTAAAAAACCCAAAAGTAATTGTATTTAGGCAAGGTGGCCATCTTCGCAGTTATGAAAAGTGGTTTTATCATGGTGAACCTATTGAAACTGTTTCAAGCTATAGATACCTTGGCTTAATGTTTACACCTAAGCTTGTATGGAGTAAGGCACAAACTACTCTAGCATCCCAAGCCACCAAAGCAATTTTAGTCATTAACTCTTTTCAAAGGAAAATTGGTAATATCACTTGTACAGATCTGTTTAAGGTTTTTGACTCTATGGTCACCCCCATCTTAACCTATGGCTCTGCAATTTGGGGTACTTTCTATTTAAAAATATCGAATCTGTCCAAATCGCCTCTTGTAAGCATTATTTAAAAGTAAACAAATCAACCTGCTCAAATATGGTTTTAGGGGAATGTGGGAGGTTTCCTTTACAACTCACTTACATGACTAAAGTAATTAAATATTGGTGCAGGGTCTTACATCTTCAACCCGACAGATTACCTTCCCAATGCTATTTAATGCTTAAATCTTTAGATGATGTTGGGCGGGTAACTTGGGCGACTAAAGTTAGAAATATTTTATTCCAATTTGGGTTTGGTTTTGTATGGCTCAATCAAGAGGTGGGTGACTCTAAAGCTTTTTTTCTCCATTTTAAGCAAAGGCTCAAAAATAATGTACAGCAATTCTGGAGTGCTTCTGTAAACTCTTCTCCAAAATGTGATCTTTATAAGTCTTTTAAATCCATGTTAAATGTTGAAAGGTACTTGTCATGTCCACTCCCTACCCATTTAAGAATTGTTTTTACTAAATTCAGATGTTCAAATTTTAAAATAGCTTTAGAAACTGGCAGATATAGTAAAACAGACCGTTCACTCAGATTCTGTAACTATTGTAGTAGTAAGGGAGTTAATGTCATTGAGGATGAATTTCATGTACTCTTTAATTGTAATTTATATTCTGCCCTAAGACAAAAATACCTTTTTAATCTTCCTATGCCTACTCATTACAGTAATTCTCATGTAATAAATATTCTTAGTAATTATAATGAGCAAACATTACTTCTGGTTTGTAAATTCTTATATTATGCTCACAAAATAATTAATGATAAATTCTGTGCCCTGTAAATATCATGCTCACATGTCTGTATTTTGGGCCATTGGCCTTTTACTGAATAAACATGTCTGTCTGTCGAATGGTTGACATACAGAGTGAGTTGGTGAAAGTTTTTTTTATGGTGCTTTCAGTTATTTGCTGGATAAATACTAAATACTAAAGACCCCCCTTTTCCACCCAAAGGCGCTTTAAAGGCGCTTTAAAGGATATCCATGCCGGCGAGTGTTGCATGTGCTGGCTTCCATATGTAATTCTATGCTACGTACAGGCCTGTCTTAACTGCGCCTCTGACTAACATACATGCATGGTTGATCTGACTTACTGACGGTTCACAAACAGCACATTATACACAACAACTCCCAATTATGAGAACAGTAACAGTTGAAGATTAAATCCTTCAAACAGAGGGGATTATTCACTTTGTAGCTTTAGCCCAAATTCTGCGATTTCATAAGGTTTTCATAAGAGGTAGAACACAAAGCGTTTAACATTCCGTGAACTATGTACTCATTCCATGACACATGTGCAATGAACACGTTCAACCATGACGCATCACACGCCCAAACATATGGCACCTACTAAACTATTGTTATATAAATTTATGTGTGACTGAGTGTCCGATGGTGCTGCTGTGTTGACATTTATTACAGGCATGCGGGAGTCCACAGATTTCACCAGAATATTAACATGGTGGTGGATAAGAACACCTTAAAACATCAAAACATGTACATCATCATGTCTCGGACAGGCGGGGCAGCTCATCATCATCGTTTTCATCAAGACAAATCAGCCGCATCAGTGTATCTGACCTATATTCAGAAAGAAACCATCCCGAGAAGACCCAGTATATAATTGATCTACCACCCACTGAGAATTCACTTAAAAAATTAATGTATATGACACAGTCTATCATCAGATTTGGTACGCAGAGGAATGCTGTCACTTGAGACCAACAAAACCAAACCCAAACAAAACCCAAACAATTCTCAACCATTCTACAACGGCGATGTGATGTATAATGCACCACAGACTGCTGGATAGACGTTTGACGCCTGGGGCACCGTCCCACCCCCGGGTACAGCTCCAGTACTGGTTTGTGTACACGCCTTGAGAGAAGACGAATGCCACATCGTTGACTCTGGATATAACAACTTCATTCCCCAAAGAGGAATAAGTGACATTTAGAACGTCTAATTCTGACCGACCGACCGACCGACCGACCGACCGACCGACCGACCATTTGACTTTTTTTATGGAGGAAGTGTCCAAGATTATGCTTGAAAGAAATAATTATGCTTTCGACTTGAATTGTTTTTAAATATCTGGTTTTGCAGGGGGAGCTGAAAAACTTACCAAGCTAACTTGAAATATGATACCGACACTTCAAGGGCACTTCAGTTATAATTCAAATCACGACGTGTCAAGATAGGGTGGGAGAAGAGTCCAAAATGGCGCAGGGAGTAGATTAGCAAATTGATGAAATTCGTGAACAGGGTAAATCTACTGATAAACCAAATATACTGACAAACCAAGGATCATTTGTAGCAGGTATTAAATGGGTCACACTATATCAAGTTATGAATATCACCCCGTAATGTTTGCATCATATTACTTGTTACGTAAACAATTGTCACTGATAAAACAGTGTGTTCTGTCATGAGAAGAAACAGAGCATTAAGGCATATAACTTACCTGGAATTTGGTTATTATGCACCAATTGAATAATTTGAAATAATGACCTTATCAAGCTATTATTCGCTTTCCATAACACCAAACGAAAGGCGCACTGGTTTCAGAAAAAAAGATGATAAAAGGTGATTCCACAGGTTCAGTTACATGTACTGGGTCTGTCATCCGTCTCGGACAGCCAGACAGAGGGGGACACACATGGATTCTGAATCGATTCCCGTCAATTCAGGCAGGTACACACGTGAATATCCAACTTAATATTATAAATTCTTTATAATTATCTTTAAAAAAGATGCAGTTCTTCTGTTTCGAGGTGCCAACGTTTACGTTCAGGTGAGGTGAAATGCGCGTCAATGATTATTGCACTATTTATGTAGCGAAGTGCATGTACGTGTGTGTGTGTGTGTGTGTGTGTGTGTGTGTGTGTGTGTGTGCTTGTACTAGTCCGGACTGATGCCGATTTATAGTGCTAGCCCACTGAGATACCATGCTGCAGTTAAACATGAATACCCCACTCACAAACGTTTACTGACCCCGAGCCGACGAGTCCTTGTTTTTAGCCCCTTAATGCCGAGCGCCAGGCAGGGTCACAACAAGTACCCTCTTTAACGTCTTTTGGTATCACGGGGCCGGGAATCGAACCCGCAACCTTCCGCTCTCCGGTCGGACGCTCTACCACGAGACCACGGAGGCGGTCTCTAACGTTTACGGGCAACAAGATAGCTGTATTAATCAGGAATGATATAGGTCGCATGCAATGATTAATCTGGACATATACCAACTTCACAAACTCAGTGTGGAAGGTTAATGGGCGTTGAATAGAAGCGGGAATAACAACAGAATCCAATGGGATTCACCATAACCCACTTTGTCAGCATGTTGCAAACTTAAATGACCAAAGTGTTGAGTCCATAATGGACATTGTAAATAGGAGAGCCATCATCAGATTCTGGTGTACCAACGGAATATATGCTTACTGCTCATAGAACCATTTATTGGGAAACATATCTTAGGTTTAGAAGCCATAAAGGAACTTGATAGAGTCCTCAACTCCTCAAAACTTTCATGTTTTACAGTTTTTTGTACGCACTGCGCCAAACCAATCGGAAATACACCAAATAGCAAAATATCTACTAAAGACAATATTAGTCGTTATTGCTAGTCACATGGTCGCAATAAGTCATTGCGATCTTTAATATCACGACATACACGATAAGACGTGTATCTGCCTAAACGTTATTATCAAATCTAAATATGTATAACTTTAAAATAGATCTGCCATCGAGCTGTGTAATATTAGTAAGAACAATCTGCAAATACGTATGCCAAACTTATGAATGAAGAAAAAATGCCCCGAACCGATGTTAAATGATGATGTATTATACTTTTTGTGGCATTCTATAATTCTTCACTGTCTGTATGTGGGTCAGTGGCGAATAAAAGACTTCACTTGAGGCAAATGTTTACCATCAAACTTACAGAAGAAAGAAAACTATGTGAAACACACAACAACACAAACTACGGTTGTGTGCAAACATCCTATTATATATGTATACCAAATTATAGTTGCTACTTCATAGCGGATGGCATAGAAAAATATTTGCATCAAGTTGTTCGACTGTCAGACCCCCAACACGCATTGAAATGACTTCGACTTCGAATGACTGGCGACAGAAAGCGGCTCGGAGACCAACGTTTGGTTAATTTTACACACGCTGAATAGCATCAGATTGAAACCCATTCGTCAATTCAATAAACTAATTAGTTTTACCATTAAGACGTTTGTCGAACGAATTTTCATTCCATGAAAAGTTCCCCAAATTCATCTGCTTTAACGTCAGTGGAGCATTTATTAGGCGTTTTTCTTCATGTTGTTTATACAACCCAGTTAAAGTGCCGATGCGTTTTATGTCCGCAATAAACCTTTAATCCCTCTTTAACTTGAAAGTAATATTCCAGAGATTAAAATTCAGAGCGTATTGCGACAAACCAAAAGCGATGAGCGGACACAAAACACCATCTCTATTCCAGCTTTGAACAACAGACTCGTCTAAGCCGCATTTAAATTATAGTTGAAAATAATGTAGATTTATGTTGTTGTATTCGTGTAAGAAGAGGCATACAACTGCACCTTCTGATCAGCCGGTAGTGAAAACACATCAGTTCATAGTAAAAAAACAAGTAATCGCCATACCCGAGTGGAGCGTCTTTATGAAAATTCCTTTTACGACATATTAAATCTAAACACCTCTTTATGACGATGCCTATGCTTGAGCCGTAACTATGGCCGTCTCTGGAATACAGTGTTCAGGAAGCTGATCGCTCAGTCCTCTCAACCATAGATCAGGGGACACAAAGATACCGCACACACGTCAATGCACATCGCTATATAAGTACAATAATTTTGGACGCGATATTTAACCGCATTTCACCTCACCTGTTCGTCACGATATATTATACTGTGTCCTTAACTGTTGAATGTTTCTAAACACCCATATAAACATGCGTGAAGCAGTGAAAGTCGTGAAAAAGGTTTCCAACACTATCAAAGCACCGGGTGTTACACCTCAAGTTCAGAAAACAATGCCAAAGGTGCAGTCTGTCACAGTGTTGGAAAACCTATCAAAGATTAGTTTCTATGATGATATTCCATCCATATATTGTATAAAAGTATGCACCAGATGAGCCCTGCAATATGTTCCATTTAGGTAACCTAGTGATGCAACTTCGGGTTATAGTCAAACTGGACATCAATCTGAAATTCACTTCCAATAAAGAGTTTTTGTGATATATTTTCAAGTACACTCAAGCCATGCGAAGGTTATACATAAATTATATTTATAGGAATGGATATGATGCCACACATGTGTGTTCTGGATCTGTAGAAGTAAATGGCATAGAACTCAATTCATTTCAGGCATGGGTGGTAATGGAATATCTATAATTCGTTGTATTGAAACACACACACACCATAAATTCATCAATACTGGTGCCGACAGGTGCAGATGCTGACACATATTTATGAGGACGTTATCTACAAATTAACACGGTTAATTATCCAGTTTAAAAAAATTAATGTTATTTTTTACTACAAATGTACGTGTGTTGCCAGAGCCCCTTGTCATCGGATCTCATTTCAATATTGCTACATCGAACATCTGCTGATAAAACTACCACCATTGCTTATCCCAGTTCTATAGCAGGCCAGAAAGGATGGTATTCATCATAAAGATTATTAGTCAGAAAACAGCTCGAGCTTAGTGACAGGAATGCTTGGGAGAACTAACTAATATTCAGGTAAAGGAAATCACGATCCAAAGGCTGTTTTAAGGACAAAAATGCATACGCTTTATAGATTTCTTTTAGGTAATAATTAAAACCTGATATTTCAGTTGAAACAAAATATTGCCAAAGGTGAAAACATGTGTATTATTTAATATTTGTCAATGTCATCGGTATTTACACAATGCACTGTTGCGTACATACTTGTGAAAACTGACTTCTTTTGGGGGTAGAAGGCGGGTACATTGTACACTCAAATGAAACATTTTACAAAGAAGGATTAAACTGTTTTGAATACATCAAAATTAATTTTATGAAGACGACAATGCTCAGTTTATTTTCAGTTGTTATTTTCAGTAAATTATGGAACTGGATTGAAATAAAATTAACATTACTGTCTTAATGCGGTGTCAATGCAGATGTGGTATTGATCTCGCGGGACTCTCAATCAAAGGGAGGCTACTCTATACTCACTCGTAATAATCGACAATTTACAAATCTTATGCAGTTTCGTCGATCGAGACTGTATATAGAAAAGTCATCGCTTGTATATTTCATTGTATTTCATACTTCAGTTTCCAAAGTACAACTATTCCAGTTCACAAGACATTCAGTGTTATTCAGTCAACCTCATGTAATGGCGACAGACCCCGGACAAACATAGTCAGTCACGTGTCATGGTGAAATACACAAGTGTAGATGTCAGATGTACAACCTACCTTGTTTCAAGCACTCGGACGAAGTCAATCCAGTATTGGTAAATAACAACACTGTTGCTTCACCCCTCCGGTTTCCTAAGCCCGACGTTTCTCACAACGGGGATATAGCACACATCAATATAAGAACACCATGGGGCTGCACGAGAACCGACAAAAGCACGTGCAATATGAAAGTCATGTTGACATTCCGCCAATCGTCCAAACAGTTGACAGCCGTGCAAGAACTTGAAGGGAGATATTCTTTCAGAAATACCAAGTGTTCAAGACGGTTTATTAAAATTATACAAAATAACGTCTTCATGGACTCCACCTATGCCATTTTCTTTAGACATGTTTGTTTGTTTGTTGTTTAACGCCGCACTGAGCAATATTCAAACTATATGACGGCAGTCTAAAATTAATCGAGTCTGGATACAATGGCATGCATGAACCAATTCAGCGAGAATAAAATATATTGGTTATCAATTCATATGCCATGCACAGGTGATTACTGATCTTTAATTTGCTGAAGACATTTCCCCCCTAAAAACAGAAGACCTGTAGTTCACCAAGCATGCGAGACCAAATAAAAATAATTTTTCTACTTCCTTTTATCAGAACAAAACATCGTAGCTAAGAAACTACCCAGAATGCATCACAAAAGACAATGGCTACACGTGGGCAAAGGTGCTTAAAGCTAATCAGGATCAACATTTGAACTATTCGTTAATGAGCAACCTTCATAGATGGTAAGCAGACAATATAAATGTCAACAGATTTGTTTCAGCAAAACCAAAGACATAATAAACGTACTAAATATGACCCTGTGGCGATATTCTATCATGTGTACACGCTTGGTTACATTATACCAAAACATATCGATGTCTATAGATATTCTCTTACTCACGCTAAGCCAATTATTAAGTGCCTCTCATTTACGTTTATTAGTGTCAAGTCATTAAACAATAAGAAGACAAAGTTCCCTTTTACTCCCCTCCTCCCTGTCTGCTTGCCATTAGGAAACATTGTTGTACATCCGCGTGGATGTATGTAGCATGTCAGCTTTATAATGTTTCCACGGAAACGCCTATTATCACACAGTAATTCGTTTCGGGATTCTAGAAACATAAATGTAGCCGTGTAGAGGGATGGCAGGCGCGGTTAACTGAAATGGAGAAACAAGTGTGAAGTATATATTTATTCGAAGAATAACATCAAGGTAATGTAATGGTACTGACAACAGCCAACAAACAAACGGAACTAGCCCTCTCTTTTCGAGTGCTTACCATTCTATTAAATAACAGAATCGAGAATTGGTTGAAAGTTGAAAGGATAGGCCACAGGCGAACACTCTGTGGTCATTGTTGTTTTCATAATCTACTCAATTATTTTACATGATTTACGGCGGCATGAACACGCTAGACCAGGCACAGCAGGGCTTGATAGCATGACACACAGCCAGGTGACACATCAGTGCTTGATAGCATGACACACAGCCAGGTGACACATCAGTGCTTGATAGCATGACACACAGCCAGGTGACACATCAGTGCTTGAAAGCATGACACACAGCCAGGTGACACATCAGGGCTTGATAGCATGACACACAGCCAGGGTACACATTGTGCTTGATAGCATGACACACAGCCAGGGTACACATTGTGCTTGATAGCATGACACACAGCCAGGGGACACATTGTGCTTGATAGCAGGACACACAGCCAGGTGAAACATCAGTGCTTGATAGCATGACACACAGCCAGGTGACACATTGTGTTTGATAGCATGACACACAGCCAGGGTACACATTGTGCTTGATAGCATGACACACAGCCAGGGGACACATTGTGCTTGATAGCAGGACACACAGCCAGGTGAAACATCAGTGCTTGATAGCATGACACACAGCCAGGTGACACATCAGTGCTTGATAGCATGACACACAGCCAGGTGACACATCAGTGCTTGATAGCATGACACAAAGCCAGGTGACACATCAGTGCTTCATAGCATGACACACAGCCAGGTGACACATCAGGGCTTGATACCATGACACACAGCCAGTGACACACATTAGTGCTTGATAGCATGACACACAGCCAGGTGACACATCAGTGCTTGATAGCAAGACACACAGCCAGGTGACACATCAGGGCTTGATAGCATGACACACAGCCAGGTGACACATCAGTGCTTGATAGCAAGACACACAGCCAGGTGACACATCAGGGCTTGATAGCATGACACACAGCCAGGTGAAATATCAGTGCTTGATAGCATGACACACAGCCAGTGACACATTGTGCTTGATAACAAGACAAACACCCAGGTGACACATCAGTGCTTGATAGCATAACACACAGCCAGGTGACACATCAGGGCTTGATAGCATGATAAACAGACAGGGTAAACATAGTGCTTGATAGCATGACACACAGCCAGGTGACACATTAGTGCTTGATAGCATGACACACAGCCAGGTGACACATCAGTGCTTGATAGCATGACACACAGCCAGTGACACACATTAGTGCTTGATAGCATGACACACAGCCAGGGTACACATTGTGCTTGATAGCATGACACACAGCCAGGTGACACATTAGTGCTTGATAGCATGACACACAGCCAGGTGACACATCAGTGCTTGATAGCATGACACACAGCCAGGAGACACATCAGTGCTTCATAGCATGACACACAGCCAGGTGACACATCAGGGCTTGATAGCATGACACACAGCCAGGTGACACATCAGTGCTTGATAGCATGACACACAGCCAGGTGACACATCAGTGCTTGATAGCATGACACAAAGCCAAGTGACACATCAGTGCTTGATAGCATGACACACAGCCAGGTGACACATCAGTGCTTGATAGCATGACACACAGCCAGGTGACACATCAGTGCTTCATAGCATGACACACAGCCAGGTGACACATCAGGGCTTGATAGCATGAAACACAGCCAGGTGACACATCAGTGCTTGATAGCATGACACACAGCCAGGTGACACATCAGGGCTTGATAGCATGACACACAGCCAGGTGACACATTGTGCTTGATAGCATGACACACAGCCAGGGTACACATTGTGCTTGATAGCATGATAAACAGCCAGGCCACACATTGTGCTTGATAGCATGACACACAGACAGGTGACACATTGTGCTTGATAGCATGATACCATCCAGGGTACACATTGTGCTTGATAGCATGACACACAGACAGGGTACACATTCTGCTGGATAGCATGACACACAGACAGGTGACACATTGTGCTGGATAGCATGACACACAGACAGGGTACACATTGTGCTGGATAGCATGACACACAGACAGGGTACACATTGTGCTTGACAGCATGACATACAACCACGCCACATATTGTGCTTGATAGCATGACACACAGCCAGGCCACACATAGTAGCTTGGTAGCATGACACCCAGCGAGGCCACACATAGTAGCTTGATAGCAGCCAGGTGACATACTACTAACTATTTGACACCTACACAAAAGCATGAATTACATAGGATCTGCTCCGAAATCCACCGTCATACAACCAGACCATCAAGACGTCACGGAGATGATGTCCTCATGCAACGGAAATGTAATGTTGCAAAGAGGTTTAGTGTGTTATTGCAACCTACTGCATGTATACAGAAACACAGCACCCGTGGAGATCCGAGTTGCAATAGGCTTTTAACAACCTATGTTTGCCGTAAGACGCGACTATCAGGATAGGGTTGTCAGGCTCGCTGACTTGGTTGAATCATGTCATCGTATCCCGACTGCGTAGATCGATGCTCATGATGCCAATCACGTGATTATCTGGTCCAGACCCGATTACTTACAGACCGCCGTCATATAGCTGGAATATTGCGGCGTTAAACAACGAACAAATAAATCACTCTGTCAGTGTGATCACGGGGCAATGCCGGCTCGATGATATAAAGGTACCAGCGTGACAACCTCATACAACAGGCTCCCTTGGCATTGTCGGCAGGAAGCTGGTGTCTCCCAATGCATGGAACCAACAACTCGAGTTGCGTATATCTATATATCTCTAATTATATGATCGCTATGCCCTGATAAGTTCCATTAAGATGAGAATCATAACCATTGTCTAAAAGCCCAACAGGATCTTATACAAAGATTTTATTTACACGGTTCGTTAGTGCTTGGTATGTAAAGGTTGTTTTTGAAACAAATTGTATCTGTGTGCCAGCGATCCTGGCCGGCCCTCCAATGACGAACTACATGACCTGCTGTCTAGGGGCCCGGGCGCACGTGCAGCACAGAAGGGCTACTCCATGACTGCACGCATTCATTTACCGACCATTTCTGGGCATGACATTGATGTTGGTGATTTATCACAAAACAGGGCAAAGGGATCGCCATTGAACTGTACTACAAATCCCTTTAGTGCTGTAATCACCGTAAAATTGCTTGTTTACGAGCGTATCAGGTTTAGTCAGTGGTTGCGTGACCAGCTCGCACATACAGGGGGTTGGTCATAGAGTTATTTGTTTACCGTGTAAACTGTTAATCTAGCTTATGGTGAAACACACACCCTCCTTCAGTGGGTCAGGGAGGTAGAAAGTGGGCGTGGTCCCGACTAATGACACGGGTGCTCGGGAATCTATACTCCTGAAAAGCAGTGGATGTTTGTAGGCAGAATTACAGTGCTCACTCTATACAACTAAAGTCTCTTTAACTCGAACTTCAAAGTAACGAGAGCAGTTGGTTTAAATTAAAGATTTGTTCGCTTGACATGTCCTCATTTTCCAAATCCTGCTTTTCTTGAGGACCTGACCTTCTTGTGAAGAATGGCCACAGTGTTGGTCCGACGAGCATTGTTTGTGTCCGCCATTGTGGAGGAAGAACAAGATATCACACGTTTAAAGCCCCTGCAATATCGTAAAGTGAGAGCATTACAACAAACTACTCTTTAGGAGATAAAGAAAAACTATTTCCTCCCAAACTCGTACGTAGCCCAGGTTAAGACGGCTTGTGTGTCGGACCCGTGCACTGACTCCCCAAAACAAGAAGGATATGTATTTTACTAATGAATGAATATGATACCCTTGAATTCTACGATTGACGTAAATGGGTTAATCGTGATGTCTTAGTGTCTTAAATAGGCGTATGTTGTACACTGCTCCAACACTTGGGTTAAACCTTTTTGATGACGTTTGATTGAAGTTCACTAATCGAATGAAACCTGATAAGGATGGTTCAGAGGAGCCGAAACACAAAACGATCACGATTACATCAACATTCTCACGATGAGGACTGCTGTGTTATTTCAAATCCTGAGATTACATATTCTGGATGCGGAAAGAGCAGTTGTAGATCTTCCTCCTGAAATGATATAAGTTGATTACTTAATTAAGGATATCCACATACATATATGAACTGATAAATACAATAAAAACATATATCAGACCTTCTGGTCAAACCAAACACCCTGTCGAGGGGGTCTTGTTATTGCATATTTGTTCCCACATATACAGCGGTGTTTTTATTGCAAATTTGTTCCCACATATACAGCGGTGTTTTTCATGCATAGTTGTTCCCACATATACAGCGGGGTTTTAATTGCATATTTGTTCCTACATATACAGCGGTGTTTTTATTGCATACTTGTTCCCACATATACAGCAGTGTTTTTAATGCATATTTGTTTCCACATATACAGCGGCGTTTTTATTGCATACTTGTTCCCACATATACAGCGGTGTTTTTATTGCAAATTTGTTCCCACATATACAGCAGTGTTTTTAATGCATATTTGTTCCCACATATACAGCAGTGTTTTTATTGCAAATTTGTTCCCACATATACAGCAGTGTTTTTATTGCAAATTTGTACCCACATATATAGGGGTGTTTTGAATGCATATTTGTTCCCACATATACAGCGATGTTTTTAATGCATATTTGTTCCCACATATATAGCTGTGATTTTATTGCAAATTTGTTCCCACATATATAGCGGTGTTTTTAATGCATATTTGTTCCCACATATATAGCTGTGTTTTTATTGCAAATTTGTTCCCACATAAAAAGCGGTGTTTTTAATGCATATTTGTTCCCACATAAACAGCGGTGTTTTTATTGCAAATTTGTTCCCACATATACAGCTGTGTTTTTAATGCATAGTTGTTCCCACATATACAGCGGTGTTTTTATTGCAAATTTGTTCCCACATATACAGCGGTGTTTTTCATGCATAGTTGTTCCCACATATACAGCGGGGTTTTAATTGCTTATTTGTTCCTACATATACACCGCTGTTTTTATTGAATACTTGTTCCCACATACACAGCAGTGTTTTTAATGCAAATTTGTTCCCACATATACACCGATGTGTTTTTAATGCATAGTTGTTCCCACATATACAGCGGTGTTTTTATTGCAAATTTGTTCCCACATATACAGCGGTGTTTTTCATGCATAGTTGTTCCCACATATACAGCGGGGTTTTAATTGCTTATTTCTTCCTACATATACACCGCTGTTTTTATTGAATACTTGTTTCCACATATACAGCTGTGTTTTTATTGCATACTTGTTCCCACATATACAGCGGTGTTTTTATTGCAAATTTGTTCCCACATATACAGCAGTGTTTTTAATGCATATTTGTTCCCACATATACAGCAGTGTTTTTATTGCAAATTTGTTCCCACATATACAGCAGTGTTTTTATTGCAAATTTGTACCCACATATATAGGGGTGTTTTGAATGCATATTTGTTCCCATATATACAGCGATGTTTTTAATGCATATTTGTTCCCACATATATAGCTGTGATTTTATTGCAAATTTGTTCCCACATATATAGCGGTGTTTTTAATACATATTTGTTCCCGCATATATAGCTGTGTTTTTATTGCAAATTTGTTCCCACATAAAAAGCGGTGTTTTTAATGTATATTTGTTCCCACATAAACAGCGGTGTTTTTAGTGCAAATTTGTTCCCACATATACAGCTGTGTTTTTAATGCATAGTTGTTCCCACATATACAGCGGTGTTTTTATTGCAAATTTGTTCCCACATATACAGCGGTGTTTTTCATGCATAGTTGTTCCCACATATACAGCGGGGTTTTAATTGCATATTTGTTCCTACATATACACCGCTGTTTTTATTGCAAATTTGTTCCCACATATACAGTGGTGTTTTTCATGCATAGTTGTTCCCACATATACAGCGGGGTTTTAATTGCATATTTGTTCCTACATATACACCGCTGTTTTTATTGCAAATTTGTTCCCACATATATAGCGGTGTTTTTAATACATATTTGTTCCCACATATATAGCTGTGTTTTTATTGCAAATTTGTTCCCACATAAAAAGCGGTGTTTTTAATGCATATTTGTTCCCACATAAACAGCGGTGTTTTTACTGCAAATTTGTTCCCATATATACAGCGGTGTTTTTATTGCAAATTTGTTCCCATATATACAGCTGTGTTTTTAATGCATACTTGTTCCCACATATACAGCGGGGTTTTAATTGCATATTTGTTCCTACATATACAACGCTGTTTTTATTGCAAATTTGTTCCCACATATATAGCGGTGTTTTTAATACATATTTGTTCCCACATATATAGCTGTGTTTTTATTGCAAATTTGTTCCCACATAAAAAGCGGTGTTTTTAATGCATATTTGTTCCCACATATACAGCAGTGTTTTTATTGCAAATTTGTTCCCACATATACAGCAGTGTTTTTATTGCAAATTTGTACCCACATATATAGGGGTGTTTTGAATGCATATTTGTTCCCACATAAACAGCGGTGTTTTTATTGCAAATTTGTTCCCACATATACAGCTGTGTTTTTAATGCATAGTTGTTCCCACATATACAGCGGTGTTTTTATTGCAAATGTGTTCCCACAATTACAGCGGTGTTTTTATTGCAAATTTGTTCCCACATATATAGCTGTGTTTTTAATGCATATTTGTTCCCACATATACAGCAGTGTTTTTATTGCAAACTTGTTCCCACATATACAGCGTTGTTTTTATTGCAAATTTTTTCCCAAATATACAGCTGTGTTTTTATTGCAAACTTGTTCCCACATATACAGCGGTGTTTTTAATGCATGGTTGTTCCCACATATACAGCTGTGTTTTTATTGCATATTTGTTCCCACATATACAGCGGTGTTTTTAATGCATATTTGTTTCCACATATACAGCGGTGTTTTTATATCAAATTTGTTCCCACATATATAGCGGTGTGTTTTTAATGCATATTTGTTCCAGCATATACAGCAGTGTTTTTAATGCAAATTTGTTCCCACATAAATAGCGGTGTTTATAATGCATATTTGTTCCCACACATATAGCGGGGTTTTTATTGCAAATTTGTTCTCACATATATAGCGGTGATTTTAATGCATATTTGTTCCCACATATATAGCTGTGTTTTTAATGCATATTTGTTTCCACATATATAGCTGTATTTTTATTGTATATTTGTTCCCACATATACAGCGGTGTTTTTAATGCATATTTGTTTCCACATATACAGCGGTGTTTTTATTGCATACTTGTTCCCACATATATAGCTGTATTTTTATTGCATATTTGTTCCGACATACATAGCTGTATTTTTAATGCATATTTGTTCCCACATATATAGCTGTATTTTTATTGCATATTTGTTCCCATATATATAGCTGTATTTTTATTGCAAATTTGTTCCCACATAAATAGCGGTGTTTTTAATGCATATTTGTTCCCACATATATAACGGTGTTTTTATTGCAAATTTGTTTCCACATATATAGCGGTGTTTTTAATGCATATTTGTTCCCACATATAAAGCTGTGTTTTTAATGCATATTTGTTCCCACATATATAGCTGTATTTTTATTGCATATTTGTTCCCACATATACAGCGGTGTTTTTATTGCATATTTGTTCCCACATATATAGCTGCATTTCTATTGCATAGTTGTTCCCACATATATAGCTGTATTTTTATTGCAAACTTGTTCCCACATATACAGCTGTGTTTTTATTGCATATTTGTTCCCACATATACAGCGGTGTTTCTATATCAAATTTGTTCCCACATATATAGCGGTGTGTTTTTAATGCATATTTGTTCCCACATATACAGCAGTGTTTTTATTGCAAATTTGTTCCCACATAAATAGCGGTGTTTATAATGCATATTTGTTCCCACACATACAGCGGTGTTTTTATTGTATATTTGTTCCCACATATATAGCGGTGTTTTTAATGCATATTTGTTCCCACATATATAGCGGTATATTTAATGCATATTTGTTCCCACATAATATAGCGGTATATTTAATGCATGGTTGTTCCCACATATAAAGCGGTGTTTTAATGCATGGTTGTTCCCACACATATAACAGTGTTTTAATGCATGGTTGTTCCCACATATATAGCGGTTTATTTAATGCATGGTTGCTCCCACATATAAAGCGGTGTTTTAATGCATGGTTGTTCCCACACATATAACCGTGTTTTAATGCATGGTTGTTCCCACATATATAGCGGTTTATTTAATGCATGGTTGCTCCCACATATAAAGCGGTGTTTTAATGCATGGTTGTTCCCACACATATAACGGTGTTTTAATGCATGGTAGTTCCCACATATATAGCGGTGTTTTAATGCATACTTGTTCACACATATTTGGCGGTTTATTTAATGCATGGTTGTTCCAACATATATAACGGTGTTTTAATGCATGGTTGTTCCCACATATATAGCGGTTTATTTAATGCATGGTTGTTCCCACATATAAAGCTGTGTTTTAATGCATGGTTGTTCCCACACGTATAACGGTGTTTTAATGCATGGTTGTTCCCACATATATAGCGGTTTATTTAATGCATGGTTGTTCCCACACATATAACGGTGTTTTAATGCATGGTTGTTCCCACATATATAGCGGTTTATTTAATGCATGGTTGTTCCCACATATAAAGCGGTGTTTTAATGCATGGTTGTTCCCACACATATAACGGTGTTTTAATGCATGGTTGTTCCCACATATATAGCGGTTTATTTAATGCATGGTTGCTCCCACATATAAAGCGGTGTTTTAATGCATGGTTGTTCCCACACATATAACGGTGTTTTAATGCATGGTTGTTCCCACATATATAGCGGTTTATTTAATGCATGGTTGCTCCCACATATAAAGCGGTGTTTTAATGCATGGTTGTTCCCACACATATAACGGTGTTTTAATGCATGGTAGTTCCCACATATATAGCGGTGTTTTAATGCATACTTGTTCACACATATTTGGCGGTTTATTTAATGCATGGTTGTTCCAACATATATAACGGTGATTTAATGCATGGTTGTTCCCACATATATAGCGGTTTATTTAATGCATGGTTGTTCCCACATATAAAGCTGTGTTTTAATGCATGGTTGTTCCCACACGTATAACGGTGTTTTAATGCATGGTTGTTCCCACATATATAGCGGTTTATTTAATGCATGGTTGTTCCCACACATATAACGGTGTTTTAATGCATGGTTGTTCCCACATATATAGCGGTGTTTTAATGCATGGTTGTTCCCACACATATAACGGTGTTTTAATGCATGGTTGTTCCCACATATACAGCGGTGTTTTAATGCATACTTGTTCCCACATATATAGCGGCTTATTTAATGCATGGTTGTTCCCACATATATAGCGGTGTTTTAATGCATACTTGTTCCCACATATATAGCGGTTTATTTAATGCATGGTTGTTCCCACATATATAGCGGTGTTTTAATGCATACTTGTTCCCACATATATAGCGGTTTATTTAATGCATGGTTGTTCAAACATATATAGCGGTGTTTTAATGCATGGTTATTCCCACATATATAGCGGTTTATTTAATGCATGGTTGTTCAAACATATATAGCGGTGTTTTAATGCATGGTTGTTCCCACATATATAGCGGTTTATTTAATGCATGGTTGTTCCCACATATATAGCGGTGTTTTAATGCATGGTTGTTCCCACATATATAGCGGTGTTTTAATGCATGGTTGTTCCCACATATAAAGCTGTGTTTTAATGCATGGTTGTTCCCACACATATAACGGTGTTTTAATGCATGGTTGTTCCCACATATATAGCGGTTTACTTAATGCATGGTTGTTCCCACATATATAGCGGTGTTTTAATGCATGGTTGTTCCCACATATATAGCGGTGTTTTACTGCATGGTTGTTCCCACATATAAAGCTGTGTTTTAATGCATGGTTGTTCCCACACATATAACGGTGTTTTAATGCATGGTTGTTCCCACATATATAGCGGTTTACTTAATGCATGGTTGTTCCCACACATATAACGGTGTTTTAATACATGGTTGTTCCCACATATATAGCGGTGTTTTAATGCATGGTTGTTCCCACACATATAACGGTGTTTTAATGCATGGTTGTTCCCACATATATAGCGGTGTTTTAATGCATACTTGTTCCCACATATATAGCGGTTTATTTAATGCATGGTTGTTCCCACATATATAGCGGTGTTTTAATGCATACTTGTTCCCACATATATAGCGGTGTTCTAATGCATACTTGTTCCCACATATATAGCGGTTTATTTAATGCATGGTTGTTCCCACATATATAGCGGTGTTTTAATGCATACTTGTTCCCACATATATAGCGGTTTATTTAATGCATGGTTGTTCCCACATATATAGCGGTGTTTTAATGCATACTTGTTCCCACATATATAGCGGTTTATTTAATGCATGGTTGTTCCCACATATATAGCGGTGTTTTAATGCATACTTGTTCCCACATATATAGCGGTTTATTTAATGCATGGTTGTTCCCACATATATAGCGGTGTTTTAATGCATACTTGTTCCCACATATATAGCGGTTTATTTAATGCATACTTGTTCCCACATATATAGCGGTGTTTTAATTCATACTTGTTCCTACATATTTTGGGGTGTTTTAATTCATACTTGTTCCTACATATTTTGGGGTGTTTTTAATGCATATTTGTTCCCACATTATACAGCGGTATATTAATGCAAACTTGTTCCTACATGATATATCGGTGTATTTAATGCATACGAATGTATTCTGACGCTTCTCACAAACATTGATACCTCAGTGCAGTTTCTGGTAACGTTGTACAACTCCGTTCATGATTCTGGCGGTTAAAGGGGAGCAACTGTTCCAACGCTCATGAATCATAACCCACCACTGGCATACTGAACTAACTTTCACAACTGTTACTTAGTTTCATAATCGCTTTATGTTTAAACTACAAATGCAGTTTTTGGGGACGCAAATCAGTCATTGTTTACACCGCGATTTCATTTTCACCATGTCAAAATATGAAATAACCTGCACATCATTTGAGAATAGCGTGTGGATTTTACTATCGTCTCTCTCAATTTTCATCTTGAAATCAATATATGTTTAGACTTCAAATGCAATTTTTGGGGACGCAAATCAATCATTGTTTACACCGCGATTTCATTTTCACCATGTCAAAATTAGAAGTAACCTGCACATCATTTGAGAATAGCTTGTGGACCGGCTCAAGAGGGAATTCCGAATTCCTGGGAATGACAGATAAGTCGCCTTACTGCTCGGTGCATGGTGAATGTATAACCACTGGATGCACCACAATTTAACCGCTACAGAGAAACAAGGACTGATTTGCAGAAGAACAAGCTCTGATACCCCATCCAATGCCAAACATTTCACACAGCTCTCCAGAATGCCTTAACTAAATTCGTAAACTAAAGGTGGAAGAGATTATTGTTTGGGCTGCTCGGTAATGGAGTGCAGGGTTATACAGGAGGACCAACCAAACACTGGTCCTAGCCAAAAGCATTGGTATGGTGCCAACAAACCAATAAAGGAATGTAGACGAGGCCATCACCACCACCATGGGACAGTATTTCCCCAATGTATGCATATTAGGAAAAGACAAGAAAGTGGAATCCGAGGCCCATATGACCAATGTTTGAAATGTACGAATGGTTTGGCCGCCATATTTACATTTATTACTCGGCTCAGGAAGTAAAAGAGCATTCAGGTGACTATGAATAATTATGACACGTGTGTAATTATGGTCGTTGTTTTTATGTATTTTCTAAAGTGTGACATACCGTATTCGACATAATATGCGCACAGGGCGCTCTCAAAATTAGAAATAGGGGTCTCTTATTAGAATATTATTTTGGTGAAAAACAACAGAGTTGAAAAATCGTAAATTTCATGGTTTATGCTGACAGCCTGAAATGTTTATACACGACAGATATATTTCTTCCAGAATTTGATTTCCCATGATTAAGGATGCATATAAAACACGTATTATACACGAATAAATAAATCTTGTGTACATTGATCAATCGGAAGGGGTGCTAATTTGGATTGTTCACAAGCCAATATAATAGCAAATATCGCCGTTGGCGCTTATTAACCTTGAACTCGTGTATGACAAGGTTTATATTTTTCTTATGCTCCTGCGCTCCGATTCGATCAAAAGTGAATGGAAAATTACCATATTCAATCGTTCGATAATATAGCATCAAAAGCATTTGCTCGTTAGTGTGCAGCAACGACGTCAGTGACGTCATGAGGGAATAAGTAACACACCGAGGAGATCCACTTTACTACAGATCATTGAAGTTTCCTGTGTGGGCTGAGTATTTGTCCACCAAGACTTATCGACGCTCCGCATTAAATTGCTATCAGGTTTTGACTTAACCCTGGCTAATACGGAGGATAGTGTAAAGGGTGTGAAGCTGACGTGAAACTTTGACTATGCTAAACGTGTGGATACACTTCCCCAGATGTGTATGTGCATGGGGGTTATGTTAAGAATATTAACTTAAATATTCTAATGACTACACTGTTACGAACAAATAAACATACAAATACTCCTCGCCTCTACATCCGCCACCAACAGAATACTAAATAGTCAATTTCTAAGTAAATTCAGGGTTATCAATTATAATTGTAGGTGGACAAATAGTTTTGTTTTTGTCATTTTTTGTGTATGATATAAAAATATACAAGCTTTATAAAGGTTGGGTGATGTTCAGAATTGTGTTTGTTTGTAAACGCCGCACTCAGCAATATTCCGGCTATAAGAATATATCGGTCTATAAAAATACATTCTTAAAAAAAGTAGATGATGAAATGTAAACATTAATACCAAGTATAAAAACAAAGATAGGCGTTGACGACAAACATCCTGTGCAAAAACGTTTATGTCTAAAACTCAACACCAAAACACATTGTTAGCACGTGCCTCGCGCATTAGCGCCACACATGTGCGAAGGGTGTAATTCCTGACACTTTCAAGGAAGGTCGATTAATCTCTGTGGACTACGAAAACAACGTATAGGATCAACTGATCCGAAACCAGGTTCTACGAAATCGAACTCAAACAGCAAATCAAATTGCTGCAGATTTTCATCAGGCTCCTGGACTACGAGTTGCGGTCAGACGATTAGAAATCGCCGTTGTGCAGCTCATCTCCATGCTCGACGACCCCGTGTTGTGCCGCCCCTTCCAAATCGCGGTCGGGTAGCCTAGTGGTTAAAACGTTCGCTCGACACGCCCAAGACCCGGGTTAGATTCCCGACATGGGTACAGTATGTGAAGCCCATTTCTGGTGTCCCCTGCCGTGATATTGCTGGAATATTGCTAAAAGCGGCGTAAAATCATACTCACTCACTCGCTCACTTGTTAACCGGTGAATGACCTTTTTGAAAACTAAGTGCACTTCTATTTTCTTTTAGGTTTCAACTTCTAACTAATATGTGTTACGTCACAACAGTGCAATATGTCCAAGTTCATTATAGAGATCTGTGCATTAATCACTGCGGTAGAGTTCTTGTATACACGATGCCTGCATTCAGTCAGTAAGAAGAGAACTGTAAACACATTTGTGAACGCTACATTGGGTAATTAACAGTGGCGTCAAACCAAACTCACTCACTCACTTTTCAGTGATTATATTTCAGATTTTATGTCATATACGTGAGTTTTTATGTTGTTATTTTACTAATGGGATTAGAATCTATAAAAGACACATCAGTTTCCTCTATGTTCCTATCTTTAAATAATGAAAAATAAGCAAAGCATGCCGGTCTAAAAGGTTCCTGTCCTTGGTGTAACCATTTGTTTAATTAGTTGTTAGAGTTATCCATCGTTGTGTAGGAAGAAGGTAAATGAATGCCCTCTTATCATATCAATTGCTATCTTCCATGGAGAAAATTGTTTCTGAGTCAACTGTTATTCAAATTGGAAAAAGGTAACACCAAGCATTTCCTATTGATAGATTATTGTCATGTTAAAGAAAAATTATCATGACTAATGGTAATGTCTTTGGTGTTATCACCTTGTCTTTGGTGTAACCAAATGTTGTCTTTGGTATTACCAGAGGAAATTCTGAAAATGATTCAGGGAAACACACAATGCATAGCATGATTGTCAATAAGTACATAGAACATGTTCATTAAAAACAGAATACTGAAATTATATCGATCATTTTGGTAATGTGTGGGACACAGAGAAGAGTAAATTATCAATTTTTCTTTTTATTTCTCACAAAGAGTGATAATCCAGGTTTTAAAACGTGGTGATATTAAAGTGAGATTACTTTTCTTTTCTAGGCAGAGGTAAAATATTAGTTTTACAATAACACACCGAAAGAAATATTGTATTTATTTTTATTTCTGCAAAAGATCGGTAACTATAATGGTTACACCAAGGACAATAGATTTCCACTGATTCTCCAGTATATTTGAAATATTTCAAAATTATGTTTCTTTGTGTTGGCATAATTTACCCAACTAATTGTTAAGTTTAGATGTGTCTTGTTAAATCACTAAAAGTTTAAATTTTCAAGTTTTATTTTTGTTTATTCAACAGGACCAAAAGGGGTACAAATTTTGATAATGATACCATTTGGCAAGTATATATATATATACGCATAAATGTTCCTAAACGTCAACTTATAAATTTCCGATCTTACTCCTATCGTCCTTCTAAATCGTTGGCAGACATAACATCTACTGCCATACTTCACTACCTGTTGTAGAATAAGAGGTTGCTTGGAACATTTCTCCAGTTTCTACAGAATAAGAGGTTGTTTGGAACATTTCTCCAGTTTCTACAGAATAAGAGGTTGTTTGGAACATTTCTCCAGTTTCTACAGAATAAGAGGTTGTTTGGAACATTTCTCCAGTTTCTACAGAATAAGAGGTTGTTTGGAACATTTCTCCAGTTTCTACAGAATAAGAGGTTGTTTGGAACATTTCTCCAGTTTCTACAGAATAAGAGGTTGTTTGGAACATTTCTCCAGTTTCTACAGAATAAGAGGTTGCTTGGAACATTTCTCCAGTTTCTACAGAATAAGAGGTTGCTTGGAACATTTCTCCAGTTTCTACAGAATAAGAGGTTGCTTGGAACATTTCTCCAGTTTCTACAAAATAAGAGGATGTTTGGAACACGTGTATGGAACTATCCGGGGGAACAACATGTATTCCCTTATAAGGGAATTTGTAACATCGTACCTCAACCATAACAATATCACGTATTTGTTCCAATCTATTCCTCCAGATCACAATTCCTAACATGCGATTGTCTTTCCTGGTTCTCCTTCAAACTCAGCTCAGTACAATCGCGGTTTCTCTTCAAAAGAATGTAGGCGGATGTATTTAGTTCAGTTGACTATGGCACATAAATGTTTTCTTCTTAATGTTTTTCTGTATTTTTCAAGTTCATATCGCATGTATTCTTGTAGATTCTTGCTTGTCTCATAGAAAACATTTTTCTTATCCTCTTTTGCATGTCTATATTGTATTGGAATTACGAAAATTACTTTTCAATGTCTATGAATTGTCCGTTGAAGTTGTAATACTGAAATAGCATAGACTGTGTACCTGAAGGCAACTACTACGTCATGCATATCAAGAACTAATATTTCGAAAATAAAAGTCCAAATATAACAGTTCGGATTATCTCATTCGCCAATATTTGCATACTGCAGCCATTGAAGTGGTAATTCAAGAGTTCAAATTATTTCATGACCTGAGGCTCATAATAATAATGTTTGCAACTTACACTTGTTTGGAATTAAGAATGAAACGTTTAAGATTTATTTGGAGTAAAATGATACAATATTCAGATAATCATAGTACAATTACTATCTACATGTGTGGGTTTGACGATATTATCAAATAAGATTTATAACGCCTGATACATGACAAAACAGATGTGTTAAAGACCTCATTCCCACTTGCTGATTTGACATGTATCTGTCATACACACACTAATTAGATATACACTTACTTAATTATTAAAGATATTTCATGCATGTTACTGTGCAGTTAGTGAATGTTTATATCTTCCCGCCTAATATTGAAGCTATTCACATATATAACAATATTGTTAAAAAAAAGACTTAACTTTCCTTTCAAGCATTATCCTGATATACTGATATAGATGCAGTGTGAAAGTGTGTGTGTTTCATGTTACGTTTGTTTTGGGTGTTAGGGGTGGGGATGAAAGCTAAGTTTCGCAGTATAATTGGATAATTATGTTACTTTCACAGAAGTATCGCATGGAATTATGTCCCATGCAATTCCCTATTTAGATTTGTACCATATGTTCCCGTGCTTTTTTAGGAAAACTATTGACTTCGCATGTCTGCCAATGGTGGGGCAGGATACCCTGAACCTTTCGCAAAAACCTGTTCTCATGACTTTTCTACATCCATGCTAATGATATAAGCAGAATCCTACAATGGACAATGCTATTACTATATTACTATTATTATTACTAGCTGAGATTACTTGTGATCAGGGAAAGAATGTTATGGTGTTTGTTAACGCACACCCATGTTTAATCACCTCAGAAAACATAATTATCACAGTTCCCGTTATTGCACATTACTTTTTAACCTGTTATCTGGTCCATCAAATATAACATCTGTCTCCTTACAAATACTGACATAGATCATGCTTCATAACTCCAACACTCCGTTCTAACTATAGAGTCTCTCCTATGCGTCACCTACTTTTTAAAGACATTACCCTGATGGCAGAGTTCTCAACGAACACGATGTCCATCATATCAACTTACAGGTCTCTTGTTCGTATCTTAGCTACAGTGCAGAAACACATGAGTGATTGCAACATGCTTTATATTTGTATTTATTTAGTATGTTACATAATTTAATTGTTTAACGCCGTATCAACAATCAGTCGCCTAACTATTTGCGGCGATTGTTCTTGAGGATTATGGACCGCATTAACCAAGTAAAGTGAAGATGGGCGTCCCGTTATCTTGTGAATTGTTTTCTTTATTAGTGAAATGTCACACACTTACATAATATTCACTTCCCTAAACATGGTTGAATTTGTGAAATGTTTGAATGTAAACTGATCAACATTAATTATGATGTTTGATAAGAGCTTGATTTTATGGACTGTGTCTAGGCTACAATAGTGCTTCACTATAACGTGAGTGCCAGCATGTGTGCACGTGCATGTGCATTTGTATGTGCCATGTGCTCGGGTGATGTCGTATTCGGCAAAATATTATCCAGTAATCCATGGGGTAGGTGAAGGAAGGGAAGAAGAGGAAGGAGGGGAGGGATCTGTACAAAATGTTAATCTATTCATACTTCTCCGGGGCTACAGATAAGCTGCGTACAATACGCAAACTATATTTGTAAGTCACCAGAACCCATTTAAATTTGAGTTGCTTTCGTACAAGTGCTAGTGCTAGTTACCCAATGTAGCGTTCATAAATGTGTTTACAGTTCTCTTCTTACTGACTGAATGCAGGCATCGTGTATACAAGAACTCTACCGCAGTGATTAATGCACAGATCTCGCTTATGAACTTAGACATATTGCACTGTTGTGACGAAACACATATAAGTTAGAAGTTGAACCCTAAAAGAAAATAGAAGTACACTTAGTTTTCAAAAAGGCCATTCACCGGTAAACAAGTGAGTGAGTGAGTATGATTTTACGCCGCTTTTAGCAATATTCCAGCAATATCACGGCGGGGCACACCAGAAATGGGCTCCACACATTGTACTCATGTTGGGAATCGAACCGGGTCTTCATCGTGATGAACGAACGCTTTAACCACTAGGCTACCTGACCGCCCCTACACGTTTACAAAACCCAACAGAATGGAAGAAAGTAATAAAATACTGAATACACCAAAAAGTATCAATACCCAATGTGAATGATAATGATACATGATCGTAGCTTTATATGCAATAAATGCCCGCAGTCTGTTCATATCGCAAATCTGTTCTTTGCATGCATTTCCTCCTGTTTTGGGTTTGTTTCAATGGTATAAACTCCTGCTTTTGGTCCAGTGAATGCTGGATTCAAACACACAACCATTCCTGGCACTCTCAAGGGTAACTGGGCCATGAGCTGAACGATCCTGTTGCATGTTGAAGATAGAAGACCCAGAGGGGTCTTTATGCAGATTTGACAAACAACAAAATAGGTTTTTTGTTTAATATCAAGTTTATTTCATACAGCAAGTTTCTCATCATTTTAAATGTATGATAAGTAATGTGTTTGGCAGGCCACCTCAGGATCTCTTGATTCACCTTGACCCTGTCACCTTCACAAAGAGGTGAGTCTGATCTGGTCCTGCTGACAGGGGATCGACTTTCCCAGCATGCAACAGGGGGACTGTTACCTTCTTCATCAACCATCTTCAGCCGTTCCTTGTCCAGGTCATGTAACTGGTGTTTCCACATGGAACTCCTGTAGGGCAACACAGGTTATGAGGTATTTAACACCCTCATGCAGTAACAAACATTCAACATTAGGGTTATGACAGGTCCTTTGACTTTCAGGCTTAATTTTAAACACTGCTACGAGTTTAAATTAGAATATTCCACATGTCAAGCTGGTGCAATAACATAACATTTTTCCCAATTCCATTTACAAAGGTTAAACTTTCAACTCAAAACTATCAGTACAACATATATTGGTGCTAACACCCACACAGATTATGAAAACATTTGGGTAAAAATTTCTGAGAAAAAATTCAAAATTGAGCCACTGCACTGCAGCTCACCTGGAGATGTAGTCAACAGTTCCAAATGTCAACAAAGCCGTCAACTTAACATAATTTACTACATTCATATCAACTGTTTCACAAAAGATCAACCCACATGAAGTTTCAGTGACATAATAGTTTAATCAGCTGTATCTGATATAAAATTTCAGAAAGTAGACAAGAGTCATCAGAAGATGACCAGTCCCCAAAAGTTGACCAGTCCCCCTAGGCCAAACAAATTTGAAAGAACAAATCATTTGACTGTAACTAAAGTCCAATGTATATTTGGCAAGAGTGTTTGACTATTCCCCACTCCCACAATACCCCACACTGACCTTTCCTTACATGGACATTTCCCCATATTGAATATATATATATATACTCTATATTACAGTTTTATTTAGAATTTAACAAGAGTCATGAGAAGATGCCCAATCCCCCCGGTCCCAACAAATTAAAAAGATTAATTCATCTGACTGTTACTTGAAGGGAGAATTTCCATCTTATCTGTCTGTCCATAAACAAGAGTAGTTTTGAGCTATCAAAACAATACCATGGAATTGGGATTCAGAACTTTGTATTAATATGTCAGGTACACACCAATATCAATATGAACAGAGTCAAAGTCAAACTTGTTGCCATGGAAACGGAAAAAATATAAATTCTAAACACCCCTAAGTAGCAAAAGGCACCATTTGACACACTTGTTTTGTGTGCGTAAAGTGTCATGAAAGAAACCTATCAGTTTTCGAGATATGGTCCGGACAAACACATCACTATGAATAGAAGTAAAGTCAAAACTATTCCCATGGAAACAGGAAAAAAATTAATTTTTATACAATTCCTCAAAAGCAGAAGGCACCACTTCAGCCCTTGGTTAATACATGTACCAGATTTGGATGAAAAGACTTTCATAGTTTTCAAGTTGTGCTCCCCGTGTTAGCTGTCGTTTCAGAAGCACAACTTGAAAATCCCTTACCCCTTTTTTGAGACTAAGTCCAAATGGTTTCGAAATCGAGAAATATATAAAAGCCAAGCATCCACAAATAGCAAAAGGCTATATCTGCTAAAAGTTTTTGAGTTGTGCTCTGGAAAAGAAATCCATCCCCTTAAGAGGCTACCGTATGTACAAATTGATTCCATGGAGGTCAAGAAAAATAAAAATGCCCAAAATCCATAAAAATAGCAAACAGCACCAGTTCAGGATCTGTTAGATATATCTGCTGTGTTTTGTTGAAAAATATTGAACAGTTTTCGAGCTGTGCTCTGGAAACAAAATGATTATGGACAGACAAACGAGGAATCAACTATATACCCCGCCATTATATGCCGGGGGGTTAACACTTATAAAGGTTGTGTTCTTGAGAAAATGATGTTAAAACTTGCAATTTAACTTTTATTTCTAAATTTAACCAAATTTAACACAATGATTTGGACAAACTATGACGCCATCATGAACTAACATGTACAGAAGCAACCTGAATGTTATGAGAGACTAGTAGAAGCAATGAAAACAGTTTAGTATAAACATCATTCAACCGCAGACAATACAGTAATTCCTGCAGACACACATACCCACCTCACACACTGGTGATACTTACATATATACACACATGCATACCATAGACTAGCACAAGATGCAAAAGACCAACACAATCACAAGCACACACACACAAATGCACACATATACAAGTACACATGCCATGCACGCGCATGTCTTTTTATGCACTCACACACCCCAAAACTGGTGTGATTCATTGACATTCACAACACCAGAGTAGTATACTGAAAAACACAACGCCTGGCAACACCATCACACAAATAATGAAGCTGACAATAGCAATCAGTACCAATTTATTGGTGTTCTGCGAAGAAATCGAAAACCGTTCATTTCAACACCAGCTCACACCACACCATGCAATGAAAGATTATTGTCAACCTAGGAATCAGCAATGACTCTGCAGTCAGCATCTGGAGTGTCCATCCCTCTCACGGAGGACATTCTCCTGATGCTGCAGATCAGACGTCCAAGTTTCAACATTGGTATCCTCTTCCATTCCTGATGCAGTGCCTGCATCGGTTCGTTTAGGTTTTGAACTGGAGGGTCTCTAGTTCTCACTAGGCAGCAGCACATACAACATGCACCACACCCACATTCACCACACCCACATTCACCACCATACAAACTTAGAAATACACATAATATTATCAGTTCCTACAAATACTACTACATACATACTGAACCGCAAAAGAAACGTCACCAGCCCTTGGACGATTGCAAGCTGAACAAACCGCCCCGCAAGTAGCCAAGGCATTTCAAGTCCACATAAGGACCATATACAGGCTCCAACAACAGTACCAGACCAACAACACTACAGATGACCGACCACATAGTGGAAGACCAAGGGTCACCACCTGACATCAGGATCGTCAGATTGTGCGACAGCATCTTCAAGATTGCTTTGTTACTGCTGTGGAAACTGCTCGACAGACCATGGGGACACACCAGCGACACATTAGTGCGGATACCGTGTGTCAGTGATTGATGAACAGACACCTCCACTGTCACAGGCCACACCGAGGACCCATTCTGACAGTGGGCAACACAGCACCAGCATTGGCGCCACCAGCAGTGGAGAAGAGTTGTCTTCTAAGACTAGAGCCATTACTGTATCTCAACAGCAGAGAGAGAGTCTGGCGACGCCGTGGGGAATGCTACTCAGGTGCTTGTGTTGTTGAGAGAGACTCATGGGGTGGTCCGAGCATCATGGTGTGAGGTGGAATTGGTCTTGCACAGAGGGTCGGCCCTGTGGTGTTCTAGAACATTGTCCCAGTGAGAAGCAATGGTGTCACAGCAGCTTGGTACATTGATCAAGTCTTGAGACCACAAGCCATACCTCATTTGACACTTCGCCGCAACCACGAGTTTCAGCATAATAACGCCCGAGCCCACACTGCAAGAGCAACAAGAGACTTCCTCCAGCAGAGTGGCATCAGAACCATGCAGTGGCCTGCCCTCAGTCCCGATTTTAATCCCATTGATCACCTGTGGGACGAGATTCAAAGACGGCTCAATGACGTCAGACCAAGGCCAACAACTGCAGCTGAACTGCGTCAGGCGTTCCTCAGAGTGTGGGCTCAAGTGCCTATGGCCTTCATCAACCGCCTCATCCATTCCATGTATCGGCGTTGCACAGCAGTCATCAATGCACATGGAGGACACACGAGATACTGACTTGTGATGCCATTTTCTCAGAGACTAGTGTTGTGTTTCACTTTAAGAACATTTGACACTTTAATTTCAACCTTGATGATCAGTTTACAGTGTTTGGACAAATAAGATTTCTCATATATCTATCTATGGTGACATTTCTTTTGCAGTTGGGTATATATAATTCTAACAAGAGCAGTAACATAGTACATATGAAACAGTCAAGAAAGCAGTTGATATCAATCCATGGTTGAAATGGTATTGCAGATTTCATAAAAATATATCTGGTTTATTTAAGAGGTGTGTGAACTTTTCGTGTGATGTTGTTAAGAGATGGGAGCATGTCATTCAACTGCATTTCTGTAAACATGTCATATCCTAAATCAGTGTACATGTCACAGTCCATGAGGAAGTGTATTTCACTTTCAGTCTTGTCTGTGCTGAACAGGCACACCCTGTCGTTGAGCATCTTCCTGAAGCAAGGGAGTTAACTGACTGTAAAACTTCGGTTTCAAACCTTGCCGAACGAGGCTTGATTTCTGGGCCTGATCGTAGCGCGACCAGTGGCTATTATGAGTTATGTCCCTTCTATGTCCCTACTATTGACCAATCAGATTCCACCTCTAGTATCACTTGCATTTGCTTCAAACAAAATGGCGATGAGTAGTCAAGATGATCTGATCGATAATCAAAATCTACATGGTGATAAAATAGGTCTTACTTTGCAAAGTGCATCAAAGCATGTGAGCTCCTTGATTAAAAACATGAAAGGATTTGAAATATATTTGTTGCCATCGAGTTGGCGGTACACATGCTTTGCAATCCTGCAATTGACCGAAATCTGCACTGCAGTTTACAAACCAGATGTCAATTTCGTTGGACCATGCATAGACTCGTTAGTCCAGCCAAAATATAACTCCATAATTCCAGCCTAGTTCGGCAAGGGTGGAAACTGGACTTTTAAAGTCAGTTAACTCTCTTGCCTTGGGAAGATGGTCATTGTAAAGTACTGGGGGTCCACTGTACGGAAGTTTTTCTATGTTAAGTTGCAGGCTGCCGCAACAAAGATTAGAAAATATCTGTGTTTTTTCGAGGAATAGATTTTCATAGTACGTTGGTTTCAGGCTACATAGTAGGTAGGTTTGAACTCAAGGTTCATATGATATATACCATGTTGAAGAAACATGGCTGTGTCATGTGCAGAAATGGATTCTAACACCAAAGACAAGCAGAACTTGACAGACTTGACCTTCACTCCCGGTTTTGAGTTAACATACCTGTCTCATCACATTGCCCAACAGCACCAGGGCCTGGAGGGCAAGCTCCCGGCACTCACAGTCAGGATCTCTCTCCATTACCCCTGTCACATAAACATCAAGGGTTAGCTAGGAACATCAACTGATTATATCAGATGATCTTAAACCTTACTGATATACCTCTGGACTCGGATATTACGTAGAGGGGAATGTCCAAGTAACACTTTGATAAAACATTCTCTTGTGGAAAATATTTGAAAAATAAACCAGAACTCTTTGAAGCCTGTATTTATTCTGTGTGAGTTGCCCTTGCCTGATGAACAAGGAATGTGTTCTCTGTCACTGTTGCGCGTGCGCCAATCCAAGATTGGAGTTATTGGATTTGAAAATATTTACTAGTTAATTTCAATCCATATCATCATGTGTAACCACAGCTGAGGTCGATCATCAGACGTCTTCAAATCAAACAATGTGGGTTTGAATCCCAATGGAGACACATGTTTTCCGACAAAATTTGAATATATTCACATGTCAAAATACTTTTAAAATAGTTAAGTCTATTCCAAGAGCAAATTAACTAAAATGTTGTTTCAAGATTATGTATAATTGACAAACAACTACATTCCTGAAACATAATGGAGTGTTTGAACAACAGAATGATGTCACATATGTGTTTAAAGCAGCAGGTAGATATGTTATGAATTATCATAATGAGCAGTTGTTTAATTTCCATACTGGTTATGATGTCGATAATATTCTTAATAATCATATTACACAGGAAGAGATTAAATCATCTGTGAAAGATCTAAGCAGGGTAATGCCGCAACAAGATGGTATTAAGGCTGAGATGATACAAATCGGCAGTACTGTTTTAATTCCACATTTGTCAGTTATGTATAATAATATGTGCTCAACAGGTAATTTTCCATATGAATGGCTAAAGCTGTTATTCTACCACTACACAAAAAAAGGAAGCTTTGATTATGTTAATAATGATAGAGATATATTATTGACGGATATTTTATGGCAGATATTTTGAAGAATAGAAGAATATTTGGGGCCACTGTAGTGTTATTATTGTATGCTGATGATAATATATTGTTGATGACACTGTTGTTCGTTTGCCCCCCAAAATTGACATTTTATGTAAATATTGAAAATCATGGCGCTTACTGGTAAGAATAGGTAAGATTGGAGTTATTTACAACATTATCAGAAGTGGTCCTTTGATGGAGAGCCACTAAAAACAGCAACTTATAATAATTATTCAGGTGTTATGTTTTCGACTAGGTTGTCAAGGAAAGTGTTTAGAAATATTCTTGTATCAAAAGCCAATAAAACTCGGTTATTAAGCATTTAAGGCATAAATAAGTATTTTGTAAATTGTTTAAAATGTCTTCTGATTGCTATGCCATGCAATGTTACCTAATTATTAAGTATATTGATTCAGGAAAGGAATTAAGACATGAGGATTGTGTGTAAGATTGTTGTTTATATCGGTATGGTTTGGGATTTGCACGGGTTAGTCAAGGTACTGAAATCATTTCCTATTTTCTGTGGATGTTCAGGCAGAGATTAAAAGAATGTGGACAATGATTCCACTGACTTGCACATTATAAGAATATACAGCAAAATCTTTTCAAATCAAGACTTTCTCAAATTCAGATTTCGGGGGGGAAAGTTGGTCCAAAATTATCATTGCTCAAACTGACATACAACTCTCAAATTTGGACTTTCTGCACTTCAGACTAAAATTATGGTGCCAACAATCAATTTACTATGGAAAAGAAGCTGCCTGAATCAGATGGACCAGACCGGACCCGGATGTTCTCTCACTTTGAAGTAAACTCAAGTCATTGTCATCTTAAACAACAATGCTAATCTTGCATGTAACCCTATTGATCGTAACACTTTGTTGCCCACTAAGTTAATTAGAATGTACTCACCTGTTGATAAGAAACTCAACTTAATCAGATTAACTCAGTGTCATGAGTGACAAGTATGGCTGTCCTGGATACATATATCATTGCTTTTCGTTTTGTGTTCAGTCCAACTTTTTGTAATCCGGACCTTGCCGTAAACCAGACTTTTTTTACCAGTTCGTACTGAGTCTGAATTGGACAGATTCCACTGTATCGTCATTACCGACTGTTGTATATTATGTTACATAATGTACAAATATCAGTGTTAGGGAATTACGAAGATATGTTTGTTGAGATTGCATGAAGTGCCGCTGTGTTATAATATCAGACATAAAGAAGCCATAACTGTCAACCAAATTTACAGGATGTGTTATACTAATATTATTGAAGAAAAACTCAATTTCATATTGGATTGTGATGCATATGTAGTGTGTGAAAGAAGCTCTGAACATGTGAGTCTGCTCTTGATAGTTAGTATATTGATTGTTTCGTCTACCACATTGGATAGTAAGTATATTATTTGTTTCATCTACCACTCTTGATAGTGAGTATATTATTTGTTTCATCTACCGCTCTTCATAGTTTGTTTGTTGTTTAACGCAGCACTCAGCAATATTCCAGATATATGACGGCGGTCTGTATATAATCGAGTCTGGACCACACAATCCAGTGATTGACATCATGAGCATCGATCCACGCTATTGGAATCGATGACGTGCATCAACCAAGTCAGCGAGCCTGACCACCCACTCCTGTAAGTCGCCTCTTACGACAAGCACAATCGCCTATTACAGCAACCTTGGGTTGCTGAAGACCTATTCTACCCCGGATCTTCACAGGTGAGTAAGTACATAAATTGTTTCATCTACCGCTCTTGATAGTTAGTATATTAACTATTTCATCTACAGCCCTTGATAGTTAGTACATTAACTGTTTCATCTACAGCTCTTGATAGTTAGTACATTAACTGTTTCATCTACTGCTCTTGATAGTTAGTACATTAACTGTTTCATCTACAGCTCTTGATAGTGAGTATATTAGTTATTCCATCTACCGCTCTTGATAGTTAGTATATTAACTATTTCATCTACAGCTCTTGATAGTGAGTATATTAGTTATTCCATCTACCGCTCTTGATAGTTAGTATATTAACTATTTCATCTACAGCCCTTGATAGTTAGTACATTAACTGTTTCATCTACAGCTCTTGATAGTGAGTATATTAGTTATTCCATCTACCGCTCTTGATAGTTAGTATATTAACTGTTTCATCTACCGCTCTTGATAGTTAGAATATTAACTGTTTCATCTACCGCTCTTGATAGTTAGTATGTTAACTGTTTCATCTAACGGTCTTGATAGTTAGTATATTAACTGTTTCATCTACCGCTCTTGATAGTTAGTATGTTAACTGTTTCATCTACCGGTCTTGATAGTTAGTATATTAACTGTTTCATCTACCGCTCTTGATAGTTAGTATGTTAACTGTTTCATCTACCGGTCTTGATAGTTAGTATATAAACTGTTTCATCTACCAGTCTTGATAGTTAGTTATTAGTTATTTCATCTACCAGTCTTGATAGTTAGTATATTAGTTATTTCATCTACCGCTCTTGATAGTGAGTAAATTAACTGTTTCATCTACCGGTCTTGATAGTTAGTATATTAACGGTTTCATCTACCTGTCTTGATAGTTAGTACATTAACGTTTTCATCTACCGGTCTTGATAGATAGTATATTAACGTTTTCATCTACCGGTCTTGATAGTTAGTATATTAACGGTTTCATCGGTCTTGATAGTTAGTGACAGGGACAGGGATCGAACCCTGACCTTCTGAGGACATGAAGGACAACAGACAATGGACAAACAGGCAACGACATATGTTCTGCTGACTTTCCGGGAGGTGAGGTACAAGAGTTCACGCCAGGAGGAAGTCATGAGAAAGTCAATAGCCTGATGCAAACAGAGCCAGCCACCCACCTTCCAGCCACAGTTTCATCTCTGTCACCTCGGCATTCAGGTCTGATATCAGACTGTGACATGGCACCACCAGGATGATCATTGACGTGGCAAACAGCACCGCTTGGCGTACAAACCTATATCAACAGATTCAATGTCATACTGACATGGCAAACAGCACCGCTTGGCATACAAACCTACATGAACAGATTCAATGTCATACTGACATGGCAAACAGCACCGCTTGGCATACAAACCTACATGAACAGATTCAATGTCATACTGACATGGCAAACAGCACCGCTTGGCATACAAACCTACATGAACAGATTCAATGTCATACTGACATGGCAAACAGCACCGCTTGGCATACAAACCTACATGAACAGATTCAATGTCATACTGACATGGCAAACAGCACCGCTTGGCATACAAACCTACATGAACAGATTCTATGTCATACTGATGTGGAAAACAGCACCGCTTGGTGTACAAACCTACATGAACAGATTCAATGTCATACTGACGTGGCAAACAGCACCGCTTGGCGTACAAACCTACATGCACAGATTCAATATCATACTGACATGGCAAACAGCACCGCTTGGCGTACAAACCTACATGAACAGATTCAATGTCATACTGACATGGCAAACAGCACCGCTTGGCATACAACCTACATGAACAGATTCTATGTCATACTGACATGGCAAACAGCACCGCTTGGCATACAACCTACATGAACAGATTCAATGTCATACTGACGTGGCAAACAGCACCGCTTGGCATACAAACCTACATGAACAGATTCTATGTCATACTGACATGGCAAACAGCACCGCTTGGCGTACAAACCTACATGAACAGATTCAATGTCATACTGACATGGCAAACAGCACCGCTTGGCATACAAACCTACATGAACAGATTCAATGTCATACTGACATGGCAAACAGCACCGCTTGGCATACAAACCTACATGAACAGATTCAATGTCATACTGACATGGCAAACAGCACCACTTGGCGTACAAACCTACATGAACAGATTCAATGTCATACTGACATGGCAAACAGCACCGCTTGGCATACAAACCTACATGAACAGATTCAATGTCATACTGACATGGCAAACAGCACCGCTTGGCATACAAACCTACATGAACAGATTCTATGTCATACTGATGTGGAAAACAGCACCGCTTGGTGTACAAACCTACATGAACAGATTCAATGTCATACTGACGTGGCAAACAGCACCGCTTGGCGTACAAACCTACATGCACAGATTCAATATCATACTGACATGGCAAACAGCACCGCTTGGCGTACAAACCTACATGAACAGATTCAATGTCATACTGACATGGCAAACAGCACCGCTTGGCATACAACCTACATGAACAGATTCAATGTCATACTGACATGGCAAACAGCACCGCTTGGCATACAAACCTACATTAACAGATTCAATGTCATACTGACGTGGCAAACAGCACCGCTTGGCATACAAACCTACATGAACAGATTCTATGTCATACTGACATGGCAAACAGCACCGCTTGGCGTACAAACCTACATGAACAGATTCAATGTCATACTGACATGGCAAACAGCACCGCTTGGCATACAAACCTACATGAACAGATTCAATGTCATACTGACATGGCAAACAGCACCGCTTGGCATACAAACCTACATGAACAGATTCTATGTCATACTGATGTGGAAAACAGCACCGCTTGGTTTACAAACCTACATGAACAGATTCAATGTCATACTGACGTGGCAAACAGCACCGCTTGGCGTACAAACCTACATGCACAGATTCAATATCATACTGACATGGCAAACAGCACCGCTTGGCGTACAAACCTACATGAACAGATTCAATGTCATACTGACATGGCAAACAGCACCGCTTGGCATACAACCTACATGAACAGATTCAATGTCATACTGACATGGCAAACAGCACCGCTTGGCATACAAACCTACATTAACAGATTCAATGTCATACTGACGTGGCAAACAGCACCGCTTGGCATACAAACCTACATGAACAGATCCTATGTCATACTGACAAGGCAAACAGCACCGCTTGGCGTACAAACCTACATGAACAGATTCAATATCATACTGACGTGGCAAACAGCCCCGGTTGGGGTGAAACAGATTCAATGCCTATCTATTAGGTTTTTCAGCAGTGACCCAGTGACATAACACCAGTTCATTGTATGTGTCATAGTTGAACTCACTATTACTCCCTGCGACAAACACTTACACATCTGAGTGGAACCTGAGGCCCCAGGTGAACTCCAGTAGAGAGCTGCCCATCTGCCCACTTGCCTGGAACAAACAGATCAAAGTATTCATCATGATCATCAAGTCACAGGAGCATTACATATATCACAGGAGCATCACATATATCACAGGGCATCACATATATCACAGGGCACCACATATATCACAGGGCACCACATATATCACGGGGCACCACATATGTCACAGGGCATCACATATATCACAGGGGCATTACATATATCACAGGAGCATCACATATGTCACAGGGCACCACATATGTCACAGGGCACCACATATATCACAGGGGCATTACATATATCACAGGAGCATCACATATATCACAGAAGCATCACATATATCACAGAAGCATCACATATATCACAGGAGCATCACATATATCACAGAAGCATCACATATATAACAGGAGCATCACATATATCACAAGGGCATTAAATATATCACAGGGCAACACATATATCACAGGAGCATCACATATATCACAAGGGCATCACATATATCACAGGGCACCACATTTAACACAGGGGCATCACGTATATCACAGGGGCATCACATATATCACAAGGGCATCACATATATCACAGGGCATCACATATATCACAGGGGCATCACATACATCACAGGGGCATCACGTATATCACAGGGGCATCACTTATATCAAAGGGGCATCACATATATCACAGGGGCATCACATATATCAAAGGGGCATCACATATGTCACAGGGCATCACATATATCACAGGGAATCACATATATCACAGGGCATCACATATGTCACAGGGCATCACATATATCATAGGGGCATCTCATATGTCACAGGGCATCACATATGTCACAGGGCATCACATATATCAAAGGGGCATCACATATGTCACAGGGCATCACATATGTCACAGGGCATCACATATATCATAGGGGCATCACATATGTCACAGGGCATCACATATGTCACAGGGCATCACATATATCATAGGGGCATCACATATATGTCTCAGGGGCTTAGGTGAAGCTAATACAAACTGCCTTGTGTTGAATTGTGCTAAAGGTGAGGTTCAGTGACATGGGATTTGTGCATGTGCATGAGTGTGTGTGCACTTGTACTAGTCTGCACTAATAGTCCCGATTTCATAGTTCTACCCCACTGAGATACCATCCTGCAGTTTAATGTGGATACCCCAACCCATGCTTGTCGTGAAAGGCGATTAATGGGATTGAGTGGTCAGGCTCACTGACATGGTTGATGCATGTCATTGGATCCCAATTGCCTAGATCGATCCTCATGAAGTCACTTGATTGTCTGGTTCAGACTCAATTATTTTCAGACCGCCGTCATAAAAGCTGGAATATTGCTGAGTGCAGTATCAAACAACAAATAAACAAATAAAACATGGATACCCCACTCAGACAAAGAATATTGACTTTGAGCCGACCAGTCCTTGTTTTATTCTCTCAATGTCAAGCTTCAAACAGTACCATCTTTTAATGTCTTTTGGTATGACACACTCAAACCATCGAACCACCAGCCTTCCAATCACTGGGTTGTACCGCAATTTTCGGAGATGTAAAATGTATTTTCTTTAAACAGCAATAACAATTGCTAAAGATCAGTGCAAGGAATGATGCCTATAAGAAAGAAACACATTTTATTGTATTAGTTTAAAGAAAAACAGCTTAATTCTTATTTGACATTTTGAAAGTGCCCATCCTTGTGCTATACATTCCCACAAACCATCATCTCTCTGGGTCCTATTGTCTCAAATATAACACATTTGCAAACAACCAACCCAGTGGTTTCTAAAAAGAAATTTCAAAACTTAAATCTACTTTTTATTTTACTGATAAGAAACAGAGTTCCATAATATTGGAACACACAGCTCCCTAGATCTTGAAGCTATATTGAGAAGATGAATCTTAAAATTAAAGATTTTTCACAATTAGAATTTTGGTCATTTTTCTCAGTCAAATCCTATAGTGGTGCAAAACATCCTCCCAAAGTTTAAGGTTCATCCCCTCATCTGTTGAGGAGAAAGTTAACTGACTGACACTTGGTGTTCTAGTAAACAAAGAACATTAGTACATTTTATGTGTTTTCTGACCTACTCAAACTAATTCATCAGTATTAAATCAAAATATCCATCCTTTTCACAATCTTGAAAGGAATTGAATACTGATGTCTTAGACGATTTCTAAATGCCCAAAATAATTAAATGAGGGTTCCTTGGCTGGAGGCCGTACTGAATATCACATCGAAACTAAGTTAACAATACCAGGAAGTCATCATGATCAAGCATCAAGAAATATAGTGCAGACATTAAGAAATGCTGGCCAGCACAGCATGCCCCACATGATTAAAAACATGGATCAAACATGTGTCCCTCCGTCATCCATTCAAGGACACTGCGGGTGAAGATGTTCTCATGTGTCCACGGTTCACTCGTGTTAACACATTACTCACAGACCTCAGGTGGCAAATGTGAAACTAAGAATATCCCACTGCTGTAATATAATGCTACAACAACACAAATAATGAATATAGTCCCTAGGACCTGTAGTTCACCTGAAGAATCAATTTTAGGATGCTTCAACCATATCATGATGATAAAAACCCATCGTGGGTGAGCAAAATTTGCAAATCATGTACACGCTAATCAGACCTTAAAAACATCCTATAAACCGCCTCTGTGGTCTAGTGGTAGAGTGTCTGTCCGGAGATGGGAAGGTCATGGGTTTAATCCCCTATTAGCGTCATACCAAAAGATGTTAATAGATGGTACATGTTGTTACCATGCCTGGTGCTGGCAAAAAACAAGGATTGGTCGGCTTTGAGTCATTATACTATGTCTGAGTTGGGTATGCACGCTAAAAATATGGCATGGTATCTTAGTGGGCTAGCACTATAAAACAGCATTAGTCCAGACTAGTACAAGCAGTCATAAACACACACATGTATGCAAGTTGCTACATAAGAGCAATAATCTTGAACATGACATTAAACCCCATTTCACCTCATCTCATCCAACATGAAAGCCACTGAAGCTAGGAAAGAGTCGTAATGTTAGTCCTCCACACTGTAGAATAAAGCCAAAGGCAGTCCTTCTATCATAATACCATTCTAAAGGTGCTACAGCTAGGTTCATACTAGCTATTTAAAGACTTTTCCGTCACACCTCAAAATCATGTCGTGATTGTTAACCTGCGTGGAACAAATCCCATATAAGAAATCATCCTGTGATATGTCTGGCCGAGAGCTGATGTTATTTCCTTGTCACTAGCACTGATGAACATAAAGCATCCCAAATGAGAAAACAAAAACACTGGACATCCTCAAGTGTAATATTTGAGTGTTTCAGCTACAGTAGCATAACAGTATAAATATAGTATTAACATAGTATTATTATAGTATTACCATAGCATTATTATAGTATTACCATAGAATTATTACAGTATTACCATAGTATTGTCAAGTCCCATTAATCCGATATGGTTGGTTGCATATGATTATGTCGGATTACTGAGTATGTCGGTTAAACGAAATTAAGTAGTATCAACGTTCATGATCGAAAATCAGATAACTACACGATAGGTACCGATACAAACTCGTAAAAAAATGAAGCAGGTGATTAATCCTGTTTTCTTTATCTAAAGCATATATTGTTTAATGTTAAGCAAGTTTATCTCTGCAGCCGTTGTAATGTGCAGCTACCAGCCAACTCATCTCGCATGAAAACACGGGTTGTGTACTCGCGGGCAGATGACCACGGATTAACAAGACTGATTAACAAGTGATTTCAGTAATTCGTTGCAAATTAGGTGTGTCAGTGTCGGATTCTTGGATTAACGGGTCTAAATAGCACTGATTTAATCTGTTCCCATCACTAGTGTCGGATAAAGCCAATTGTCAGATTATATAATAATAAATATAATTCTCGAGACTGAGAAATGGCAGCTATTATGCATTGTCTCCTGTTCAGTAGGCAGGTACCACGCCAATTCATCACTGCTCCCCAGAGGCCAGGTTGCAGCTAACACAGTGTCTAATTCTGATGGTGAAGCCACTGTGGTGGCCCCAAGGCTGAGAGCAGATAGCAGTTCTGTCATACAGATGAAGTAAACAAGCCATCCATTGACCAGCAGCTAAAGGTAGGAAATCAAGTTTTAATCAATCCGTTTGGTGTTGGATTAGGATAACAAAAATAAATTCTAGTTTTAGCTAAAGAGCCAAGAGATGAATTATAGATAAAGGTATCAAGCAATTTAAAAACCTAAAATACATCAAACCATATGTCATATTTTATTTTACAGTAAATTTAGTGTACTTTGTAATTTGGACTGAACAGCCTTCAATTATATTGTTGCAAGAAAGGCAACGTTTGTCACCACACGGAGAAACCTATGAAGTAACCACAACAGAATCAAATTTAGGACTTTAAAAAAAATCTCGAAGATTTTTAGTTGTCTTTGGCTGTTGATAATTTTGTATTTGCTAAATACCTTAATACATTGTCCATGGTTCAGTGATAACTGGCTATTTTGAATCACAGTACTTAAACCATGGACAATGTTTTTACATGATTTTTGGTTGAAGGTAGATACAAGCGTAAAATTGTTCCCCACTCGTTTTCTGCAGACCTTTCTCTGTTCAGTCCAAATTACAAAGAACACTAAATTTAGTGCAAAACAAAATATGACTTGTGATACCAGAAATGTTATTTACGCGACTGTTTGTTGTGGGTGCCATTAAAAGTATATCGGAAAGACAGAACTTAAATTAAAATAAAGAAAAAACCTTCACCGTTCACAAATAATGCAGCCACACAACGTACCGTACTGTTCCACTCCACTATTCCACATGTTGGTTGGTTTGTTGTTCAGCTAGTATTCCCGCTATATAAGCTTAGTTTTGATCGTGAACCCACACTGTTTCAAAAAGAGCAACATTTCATTCATAAATATGTGCAAAAGTTATGGCCTATTGAAATAGCCTGATTGAAAGCGCTAGCCAATCAAAACTGTGTGTTCAATGTTACTACTCTTATTTACTTTTTGCCATATTGTGCCTGATAGTTAGAACTTTACTGTGCTTTTATATACTGAACCACAAAGGAAACATCACCATGGATAGATATATGAGAAACCTTATTTGTCCAAACACTGTAAACATACTTTGAGACATTAAAAAGATGAAACTTGGAAAAACTGATCATCTAGGTTGAAATTAAAGTGTCAAATGTTCTTAAAGTGAAACACAATACTAGTCTCTGAGAAAATTGCATCACAAGTCAGTATCTCGTGTGCATTGATGACTGCTGTGCAACGTCGATACATGGAATGGATGAGGCGGTTGATGAAGGCCATAGGCACTTGAGCCCACACTCTGAGGAATGCCTGACGCTGTTCAGCTGCAGTTGTCGACCTTGGTTGGACGTCATTCAGACGTCTTTGAATCTCGTCCCACAGGTGCTCAATGGGATTTAAATTGGGACTGAGGGCAGGCCACTGTATGGTTCTGATGCTTCTGGAGGTAGTCTCTTGTTGCTCTCGCAGTGTGGGCATGGGCATTATCATGCTGAAACTTGTGGTTGCGGCAATGTGCTAAATGAGGTATGGCGTGTGGGCTCAAGACTTGATCAAAGTACCGCGCTGCTGTGACACCATTGCCTCTCTCTGAACCGATGTTCTGGAAGACCACAGGGCTGACCCTCTGTGCAAGACCAATTCCACCCCACACCATGGTGCTTGGACCAGCCCACGATTCAGAATAACGTTCCCCACAGGGTAGCCAGACTCTTTCTCTGCCATCTGCTGTTGAGATACAGTAACGGTGGTGACCCTTGTACTTCCACTACGTGGTCGGTCATCTGTAATGTTGGTGGTCTGGTACCGTTGCTGGAGCCTGCATATGGTCCTTATGTGGACTTGAAATGCATTGACTACATTCCGGGCGGTTTGTCCAGCTTATAATCGTCCAAGAGCTTGTTGTTGCTGATTTCTTGTGAATCTTGGCATGTGGTAGCAATTCAATAGCGAATGAATGTTATCCGATCTGGGTGGGTTTTTATAGGGCAAGAAATAGGGGATCAAATTTTTCCGGACAAGGTAACGTTAAAGTTTAGAAACTTTGACAAAAATTACCCAGATATTTAAATCACAACTTTTATTGCAATGTTATTTGGGGTGACGTTTCTTTTGCGGTTCAGTATATATATGCATTATATCAGGGCTGTAACCAAGTATGCAGATGGACACCTAGTGCAGAATATCAGCGCTGTAACTAAGTATGTAGATGGATTCCTAGTATAGTATATCAGGGGTGTAAAAAAGTATGTAGAGTGACTCCTAGTCCAGTATATCAGGGCTGTAGCCAAGTCCGCAGATGGACACCTAGTGCAGTATATCAGGGCTGTAGCCAAGTACGCAGATGGACATCTAGTGCAGTATATCAGGGCTGTAGCCAAGTACGCAGATGGACACCTAGTGCAGTATATCAGGGCTGTAGCCAAGTACGCAGATGGACACCTAGTGCAGTACATCAGGGCTGTAACCAAGTACGCAGATGGACACCTAGTGCAGTATATCAGGGGTGTAATCAAGTACGCAGATGGAAACCTAGTGCAGTATATCAGGTGTGTAATCAAGCACGCAGATGAAAACCTAGTGCAGTATATCAGGGGTGTAATCAAGTACGCAGATCGACACCTAGTGCAGTATATCAGGGCTATAGCCAAGTATGTAGATGGACTTATTGCAGTATATCAGGGCTGTAGCCAAGTAATGGACCCCCAGTGCAGTATATCAGGGGTGTAATCAAGTACGCAGATGAAAACCTAGTGCAGTATATCAGGGGTGTAATCAAGTATGCAGATGGACACCTAGTGCAGTATATCAGGGCTGTAGCCAAGTATGTAGAAGGACTCCTAATGCAGTATATCAGGGCTGTAGCCAAGTAATGGACTCCCAGTGCAGTATATCAGGGATGTAACCATGTATACAGATGGACTCCTAGTGCAGTATATCAGGGCTGTAGCCAAGTAATGGACCCCCAGTGCAGTATATCAGGGATGTAACCGTGTATACAGATCGACTCCTAGTGCAGTATATCAGGGCTGTAGCCAAGTAATGGACTCCCATTGCAGTATATCAGGGTTGTAACTTAGTATACAGATGGACTCCTAGTGCAGTATATCAGGGCTGTAGCCAAGTAATGGACTCCCATTGCAGTATATCAGGGATGTAACCATGTATACAGATGGAATCCTAGTGCAGTATATCAGGGCTGTAGCCAAGTAATGGACTCCCAGTGCAGTATATCAGGGATGTAACCATGTATACAGATGGAATCCTAGTGCAGTATATCAGGGCTGTAGCCAAGTACAAAGATGGACACCTAGTGCAGTATATCAGGGCTGTAGCCAAGTACGCAGATGAAAACCTAGTGCAGTATATCAGGGGTGTAATCAAGTACGCAGATGGAAACCTAGTGCAGTACATCAGGGCTGTAACCAAGTACGCAGATGGACACCTAGTGCAGTACATCAGGGCTGTAACCAAGTACGCAGATGGACACCTAGTGCAGTATATCAGGGGTGTAATCAAGTACGCAGATGGAAACCTAGTGCAGTATATCAGGTGTGTAATCAAGTACGCAGATGAAAACCTAGTGCAGTATATCAGGGGTGTAATCAAGTACGCAGATCGACACCTAGTGCAGTATATCAGGGCTGTAGCCAAGTACGCAGATGGACACCTAGTGCAGTACATCAGGGCTGTAACCAAGTACGCAGATGGACACCTAGTGCAGTATATCAGGGGTGTAATCAAGTACGCAGATGGAAACCTAGTGCAGTATATCAGGTGTGTAATCAAGTACGCAGATGAAAACCTAGTGCAGTATATCAGGGGTGTAATCAAGTACGCAGATCGACACCTAGTGCAGTATATCAGGGCTATAGCCAAGTATGTAGATGGACTTATTGCAGTATATCAGGGCTGTAGCCATGTAATGGACCCCCAGTGCAGTATATCAGGGGTGTAATCAAGTACGCAGATGAAAACCTAGTGCAGTATATCAGGGGTGTAATCAAGTATGCAGATGGACACCTAGTGCAGTATATCAGGGCTGTAGCCAAGTATGTAGATGGACTCCTAATGCAGTATATCAGGGCTGTAGGCAAGTAATGGACTCCCAGTGCAGTATATCAGGGATGTAACCATGTATACAGATGGACTCCTAGTGCAGTATATCAGGGCTGTAGCCAAGTAATGGACCCCCAGTGCAGTATATCAGGGATGTAACCATGTATACAGATCGACTCCTAGTGCAGTATATCAGAGCTGTAGCCAAGTAATGGACTCCCATTGCAGTATATCAGGGTTTTAACTTAGTATACAGATGGACTCCTAGTGCAGTATATCAGGGCTGTAGCCAAGTAATGGACTCCCATTGCAGTATATCAGGGATGTAACCATGTATACAGATGGAATCCTAGTGCAGTATATCAGGGCTGTAGCCAAGTAATGGACTCCCAGTGCAGTATATCAGGGATGTAACCATGTATACAGATGGAATCCTAGTGCAGTATATCAGGGCTGTAGCCAAGTACGCAGATGGACACCTAGTGCAGTATATCAGGGCTGTAGCCAAGTACGCAGATGGACATCTAGTGCAGTATATCAGGGCTGTAGCCAAGTACGCAGATGAACACCTAGTGCAGTACATCAGGGCTGTAACCAAGTACGCAGATGGACACCTAGTGCAGTATATCAGGGGTGTAATCAAGTACGCAGATGAAAACCTAGTGCAGTATATCAGGGGTGTAATCAAGTACGCAGATCGACACCTAGTGCAGTATATCAGGGCTGTAGCCAAGTACGCAGATGGACACCTAGTGCAGTACATCAGGGCTGTAACCAAGTACGCAGATGGACACCTAGTGCAGTATATCAGGGGTGTAATCAAGTACGCAGATGGAAACCTAGTGCAGTATATCAGGTGTGTAATCAAGTACGCAGATGAAAACCTAGTGCAGTATATCAGGGGTGTAATCAAGTACGCAGATCGACACCTAGTGCAGTATATCAGGGCTATAGCCAAGTATGTAGATGGACTTATTGCAGTATATCAGGGCTGTAGCCAAGTAATGGACCCCCAGTGCAGTATATCAGGGGTGTAATCAAGTACGCAGATGGACACCTAGTGCAGTATATCAGGGCTGTAGCCAAGTATGTAGATGGACTCCTAGTGCAGTATATCAGGGCTGTAGCCAAGTAATGGACTCCCAGTGCAGTATATCAGGGATGTAACCATGTATACAGATGGACTCCTAGTGCAGTATATCAGGGCTGTAGCCAAGTAATGGACTCCCAGTGCAGTATATCAGGGATGTAACCATGTATACAGATCGACTCCTAGTGCAGTATATCAGGGCTGTAGCCAAGTAATGGACTCCCATTGCAGTATATCAGGGTTGTAACTTAGTATACAGATGGACTCCTAGTGCAGTATATCAGGGCTGTAGCCAAGTAATGGACTCCCATTGCAGTATATCAGGGATGTAACCATGTATACAGATGGAATCCTAGTGAAGTATATCAGGGCTGTAGCCAAGTAATGGACTCCCAGTGCAGTATATCAGGGATGTAACCATGTATACAGATGGAATCCTAGTGCAGTATATCAGGGCTGTAGCCAAGTATACAGATGGACTCCTAGTGCAGTATATCAGGGCTGTAGCCAAGTAATAGACTCCTGGTGCAGTATATCAGGGCTGTAGCCAAGTAATGGACTCCTAGTGCAGTATATCAGGGGTGTTACCAAGTATACAGATGGACTCCTGGTGCATTATATCAGGGCTGTAGCCACGTAATGGACTCCTAGTGCAGTATATCAGGGATGTTACCACGTATACAGATGGACTCCTAGTGCATTATATCAGGGCTGTAGACACGTTATGGACTCCTAGTGCAGTATATCAGGGGTGTTACCAAGTACATGTATACAGATGGACTCCTAGTGCATTATATCAGGGCTGTAGCCACATGATGGACTCCTAGTGTAGTATATCAGGGGTGCTACCACGTATACAGATGGACTCCTAGTGCAGTATATCAGGGCTGTAGCCAAGTAATGGACTCCCAGTGCAGTATATCAGGGTTGTAACTTAGTATACAGATGGACTCCTAGTGCAGTATATCAGGAATGTAGCCTAGTAATGGACTCCTAGTGCAGTATATCAGGGATGTAACCATGTATACAGATGGACTCCTAGTGCAGTATATCAGGGCTGTAGCCAAGTAATGGACCCCCAGTGCAGTATATCAGGGATGTAACCATGTATACAGATCGACTCCTAGTGCAGTATATCAGGGCTGTAGCCAAGTAATGGACTCCCATTGCAGTATATCAGGGTTGTAACTTAGTATACAGATGGACTCCTAGTGCAGTATATCAGGGCTGTAGCCAAGTAATGGACTCCCATTGCAGTATATCAGGGATGTAACCATGTATACAGATGGAATCCTAGTGCAGTATATCAGGGCTGTAGCCAAGTAATGGACTCCCAGTGCAGTATATCAGGGATGTAACCATGTATACAGATGGAATCCTAGTGCAGTATATCAGGGCTGTAGCCAAGTACAAAGATGGACACCTAGTGCAGTATATCAGGGCTGTAGCCAAGTACGCAGATAAAAACCTAGTGCAGTATATCAGGGGTGTAATCAAGTACGCAGATGGAAACCTAGTGCAGTACATCAGGGCTGTAACCAAGTACGCAGATGGACACCTAGTGCAGTACATCAGGGCTGTAACCAAGTACGCAGATGGACACCTAGTGCAGTATATCAGGGGTGTAATCAAGTACGCAGATGGAAACCTAGTGCAGTATATCAGGTGTGTAATCAAGTACGCAGATGAAAACCTAGTGCAGTATATCAGGGGTGTAATCAAGTACGCAGATCGACACCTAGTGCAGTATATCAGGGCTGTAGCCAAGTACGCAGATGGACACCTAGTGCAGTACATCAGGGCTGTAACCAAGTACGCAGATGGACACCTAGTGCAGTATATCAGGGGTGTAATCAAGTACGCAGATGAAAACCTAGTGCAGTATATCAGGGGTGTAATCAAGTACGCAGATCGACACCTAGTGCAGTATATCAGGGCTGTAGCCAAGTACGCAGATGGACACCTAGTGCAGTACATCAGGGCTGTAACCAAGTACGCAGATGGACACCTAGTGCAGTATATCAGGGGTGTAATCAAGTACGCAGATGAAAACCTAGTGCAGTATATCAGGGGTGTAATCAAGTACGCAGATCGACACCTAGTGCAGTATATCAGGGCTATAGCCAAGTATGTAGATGGACTTATTGCAGTATATCAGGGCTGTAGCCAAGTAATGGACCCCCAGTGCAGTATATCAGGGCTGTAATCAAGTACGCAGATGAAAACCTAGTGCAGTATATCAGGGGTGTAATCAAGTACGCAGATGGACACCTAGTGCAGTATATCAGGGCTGTAGCCAAGTATGTAGATGGACTCCTAATGCAGTATATCAGGGCTGTAGCCAAGTAATGGACTCCCAGTGCAGTATATCAGGGATGTAACCATGTATACAGATGGACTCCTAGTGCAGTATATCAGGGCTGTAGCCAAGTAATGGACCCCCAGTGCAGTATATCAGGGATGTAACCATGTATACAGATCGACTCCTAGTGCAGTATATCAGGGCTGTAGCCAAGTAATGGACTCCCATTGCAGTATATCAGGGTTTTAACTTAGTATACAGATGGACTCCTAGTGCAGTATATCAGGGCTGTAGCCAAGTAATGGACTCCCATTGCAGTATATCAGGGATGTAACCATGTATACAGATGGAATCCTAGTGCAGTATATCAGGGCTGTAGCCAAGTAATGGACTCCCAGTGCAGTATATCAGGGATGTAACCATGTATACAGATGGAATCCTAGTGCAGTATATCAGGGCTGTAGCCAAGTACGCAGATGGACACCTAGTGCAGTATATCAGGGCTGTAGCCAAGTACGCAGATGGACATCTAGTGCAGTATATCAGGGCTGTAGCCAAGTACGCAGATGGACACCTAGTGCAGTACATCAGGGCTGTAACCAAGTACGCAGATGGACACCTAGTGCAGTATATCAGGGGTGTAATCAAGTACGCAGATGAAAACCTAGTGCAGTATATCAGGGGTGTAATCAAGTACGCAGATCGACACCTAGTGCAGTATATCAGGGCTGTAGCCAAGTACGCAGATGGACACCTAGTGCAGTACATCAGGGCTGTAACCAAGTACGCAGATGGACACCTAGTGCAGTATATCAGGGGTGTAATCAAGTACGCAGATGGAAACCTAGTGCAGTATATCAGGTTTGTAATCAAGTACGCAGATGAAAACCTAGTGCAGTATATCAGGGGTGTAATCAAGTACGCAGATCGACACCTAGTGCAGTATATCAGGGCTATAGCCAAGTATGTAGATGGACTTATTGCAGTATATCAGGGCTGTAGCCAAGTAATGGACCCCCAGTGCAGTATATCAGGGGTGTAATCAAGTACGCAGATGGACACCTAGTGCAGTATATCAGGGCTGTAGCCAAGTATGTAGATGGACTCCTAGTGCAGTATACCAGGGCTGTAGCCAAGTAATGGACTCCCAGTGCAGTATATCAGGGATGTAACCATGTATACAGATGGACTCCTAGTGCAGTATATCAGGGCTGTAGCCAAGTAATGGACTCCCAGTGCAGTATATCAGGGATGTTACCATGTATACAGATCGACTCCTAGTGCAGTATATCAGGGCTGTAGCCAAGTAATGGACTCCCATTGCAGTATATCAGGGTTGTAACTTAGTATACAGATGGACTCCTAGTGCAGTATATCAGGGCTGTAGCCAAGTAATGGACTCCCATTGCAGTATATCAGGGATGTAACCATGTATACAGATGGAATCCTAGTGAAGTATATCAGGGCTGTAGCCAAGTAATGGACTCCCAGTGCAGTATATCAGGGATGTAACCATGTATACAGATGGAATCCTAGTGCAGTATATCAGGGCTGTAGCCAAGTATACAGATGGACTCCTAGTGCAGTATATCAGGGCTGTAGCCAAGTAATAGACTCCTGGTGCAGTATATCAGGGCTGTAGCCAAGTAATGGACTCCTAGTGCAGTATATCAGGGGTGTTACCAAGTATACAGATGGACTCCTGGTGCATTATATCAGGGCTGTAGCCACGTAATGGACTCCTAGTGCAGTATATCAGGGATGTTACCACGTATACAGATGGACTCCTAGTGCATTATATCAGGGCTGTAGACACGTTATGGACTCCTAGTGCAGTATATCAGGGGTGTTACCAAGTACATGTATACAGATGGACTCCTAGTGCATTATATCAGGGCTGTAGCCACATGATGGACTCCTAGTGTAGTATATCAGGGGTGCTACCACGTATACAGATGGACTCCTAGTGCAGTATATCAGGGCTGTAGCCAAGTAATGGACTCCCAGTGCAGTATATCAGGGTTGTAACTTAGTATACAGATGGACTCCTAGTGCAGTATATCAGGAATGTAGCCTAGTAATGGACTCCTAGTGCAGTATATCAGGGATGTAACCATGTATACAGATGGACTCCTAGTGCAGTATATCAGGAATGTAGCCAAGTAATGGACTCCGTGTGCAGTATATAAGGGATGTAACCATGTATACAGATGGACTCCTAGTGCAGTATATCAGGGCTGTAGCCAAGTAATGGACTCCCAGTGCAGTACATCAGGGATGTAACCATGTATACAGATGGACTCCTAGTGCAGTATATCAGGGCTGTAGCCAAGTAATGGACTCCCAGTGCAGTATATCAGGGTTGTAACTTAGTATACAGATGGACTCCTAGTGCAGTATATCAGGGCTGTAGCCAAGTAATAGACTCATGGTGCAGTATATCAGGGCTGTAGCCAAGTAATGGACTCCTAGTGCAGTATACAGATGCAGTATACAGATGGACTCCTAGTGCATTATATCAGGGCTGTAGCCACATGATGGACTCCTAATGTAGTATATCAGGGGTGCTACCATGTATACAGATGGACTCCTAGTGCAGTATATCAGGGCTGTAGCCAAGTAATGGACTCCCAGTGCAGTATATCAGGGTTGTAACTTAGTATACAGATGGACTCCTAGTGCAGTATATCAGGGCTGTAGCCAAGTAATGGACTCCCAGTGCAGTATATCAGGGATGTAACCATGTATACAGATGGACTCCTAGTGCAGTATATCAGGGCTGTAGCCAAGTATACAGATGGACTCCTAGTGCAGTATATCAGGGCTGTAGCCAAGTAATGGACTCCCAGTGCAGTATATCAGGGATGTAACCATGTATACAGATGGACTCCTAGTGCAGTATATCAGGGCTGTAGCCAAGTAATAGACTTCTGGTGCAGTATATCAGGGCTGTAGCCAAGTAATGGACTCCTAGTGCAGTATACAGATGCAGTATACAGATGGACTCCTAGTGCATTATATCAGGGCTGTAGCCACATGATGGACTCCTAATGTAGTATATCAGGGGTGCTACCACGTATACAGATGGACTCCTAGTGCAGTATATCAGGGCTGTAGCCAAGTAATGGACTCCCAGTGCAGTATATCAGGGTTGTAACTTAGTATACAGATGGACTCCTAGTGCAGTATATCAGGGCTGTAGCCAAGTAATGGACTCCCAGTGCAGTATATCAGGGATGTAACCATGTATACAGATGGACTCCTACTGTAGTATATCAGGGCTGTAGCCAAGTAATGGACTCCCAGTGCAGTATATCAGGGATGTAACCATGTATACAGATGGACTCCTAGTGCAGTATATCAGGGCTGTAGCCAAGTAATGGACTCCCAGTGCAGTATATCAGGGGTGCTACCACGTATACAGATGGACTCCTAGTGCAGTATATCAGGGCTGTAGCCAAGTAATGGACTCCCAGTGCAGTATATCAGGGTTGTAACTTAGTATACAGATGGACTCCTAGTGCAGTATATCAGGGCTGTAGCCAAGTAATGGACTCCCAGTGCAGTATATCAGGGATGTAACCAAGTAATGGACTCCTAGTGTAGTATATCAGGGGTGTAACCAAGTATACAGAAGGACGCCTAGCGCATTATATCAGGGCTGTAGCTACGTAATGGACTCCTAGTGCAGTATATCAGGGGTGTTACCATGTATACAGATGGACTCCTAGTGCATTATATCAGGGCTGTAGCCAAGTAATGGACTCCTAGTGCAGTATATCAGGGTTGTTACCAAGTATACAGATGGACTCCTAGTGCATTATATCAGGGCTGTAGCCACGTAATGGACTCCTAGTGCAGTATATCAGGGTTGCTACCAAGTATACAGATGGACGCCTAGTGCATTATATCAGGGCTGTAGCAATGTAATGGACTCCTAGTGCAGTATATCAGGGGTGTTACCACGTATACAGATGGACTCCTAGTGCCTTATATCAGGGTTGTAGCCACGTAATGGACTCCTAGTGCAGTATATCAAGGGTGTAACTTAGTATACAGATGGACTCCTAGTGCAGTGTATCAGAGCTGTAGCCACATAATGGACTCCTAGTGCATTATATCAGGGCTGTAGTCAAGTAATGGACTCCTAGTGCAGTATATCAAGGGTGTAACTTAGTATACAGATGGACTCCTAGTGCATTATATCAGGGCTGTAGCCAAGTAATGGACTCCTAGTGCAGTATTTCAGGGCTATAGCCAAGTAATGGACTCCTAGTGCAGTATATCAGGGTTGCTACCAAGTATACAGATGGACTCCTAGTGCCTTATATCAGGGATGTAACCAAGTATACGATGGACTCCTAGTTCAGTATATCAGGAGATGTCTAACCAAGTATGCAGATGGACTCCTAGTGCATTATATCAGGGCTGTAACCAAGTATGCAGATGGACTCCTAGTGCAGTATATCTGGAGTTACCAATTATGCAGAGTGACTCCTAGTGCAGTATATCAGTGGTGTAACCAAGTATACAGAGTGACTCCTAGTGCAGTATATCAGGCTGTAACCAAGTATACAGATGAATTCCTAGTGCAGTACATCAGGGCTGTAGCCAAGTATACAGATGGACTCCTAGTGCAGTATATCAGGGCTGTAGCTAAGTATGTAGATGGACTCCTAATGCAGTATATCAGGGCTGTAGTTAAGTATACAGATGGACTCCTAGTGCAGTATATCAGGGGTGTAACTAGGTATAGAGATGGACTCCTAATCCAGTACATCAGGGCTGTAGCTAAGTATGTAGATGGACTCCTTGTCCAGTATATCAGGGCTGTAGCCAAGTATACAGATGGACTCCTAGTGCAGTATATCAGGGCTGTAGCTAAGTATGTAGATGGACTCCTTGTCCAGTATATCAGGCTGTAACCAAGTATACAGATGAATTCCTAGTGCAGTATATCAGGCTGTAACCAAGTATACAGATGAATTCCTAGTGCAGTATATCAGGGCTGTAGCTAAGTATGTAGATGGACTCCTAGTGCAGTATATCAGGGCTGTAGCCAAGTATGTAGAGTGACTCCTAGTGCAGTATATCAGTGGTGTAACCAAGTATACAGAGTGACTCCTAGTGCAGTATATCAGGCTGTAACCAAGTATACAGATGAATTCCTAGTGCAGTATATCAGGGGTGTAACTAGGTATAGAGATGGACTCCTAATCCAGTACATCAGGGCTGTAGCCAAGTATACAGATGGATTCCTAGTGCAGTATGGGAACACATGACCACACTTCAATATGGAGCACATTCATGGATACACATGATCACACTTCAATATGGAGCACATTCATGGATACACATGATCACACTTCAATATGGAGCACATTCATGGATACACATGATCACACTTCAATATGGAGCACATTCATGGATACACATGATCACACTTCAATATGGAGCACATTCATGGATACACATATGATCACACTTCAATATGGAGCACATTCATGGATACACATATGATCACACTTCAATAAGGATCACATTTTAATGGTTACACTTTAACATGGAGCACATTCATGGATACAGATATGATCACACTTCAATATGGAGCATATCCATGGATACACATATGATCACACTTCAGTATGGAGCACATTCATGGATACACATATGATCACACTTCAATATGGAGCACATTCATGGATACACATATGATCACACTTCAACATGGAGCACATTCATGGATACAGATATGATCACACTTCAATATGGAGCATATCCATGGATACACATATGATCACACTTCAGTATGGAGCACATTCATGGATACACATATGATCACACTTCAAACTGGAGCACATTCATGAATACAGATATGATCACACTTCAATATGGAGCACATTCATGGATACACATATGATCACACTTCAATATGGAGCACATTCATGGATACACATATGATCACACTTCAATATGGAGCACATTCATGGATGCACTTCAACATGGAGCACATTCATGGATACACTTCAATATGGAGCACATTCATGGATACACTTCAACATGGAGCACATTCATGGATACACATGTGAACCATTGATTTATAAGTGTTTGTTCATTAGAAGGACAACTGAGAGTCAATGTCCCATGATATTTGCTAGCATTGTTCGTTTGTTTGCTGTTTAACGTCACACTCAGCAATATTCAAGCTTTATGACGGCAGTCTGTAAATAATCAAGACAATCCAGGGATTGACATCCTAAGCAGCAATCTACGCAATTGGGATATGATGACCAAGTCAGTGAGTCTGACTACTGCTCTTCTTCCTGACGTAATGCAATGTTTTGCTTTGTTTCAGGGTTAACACTGAGGAATACTTCTGGAAGTCCCTCTGAACATACTGTTTTTACTAAAATACTCCTTGTGACAATGGAGGAAAATTAGTGCCAAACTATTGTTCCAGTACTAACATATTGAGACTATATTGAAGCCACTAACAAAGATTCATGTGTATGACAAGAGATGTCTGATGACTTGAAGCCATCTTCATCCATCTTCAACAAGACCACACTCTTTGGGAGTGATGCCATTGGGGCCACAGCTCAGTTCTTATACATGTTTATTTCACTACTGCTGGCAGGGGGAGGTAACTCCCTTGTTATCACAACCATCATAAGACAACACCAACTCCATTCAACTACCTACTACATCCAGCTTGGCCTTGCTACAGCGAACCTAGTGTTTGCTGCTGTCTGCCTGCCCACTGCAATGTCCGTGGTGAGTGTTGCGCATGCTGGGTTTGCCGGCCCCTGGTGTCAGATCCAGGGCTCCATCATATTCAGCACTGGAATTGCCAGCATGCTGCTCTACACCATCTCCTCTCTTGATAGGTTAATATGCATCCTCCATCCTCTCTGGTACATCAACTCCTGCTGGGCTAATCGCCCATACATCTACATCATAATTATCATCAGCTCAGTGCTTGTTGTTGCCATTGTTCCTCTGGCAAAGCAGAGCTTCAACTTTCATGAAGGCATGATGGTGTGCACTCTCATGTCCACATTCAACTATCGTGAACACACATACATCTCCATCATAGGCACTATCCTCTTCATCATCTGCATCCTCATCGTCAGCATAACACAGATATCCATATTCCTGATAGCCCGGGCCAAGATCAAACACATTCGCCCCTGGAACCAGTCAAACCAGCACCTGATGATGACACTGAGAGCCCACCTCAAGGCCCTCAAGCCCACCAGTCTTACCATCCTCATCTTCGTGCTCACATGGTTAGCCTACAGTGCCATGATCATTGTGGACAAGAAGGCTGAGAACTTTCATAACACAACACAGTTCAAGGCCACATCCCGAGCCATCTGCCTGATGTTCATGACACTTCCCCAGTTCTGTAACCCTTTCATTTACACAATCTATGACAAGAAGTTCTGTGATGCTCTCAAAAGGCTGCTCAATATCAAGAGCTTTCACACCAACACACAGCCACAGCCAACTCAATACCCACAGGAACAGATTTCCAGGTTCTAGATGCTCACAGCATCATGGCCACCAAGGTGTGAGTAAATGTAGAGAATATGTACTTCCATGTGACTTTACATGCCTGTACAAAGGGAAATACTACCATAGCTTTCCTATTTGTATCCTACTGATACTTATTTTTAACATTGGCTTACTGATCTGTCCATCCTGAAAAATTGAAGAGAAGAAAAAATTAAACTGAATGCTGATAGCAATAGTTATTATTATTTGGCCAAATGTAAAGTATTGAGTTGGCCATAAATTGTGTGCATACATTGTGCATACAAATTGTTAAACATGAGGATCACTTTAGCAAACCTTTTACATTTAAAGCCTTAACCAAGAAACAAAAGAAAGAATGTGAAGGCACCAGGTACAATCAACATGTCATAATGTTGTGAAACACTTAGCCATAAAGTAAGGAGACTCCAGGTGTCTGTTGTCTTTGTAATGTTGTCTGTTTGATGTGAGCATTGTGAGAGGAGAAGTAGAATATAAATGGTTGTTGGTTGGTTGGTTGGTTGTTTAACGCCGCACTCAGCAATATTCCAGCTATATGACGGCGGTCTGTAAATAATCGAGTCTGGACCAGACAATCCAGTGATTAATATCATGCGCATCGATCCACGCAATTGGGATCGATGACATGCATCAACCAAGTCAGCGAGCCTGACCTCCCAGAATATAAATGGAATATTTAGGGCTCCTAGCCAGATTGACTAAGAGCCCTCTTGAAATTGTCCAATTTATTATTTGTTGTTATTCAGCCACTTATTGTTGCAGAGATCACTCAATAAGAAGTGGCCTCATTCTGTCCAATTGTTTTAAGTAATTTCAAAAGTGTGGCCACAACATCTAAACGTAAGTCAACGTCATATTTTAAACACATTGTGTCAAGGTCAGTTTCACAGATGACACTTCAGAAGTTCAGACCCAGTTTCTGTTGATGATACAAGCAATAAATACATAATACAACTTCTGAAAACATCAAAGTTAAATTCTAAAATGAAACTTAACCTTTTTGCATTTAAGTTAACCACTTATGGATGGCATGTGCTGTAAAGTTCACTTTGATTGGTTTTTCCTTTCACTGAAACTGTGATAATGCGAGATGAATGGTTTGCTGGAATAGTATTTTCATGGTGTCTTATGTACATGTAACATACTGTAAGCATACAAGATAATATTTGATAACTTTTGTTTGTTTGTTGCTCATCACCGCACTCAGCAATATTCCAGCTGTATGACAGCGGTCTGTAAATAAACGAGTCTGGACCAGACAATCCAGTGATTGACATCATGACCATCAATCTAAGCAATTGGGATATGATAATATGCATTAACCAAGTCAGTGAGATTGACCACCTGATCCTGTTAGTCGCCTCTTATGGCAAGCATAGGTTGCTGAAGACCTATCCTCTACCTGGATCTTCATGAGCATCCATGTATGCAATTGGGATACGATGACATCACAGGTGTTGACAGGGTGATGCGTATTTCTGCATACATGCAGTAGTGTGCAATAACACACTAAACATGTTGGTTTATTTTATAATGCACATTATAAATATCTTCAGAAAATGGAATATATTATCCTTACAAGATAGGTTGCATATTTTCAACATTCTGCTATTGATATTTATCAGTATTAGGTTTACAAATTATTGATGTAGATTGATTATCGTATGAAAAACTATTAAAAGTCTTTAACTTTTCTTTGATATGTTATCTGTTGTCAGCAAAGAATAAACACTACTTTTTCGTTACATGACGTTACAATCTTTTTTGTCTGCTAAATGGCAATTGGTGATTTTCCGCCACTGAGAATTTGTTGTCAGGACAGGTGGCGCTTTGATTGACCTCTGGTGTAGTGGCTAGGGCTACAACGGGTCCAAAAATATGGACTGAAGTACCCAAGGGGTAAGACTCGGCTCGTGCTCGAGTACCCGCAATTATACATCTATTCAATAAAATTGGCAAATATCCTATCGTATACAAAATGAAAGAGTCACGATGACATCGTAGATCACTAAGAAAACAAATGTGATCGCGTATCAAATAAAATACCTTTTAAATTTGTATGCTGATTCGTTGAAGCTTCACTGAAATAAGAATTGTCAACTTGGGAAAAGAAATCGTTTCAATGTATCACACGCCATGTTCTGGGTGAAAAATGAAAACAATATTGCACACGTGATCGTCACGTGATGTATGTTGCGATTGGTCAATGGCTGAATTAATAATGATTAACGTTACGATGCTAATTTAGAATGAATAGGTCGACAGTTTAATAGTTTCGTAAAACATCCCTTTTAAAGAAGCAATGAAGTACTTTTTTAAACCAGGAAATATCCTTATGAAATGGTTGTAAATAAGTGTATTGTTTCGAAAAATAACGAAAATCAAAGCTATTGACACTTTTATTTGATTTAATTGATTACTCCTGATAAAGAAAGTTACATAAAGACACGTTTCTATCAACTTATTGAAAGTCGACCAAATTAGAGTTATCTCCCTTGGTCGAGCACTCGAGTCTCACTAAACTCGGCCCGTGCCCGAGTACGCGAGTACTCTTTGAAGCCCTAGTAGTGGCGTGGATGACGTCACATCAAACAGCTGACCTGTGCTGTGGTTGTATAATGGAGACACATGGCTTTTGTTTCAAAGTGACAATGATATTCTCTTTGATTGTAATAGAACCTAGCACCTCTGGTACACCATGATTGGGAAGAGTTCGACAGTGACCTGTGTGTAAATGAAACTGTTTATTGTTTGACCAACAATGTCTCACAAGTTTGCGCCGTTTTCTAATTTTGGTGTTCTGACATGTCCTTTCCATGTCTGACTTAAGGCAATATTCCATGACAATAATGGGCTTTGTAGTTATTGACCTATCAAAACTATACCATGGAATTGGGATTCAGAACTTTGTACCTCTATGTCAGGTCCTTTTTGGCTAACATATGAGTTAGGGGATGTCGAACAAGTGGCACATGGCTTATGCTGTAATCTGTTGCATTACCAACTGCAGTTATCAATAGTTACTGAAGCCCCCCTTTCACATTAAACCTAAATTTTATATATTGCCACTTAATAGAAAAATATATATTAATGTTTACACTAAACATATCCCTTGTGTTACTTTGGTTACCTTCACTGGTGAATTGTGATCTGACCAGAGTCAAAGTCACACTTGTTGCCTTGGAAATGGACAAAATAAAAAAATCCCAAAATTCTTAATTTACAAAAGGCACCAGCTGACAACCTGGTCTTTCTGTGTGTAGTTTAGAGATATGACGGATGGACAAACAAGTGCTGTTTGTACCACATGGTGCCGACTTAAGAATGATGAAACATAGGTTTCTGAATAGATTTGCTGCCGACAGAAATGCTTCAACAATTAATGATATCTGAAATTGAGCTGACACTTTGAGGATTGTTGGACTATTTAGCCATCTTTAAGTTTTTGTTTTTGTTTTGTTTCACTGATGGAAGAGCACTGACAATGAAACCTATATGGACATAACCAGAATGTCATCAAGGTATATAATCCAAACTGTCATATTTACTGCAATGCAATCTTTGAAACAGTCTGCTTATGAACTAACTAAACATATACATGTTGAATCAATTAAGTCAAATTATCTCCGTTCACAATATTGATGATACAATTATTGGACATCAATATTTTGAATGGAGCTTATTTGACTTTACTTGATTCAACATGTATATGTTTTTGAAACTGCCAGGCACCATGAGGGTTAATAGGAAGCATGTTTTCCTCATCCTCAGCATGTGAAAAACTGCTTACACAGTGACAAACACTTGATACTGCATATATTTACCATATGTGTTTATTATTCCCCTAAGGGAATGAACACAAAAGATTTGGTGAAACTCTTACGTAAGTAATTGTCATGTATACTGAAAGAAGTGTCCGTAAAACATGTGAATAATCCTCCATTACCTGCCCCTACATCTGTGACAGGAGACATGGACAGTCTTGTCTAGATCTTGCTGGTTGTGCATAAATGCACTCATCTAGAACAGGATCTTGCTGGTTGTGCATAAACTCACTCATTTAGAATATGATCTTGTTGGGTGTGAATAAACTACCTCAGTTAGGATAGGATCTTGCTGGTTGTGCATAAATGCACGCATCTAGAACAGGATCTTGCTGGTTGTGCATAAACGCACTCATCTAGAACAGGATCTTGCTGGTTGTGCATAAATGCACTCATCTAGAACAGGATCTTGCTGGTTGTGCATAAATACACTCATCTAGAACAGGATCTTGCTGGTTGTGCATAAAAGCACTCATGTAGTACAGGAGCCTTGCTGGTTGTGCATAAACGCACTCATCTGGAATAGGATCTTGCTGGTTGTGCATTAACTCACTGATTTAGAACAGGATCTTGCTGGTTGTGCATTAACTCACTGATTTAGAACAGGATCTTGCTGGTTGTGCATTAACTCACTGATTTAGAACAGGATCTTGCTGGTTGTGCATAAATGCACTCATTTAGTACAGGATCTTGCTGGTTGTGCATAAACGCACGCATCTAGAACAGGATCTTGCTGGTTGTGCATAAACTCACTGATTTAGAACAGGATCTTGCTGGTTGTGCATTAACTCACTGATTTAGAACAGGATCTTGCTGGTTGTGCATAAATGCACTCATTTAGTACAGGATCTTGCTGGTTGTGCATAAACGCACTCATCTAGAACAGGATCTTGCTGGTTGTGCATAAATGCACTCATCTAGAACAGGATCTTGCTGGTTGTGCATAAACTCACTGATTTAGAACAGGATCTTGCTGGTTGTGCATTAACTCACTGATTTAGAACAGGATCTTGCTGGTTGTGCATAAATGCACTCATTTAGTACAGGATCTTGCTGGTTGTGCATAAACGCACTCATCTAGAACAGGATCTTGCTGGTTGTGCATAAATGCACTCATCTAGAACAGGATCTTGCTGGTTGTGCATAAATACACTCATCTAGAACAGGATCTTGCTGGTTGTGCATAAACGCACTCATTTAGGACAGGATCTTGCTGGTTGTGCATAACCTCACTCATCTGGAATAGGATCTTGCTGGTTGTGCATTAACTCACTGATTTAGAACAGGATCTTGCTGGTTGTGCATAAACTCACGCATCTAGAACAGGATCTTGCTGGTTGTGCATAAATGCACTCATCTAGAACAGGATCTTGCTGGTTGTGCATAAATACACTCATCTAGAACAGGATCTTGCTGGTTGTGCATAAACGCACTCATTTAGGACAGGATCTTGCTTGTTGTGCATAACCTCACTCATCTGGAATAGGATCTTGCTGGTTGTGCATTAACTCACTGATTTAGAACAGGATCTTGCTGGTTGTGCATAAACTCACGCATCTAGAACAGGATCTTGCTGGTTGTGCATAAATGCACTCATCTAGAACAGGATCTTGCTGGTTGTGCATAAACTCACTCATCTGGAATAGGATCTTGCTGGTTGTGCATAAATGCACTCATCTAGAACAGGATCTTGCTGGTTGTGCATAAATGCACTCATCTAGAACAGGATCTTATTGGTTGTATATAAAATATTTACAATAACACAAATTCAACAAGTCCAGCACATCATGGCAGTGCTGGTGGTACCAAGGAACAAATAGCCCAACCATTTCTACAGACAAGACGTGAGTCCTCACCGTTGTGTCTCTCTGTGACATTTCTTAAATTATAATGACATAGTTGCCGTCTTACCGGAACATGCAGGGCAGCGTACAGGATCATGCCTAGACTGTACACCAGTCTCCCCAGCACCAGGGTGTCCTCGCCAAGCAGATCAAAAGTGTTCTCCTTCCTGAAGGTTCAAATCATCACAATTACTGGACAGAGAGCTACAAGCACTACTTCAGGGCTAGTTTAATTAATACCATCTGATTGGGTCAAATGTTTGTGAAACAACAGAGAAAGTGACGTAAATATACCTAGGTATGCTCCCCGTATTCAACATACAAAGACCCACTGATCCACCGATGTCACCGATGTCACAAATATGTCATTACTCATTCTTGAGATACAAAAACTAGGTGAATACTTTTTAGTGCGATATTAGATCTGTCTTGTGGCCACCAGTCGACCCTCAGTATGATGTCTGTACAGGCAAGCCAGCCAACTTGTAGGAAATGTCAGAAAACAGCTAGTGGCCACATCAGATTTTACAATGAGCAATGATAATGTTTAAACACACAAAACATTTAGGTCACAGGAGTGTATTAATCATGTCCAGATAAACATATTTCTCTAGAATGTTGGTTTTGCGCTGACTTTAGAAATGTAACCTAAAGATAACAGAGAGACCATACCTGTCAAAGTTTTTCATGAGGGGGTAGAAGAAGTGTCCTGCCACTGGTGCAAACATGTTGGGCATAGGCTGTGGCAGGGGTTGTGATCGACCTCTGGCAAACCTTCGAGTCTTAGACTCAATCCTCTTCTCCACAATCTCCCTCCATGTAGCACTGTCCGCCTGGCTGGAGGACTGTATCTCTTCCACCTTCCTGTGCGCTGCTTGCGTCGACGGTGGAGATGGTTTAGATAGCTCCTTAGCTGCAGCCACAAGAACCTGGGGGAGGGGGAGAGGTAAAAAGCTGCACGAAATATTACTTCCTTGCAATTGGTAGAGATAATAACCCATTATTTAGCAATTCAAACATGAGACAGCATGTTGTTTTCATGTGTGAGGATAGTTTATTTTATTGCCGCAGGATGCACAAGCTTCCCCATGATCATGGTGTGGTGTGGACAAATCCAGGATTATAATCAGGTGTATCTTGGGTTGGCACCAACAGCATACAGATCTCTGCTGTAATTATCTCTGTACAGTTGTAGCACCTGAGACCACATGGCTATTCTTGCCTCTTACAAAACATAAAGAAAATATATACAAATACACAATACAATATCCTATATATAAGTGGGGTCAACATGAGCTTATGGATGTCTGGTGGTAACTGTGTAGTTGCAAATGTTCTAACATACTTCAAGTCATCTGGCACCAATATGTAACAGGATTGGTAAACTATAAGACAAACTGTCAAAGATACTGTGTTACTCCAACAAAAATCTGAATTATTATATATTGTCTGCAGCAAAGGTGAATGAGAGCGCCGCCTCCATGTCACTGTACTGTACCCCACCATGTGACATAATGGCTCTGTAGGATGGTATCAACGGAATCACAGTAGAAATTCAGGGAAATTTGTAAATGCAGACATTTGTATCCACTATCCATACAGACATTATACTTTCTAAAACATGAATAATGTTTTGTCTCTTACATTGTAATAAGGTTAAATTCCATGACTACTATCTTCTTGCAAGCTTTGGTGCTGTCGTAACCAAGGGTGTCTGTATCACAATAGATTGCACAGTGACCACCTTACTTTTTCATTTTGACAGTTACACTAAATCACTTTAGGATATTACTGATCTAAAGGAGATGAATACTCCCACTACAGACCAGCACACATTTTGACAGTTACACTAAATCACTTTAGGATATTACTGATCTAAAGGAGATGAATACTCCCACTACAGACCAGCACACATTTTGACAGTTACACTAAATCACTTTAGGATATTACTGATCTAAAGGAGATGAATACTCCCACTACAGACCAGCACACATTTTGACAGTTACACTAAATCACTTTAGGATATTACTGATCTAAAGGAGATGAATACTCCCACTACAGACCAGCACACATGTTTCATTTGCCCATTTCCATTCATTTCATTCTAATATCAATTCTATTATCAATTCTACAGTAACTCAGAAGATACCAGGACACAGGGATGTGTGATGTCCTTCATCTGTGTTTATCTGGCCAACAGGTATTAGCATCACAACCTATGGAACACTGGTTCTGGAGCATTTGCCTCAACTCACATGTTTCAGCAGAACTTCTGCTCATACTACCCTTGGTGCAGTCTGGAGATAAACGTTCTGGAATCCTGAGGTTTGCATTTTGCACTATATGATCATGAGTCTGAGCTTGTGAAAGTATCTTTAGAAAAATGTATATATGCTTGTTAGATTCATACTTTTACTATTAATGTTTAGTACTTTTGTTTCAAATTTCCAATAAGAAATCAGTGCATCCTGTCATCTAAGGGCTGCAATGTTTAAGTCAGTTTCACAACTCAGCATAGCCCTATAGTATGTTATATATCAGTTGATCACCTCTAGGATGTCCATCCTCTGCCGCAGGTTGTAGTTCCTCTCATAGAACTCCTGTGTCAGATAGTCAGCCACCTACAACATGGAGGGTAAGAAAGAGTCTCTCACTGTAGTCGGAAATACTACAGCTGTATTACAGCAGTCTTTCACTGTTGTCAGCAATACTACAGCTGTATTACAGCAGTCTTTCACTGTTGTCAGCAATACTACAACTGTATTACAGCAGTCTTTCACTGTTGTCAGCAATACTACAGCTGTATTACAGCAGTCTTTCACTGTTGTCAGCAATACTACAGATGTATTACAGCAGTCTTTCACTGTTGTCAGCAATACTACAACTGTATTACAGCAGTCTTTCACTGTAGTCAGCAATACTACAGCTGTATTACAGCAGTCTTTCACTGTTGTCAGCAATACTACGGCTGTATTACAGCAGTCTTTCACTGTTGTCAGCAATACTACAGCTGTATTACAGCAGTCTTTCACTGTTGTCAGCAATACTACAGCTGTATTACAGCAGTCTTTCACTGTTGTCAGCAATACTACAGATGTATTACAGCAGTCTTTCACTGTTGTCAACAATACTACAGCTGTATTACAGCAGTCTTTCACTGTTGTCAGCAATACTACAGCTGTATTACAGCAGTCTTTCACTGTTGTCAGCAATACTACAGCTGTATTACAGCAGTCTTTCACTGTTGTCAGCAATACTACAGATGTATTACAGCAGTCTTTCACTGTTGTCAGCAATACTACAGATGTATCACAACAATCTCTCATTGTAGTCAGCAATACTACAGATTTACAACACCAATCTCTCACTGTAGACGAAAATACTACAGCTGTATTACAGCAGTCTTTCACTGTTGTCAGCAATACTACAGATGTATTACAGCAGTCTTTCACTGTTGTCAACAATACTACAGCTGTATTACAGCAGTCTTTCACTGTTGTCAGCAATACTACAGCTGTATTACAGCAGTCTTTCACTGTTGTCAGCAATACTACAGCTGTATTACAGCAGTCTTTCACTGTTGTCAGCAATACTACAGATGTATTACAGCAGTCTTTCACTGTTGTCAGCAATACTACAGATGTATCACAACAATCTCTCATTGTAGTCAGCAATACTACAGATTTACAACACCAATCTCTCACTGTAGACGAAAATACTACAGCTGTATTACAGCAGTCTTTCACTGTTGTCAGCAATACTACAGATGTATTACAGTAGTCTTTCACTGTAGTCAGCAATACTACAGCTGTATTACAGCAGTCTTTCACTGTTGTCAGCAATACTACAGATGTATTACAGCAGTCTTTCACTGTAGTCAGCAATACTACAGATGTATTACAGCAGTCTTTCACTGTTGTCAGCAATACTACAGTTATATCACAACGATCTCTCACTGTAGTCAGCAATACTACAGATGTACAACACCAATCTCTCACTGTAGTCAGCAATACTACAGATGTATCACAATGATCTCTCACTGTAGTCAGCAATACTACAGATGTACAACACCAATCTCTCACTGTAGTCAGCAATACTACAGATATATCACAACGATCTCTCACTGTGGTCAGTAATACTACAGATGTATCACAACGATCTCTCACTGTGGTCAGTAATACTACAGATATATCACAACGATCTCTCACTGTGGTCAGTAATACTACAGATGTACCACAAGGATCTCTCACTGTAGTCAGCAATACTACAGATATATCACAACGATCTCTCACTGTAGTCAGCAATACTACAAATGTATCACAATGATCTCTCACTGTAGTCAGCAATACTACAGATATATCACAACGATCTCTCACTGTGGTCAGTAATACTACAGATGTACCACACCAATCTCTCACTGTGGTCAGTAATACTACAAATGTATCACACCAATCTCTCACTGTAGTCAGCAATACTACAGATGTACAACACCAATCTCTCACTGTAGTCAGCAATACTACAGATGTATCACAGCAATCTTTAACTGTAGTCAGCAATACTACAGATGTATCACAACAATCTCTCACTGTAGTCAGCAATACTACAGATGTACCACACCAATCTCTCACTGTAGTCAGCAATACTACAGATGTACCACACCAATCTCTCACTGTAGTCAGCAATACTACAGATGTACCACACCAATCTCTCACTGTAGTCAGCAATACTACAGATGTATCACAGCAATCTTTAACTGTAGTCAGCAATACTACAGATGTATCACACCAATCTCTCACTGTAGTCAGCAATACTACAAATGTATCACAACGATCTCTCACTGTAGTCAGCAATACTACAAATGTATCACAACAATCTCTCACTGTTGTCAGCAATACAGTCTACTGAGACTGTGTGATTCCCGCAGATAATGGCAGGTAAACATAGGAGACATTGCAGATTCCTGCAGGTCTTCTTTTACAAGATTGAAACTACAGGTAGCACAGTGTTAATCCTCTACAAAAGACATCTGTCAAGTAAAAACCACAGTTACTGTGGTAGGAGTATCAGTAACATGAGTAACAGCTACTGTTGGAGGTAGAAGCTGTGACATACCGTCCGGGGACACTGCACTGTGAGAGCCACCATTGCAGCAGAGCGCCTGGTGATGAAACCCCTGTAGCTGGCGCCGTCACTGAGGTGGAGCAGGACCTTTGTGAACTCGGCTGCTATCTGGACACAGAGAACAGTGGTAACAGCAACAACAGGAGAGGAGGGGTCAGACTGTGTCTAACAATAGCAGTCATACCAGTTCAATGTAATGTAACGATTTGCTAAAAGATTGTCATGTGGGTATAACGATGCTGTCTTAAAGATGAAATAAAGAATAAAAACTGTGTTAAATTGCTAACAACATTAAAATGCAGAAATTCAAATTTGAACTTAAGTCTAATTTGTTGTTATAGAAACTGGGAATTTAAAAAAAACACCCCAAATAGCAAAAGGCACCAGTTCATGGCAGGACTAAAATCTGTTGCTAGTTCAATCAATAAATATTGGAATTCTTTGATACATAATAATAAAGCTTTGGTGGTGAATTGGTCCAGTGTATGTATTATAATATAATTGTGGTATGATCCCCTGGAATGTTACATTCCAGTTATTGTCTCAGACTCAATTGTCAAGTGTATCACACATCCATTCCATTACGATAAATACTCTCGACCCATTCGCCTCCATAGCTTCGTTTGGAGTTCAGTTCAAATGACAGGACACTAAAAATAGTCATGACACAATATTGGTTACAGGAACACCATATACTGGTAAGTAACAACAACACAAGTACTTGACTTGTGTTATTACCCTGCCTCATCCCTGTACACCTTGTGAGTGTCATCACCCGATGTATGGATGCTGTTGCAAGGTTAGTTTAAGTTTTCACACCGTAGTATTCAAGCAAATCAGCAATTTTTATAACATAACCACAATAAACGCATTTAAATAGATCCATAAAAGAGTTGAATAGTTGCATATGAAATATTCCTGCTGTCTACTGTGTAAATACTCTGCATAACTATTTCAGATTTATGAAGATAAAGTTGAACAATTTCAGCTTCATGTTACTAAATGAATCTGAACAAGTATTTGTCACAAAGTGACGAAATGTCCCCCGCCTGTATATACACCATAGTACCAAATATGAAGACAATCCAGCGATTAGTTCTTGAGATATTGCGGCAACACCGTTTTCCAACTCCAAAAGCAGATTTGCCTGCTGTGACCTTGAAAATGGGGTCAAGGTCACCAAAACCGACTGGTGTCTACGGTGTCTCTATATACACAATAGTTTTAAATATGAAGACAATCCAGCGATTAGTTCTTGAGATATTGCGGCAACACCGTTTTCCAACTCCAAAAGCAGATTTGCCTGCTGTGACCTTGAAAATGGGGTTAAGGTCACCAAAACCGACTGGTGTCTGCGGAGTCTGTATATACACCATAGTTCCAAATATGAAGACAATCCAGTGTTTAGTTCTTGAGATATCGCGGCAACAAACAGGTGGGACGTACGGACGGACGTACGTACGGATGGTCGTGAATACTATGTCCCCCGCTTCGCGCATTCGCGTGGCGGTGGACAATAACATACATCTGAACTCATGTCCCCTGATCTGTAGGCTGTTATCAGAAAAACTAAAGTGAATTGTACGACATTCGAACTATGTTTATGTCAGAAAGAACCATATTGCATATGGATATGAGCAGTTGCACGTTATAAGTATGTAGGGAGAAGATTAATTGGTAAGGTTCTGTCCTTGTTATGGCCTGCTTCCGTTGCCCGTTGGCGCTGGTAAACATCTTCTCCTCAGATTTACTGACAACAGAGCTAATTTCTCAATGCCCCATGGGACACCTATCCTTTAAACATGTTTTGTTCTCCAATAACCCAACCCAAACAACTTAGTCAATTGAACTTAAAGAAATTTATCTTGATTTTGACTGAATCAATCTGTTAGCAAAAATACAACACAGAGACTTTGTACCTCCTGAAGACCATCTGGATTCCTCCTAATGAGAGTCTCGGCCTCCTGGAGACACACGTCCACTCTGTCCACGTCGTCCGTGCTGATAAGGCCATCCATACAGTCCCGCACATATTTGGGGACCTTCACCTTGGTCCGGACTACATCATGTGACATGTCAAAGGCCTGGAGGTCATCATCGCTGTAGTACATAAATAGATCTCCATGACAGAATGCCAACAACATGGCCAGGGCTTATCACCAATATGAAAGCTCAATGATATAACACATTGCAAAATATTGCCTTTAGTTTCACATACCCATAATACCTGAACTTCATCCTTCTGGAATCCATCAACATAAGTTAAACAAGAATACACAAAAATATGAAACTGAAATCTAAATATAACAAAACAACATAAATATTTCATCATGAAAAAGGCAGAAATGGCAGCGTAATGGGCAAATACGACAATTTCAACATGCATGCCACATATAAAATATTCTGTAGATAATTTGAGTGACGCAATTGCTTCTACTATATTCATTAGATTTCAGATTCATAATCCCGGTTTCCGAGATGCCCCAAATATACATGAAAGGGGGTGAAGGTCAGGGACTACAGCAGGGTCAAGAATCCCATCATACCATATAACAAGAAGTACGAAGGATGGGATCCGCAAGGCCCTGGACCGGGTCAAGAATCCCATCATACCATATAACAAGAAGTATGAAGGATGGGGTACACAAGGCCCTGGACCGGGTCAAGAATCCCATCATACCATATAACAAGTAGTACAAGGATAGGGTACGCAAGGCCCTGGACCGGGTCAAGAATCCCATCATACCATATAACCATGATAACAAGTAGTACGAAGGATGGGGTACGCAAGGCCCTGGACCGGGTCAAGAAACCCATTACACCATATGATTTCAAGGGTGATGTTAAAACGTGTTAGTTAGATTTGTTGAAAGTAATAATCAAAATACTATCTATTGGTATTCTTAATACTTTCTAGCGATCAAACTTAATGAGGAATTGTATGTATTGAAGCGTATGAAACATCAACTGTCTTTCGCTCAGATTAAGTAAAGTAATTCAGATGAAAGTGAAGAATTCACTGATACATAGTTTAGACATGAACAAGAAATAATTGAATCAATCGAATAATCTTTTGATGCACCATTTCAAGTAACACAAGAAGGTTTGGAGCAACAGACATCAATAGATCAACAAAGCAATGTGCCATAAAAGGGAAATTAAATAGATGTTCCCCTACATAATTAATGTTAAGAATATCGATAATGATTGTTAGAAATGGGAATTAAGATCTGCCTTATTCCCAGAAGATTAAAAAAATCACCCAGACTTTAAAGCTACAGATTCACCCACACCATTTTCAAAATTGCAAAAAGTTGAAAATGAAAAACTTAGTTATTACTCTATTTGTAAATGTTAAAGATACAAAAGGATCATTGTACCCAGGATAAGCTCTGCTTGTGAGCAGAGAGTCAATCTATTTCTGGTTGAAAACGATGGACTTTTACATTACACTTGGATAGCCTGTTATAGGATCAAACAGCTCATAGAGAGAAAACCTACTTGTGTGAAACATGTCTGCATGCATATTGCAGAGAAGATCTACTACAATCATATAAGGACAAGTGTAGAGGAGTTTGGCAGACTGCTATTAGAGATGAGGAAAGAGATGCTTTCCTTGATTGGTTGGATGGTTTGTTGTTTAATGCTGCACTCAGCAATATTCCAGCTACATGACGGCGGTCTGTAAATAATCGAGTCTGGACCAGACAATCCAGTGATTAATGTCATGAGCATCGATCCTCGCAACTGGGATCGATGACAAGCATCAACCAAGTCAGCGAGCCTGACCACCCGATCCCGTTAGTTGCCTTTTATGACAAGCATAGTCGCCTTTTACGGCAAGCATGGGTTGCTGAAGACCTATTCTACCCCGAATCTTCACGGGTCGTTTCCTTGAAGAATTACCAAAATCAATTGCCAGTACCATACATATCTATGCCGATTTCGAGGCTCTCATTACAAAAACACTGAGGTGGTACTCATTACACTTGGAAGAGACAATAACAAAAGAAAAGGGCTCCTGGGCAATCATGTAATGCAATATGTGACATGAAACACAGACTGGTGCTGATGGTGGCAACTTACCTGTCCAGGTCGGAATCCTCCCCCAACCCTGACTGTGACGGCTGGGGTGCTTCCCTCGGGACAGCAGCTGGCAAGGGTGTGCTCTCTGATATCACTGTCTTTCCCAACATCCTGCAAATAAAGTGAGTATTAGCAATTGTGCTGGCTGTGTAGCTCACCTGGCAAGAATGGAAATGTCTTTGCATACAAGGATATCATAATGTTGTAATCATAAATAACAAGGCCAGGTTTAATCTAATATACAGTTACCGGTATACATTGTTATTTCAATCAATAGCATTTCAATCAACAGCTGAAGTTCAATACCCCCTGCTGATGCCAGAAACCTGGAATGAACGTCCTCCATAGGACCCACATTTGATATTCATATTCTCTCCATGCCAACTATCTGCTCTCCAGAACACTTTTGACATCTTTGGGTTAACTGTCAGTAGGCTGTTAATAGTTTTTAAACTTGAACTGTTTCACTCTTGTCTTCCCATCATGTAATGCCCTCCGCATGATGCTCATGTGATTAGTTTTCCTTTGTGCCAGATAAATGACATATTTCCACTGTTAAGTCTAATCTCCCCCTTCACAGTGATCAGTTCCTTCTGTTCCTACATACACTTCTGTGCAACCTGTCCTGCTGGAGTTGACAATCTCCCGCCAGATCACCAGACACACAACACACAATGTACAAAACGTTGTCGTCTTCAAATCATACTTAAATGTTTCTGACTTTTTCTTCAAGAAATTGTATCTATACAACTGAATTATTTTGATTTGTTTTCCCAAGAAATTTCCAAAGATTCTTTGTGTACTTATCCACAGACAGATTAGCTCATCTCCGTTACCTCTGACTTTGTGTAATGACAAGGTGGTCCCCTGCCCAACAGGTAGCTTTTTGGAATTCCCAGAATCTTCTAGGTATCCCAAGCATCCAAGTGCACACATAACCCTGAAATACTTACAACGACATTTGTCCTATTGTCCTAAACAGTGCCGAAGATGTGGCCATTGGAGTTTCAAATGCTTTGTCTTTGTGATAGGAGGAACATCTGTCAAGTTGTGTTGATGTGCTGGTGAAATGTTACAGTCTTCCTTGATCTACTGATGTAAGTTTAGCGGCCTTGTTTGAGTCTCTTGATGGGATTCAAACCTTCTGGTCTGAGGTCAGATGCCTTGTCCACATGACCAAAGAGGTTAACCCTGACAAGGTAAGGATGTCAATTATGGGATGACTTCAAGCACTGCTACATACTACCCCCCCCCACCCCCCCGTCAACAGAAGGCATGTCCCAGGCCGCATAGTAGGGATATGAGTCTCATTTTGCTCAAATTTAATATGAGCATCCTCAGCCCCAAGTTTGGTGCCAATGTAGCGGGCATAAAATTTAAACCCATGATGGGATTCAAACTGCAGACCTTCTGATCAGAGGTCGGACACCTTGTCCACAAGACCAAAGAGGTAAGGATGACTCCTACGCCCTGCTACATAAGCATGACTGGAAGTAAGTCCATCACCTCTCCAAGAGGTCCTGCTGCTCACAGTCTGTAGAACACAGACATTCTGGTGGTGCTGGGAAAGATCAAGCTTTATTCCCAACAGAGCTACCATCAACCTGGCTCCTTTGGTCATGGACTGTATGCTTGCTGTTGTCAGGGCCAGCCTGCATGTGACGTGTCCAGTGTTGGTTATTGAGACAGTAGCAGACTGCCACAGAAGACAGCAGGAAAATACAGGCAGACATCTTAACACCTTGTGTCCACACAGTCTCTTCTCCGTGTGTGGGTGTGCTTAATAACTCATCATAATATAATAATCATATACTCATCTATTTATTTGGAACTGAAAATAGACATCCATACTATCCTTTGAGCATTTTACATATTTGTTTTAAAGATCATAGGGTCTTATTGTTATCAGTGTGAATTATTAAATGGAAAGACCTTATATTGGCTCAAATAATAATAAAATGCAAATAAATGTTATATATCAGCTGACCAGCTTTACACAACCTGAAATATTTAAAACTGGTCCTGATGGCTACCCTACAGTTTGAAAGTTAAACTTCTTCCTATCTGTCATCATTATCACAGGTATCACATTCACCAGCCTCATCAGAAGCAGCCTCTTGTTAACACTTCAACACCAATGTTGCCAATCATACACCCTCCCCAACCAGAGGACCAGCAGTACTGAAGCTCACCATAACCAAGTGATACAAGCCCTGAGTAACAGAGAGGAACTAAACCACCACATTTGTCCCAAAACCATTTGACCCAGCATATGGATTCGATGCAATGAGTTTTCATTTATATTTTTCAAGTTCACTGAACACTTTCTGGTACCTATTATGATACCCCAGGATATGTGAACAGAGATGTGACTGTGAAATTTGACGATTTTATTATTCAGTCACAACTGAAACCTAGGCAGTTTTACTCATGTTTTCCTTTGCTTCAATACAACATTTGCATGTATGTAATTCAAATAATGTATACATCTCACATAAGACCCACTAATCAAGCTAGGGAAACTTCAAGTGTAATGTTTTGGTTAGTTGCAAACTTCTATCCTTCACAAACATCTGAAATGTCTTATAATTCAGTATACTGGTTCATGAAAACACATTTAAAACTTTTATCTGGAATAAGTGCCTATTTCACATTCTGGTGACCTTGACCTTTCAAAAAGGCAACCAATGTTAATACAACTTGGGACAATGCCTCAGCGGTCAAGCTGAAGTCACTACCTATACACTATGCCTTACGATCAGCTGACGTACGTACAGCTTATGATGGCAGTGTTTTGAATACACTACACTGAATTATGATAGTCATGTCTCATCTTGAAGACAATAAACATGATAAACGTCAAATACAAGCAATGACACTATCTAGTACATTACAGCAGACATGTTTATGTAAAATTAACATAAAATTAATGGTGAAAAGATATGACGATACAGTGTTGTACCTGATATGAGCCCAATGATACAATACATTCATTTACAGACCCTGTATTGTGTTGCATACGATAAATTTTATTACAAGTTATATTGGTGTAAAACCATGTGAATAATAACAGAAACTGTTCAGCCCCCAGCTTCCCAGATTCTCTAGTATTTTTCTGGTTGGACATAAATAGGGCAACATTCACAGCGTGCCCGCCCTCTAGCATGTCTAGCCTCTATGTTTCTGCCCTACAATATCCTTCTTTGATGTCTTTGATTTGAAAAATGAATGATTCAATGTTGTGATTCATCTTCAAGAAGAAAGAATATCAACTTAAAAAAATAAAAGTACTGTACCTGGATATGAATTGTATCGCACTCATAGTATCAGGGTATGTATCATATCACCACCCCACCCTATCATTACACCTCAACAGATAATATTGCATGTTTGCATTGAAATATTGCATGAATTTGTGCAAAAGTACTGGGAATCTCTGCAATCATTTGCATAATCCATATTCTTGCATTTGCTGCTTTTCCTGTTTTTCATGGAGGTGAGAGGTCAGATGACAAGTATGAGAAGTGTGTTTGCCACCAAATAAACACTACTATTTTAACAAAATTGATCTTGACAGTCATATTTACATACAATACCAAATGAGTGAGTGAGTGAGTCGGGTTTAATGCCACTTTGAACAGTTTTCCAGTTATATCACGGCGCATCAGCTTGATACGCGAGGAAAGCCCAAAGTGATGCAGGTCTCAGACGTTTATCACTTCGGTGAAACCCACGAGCACGGGCATGGTGCTGACAAACCTAGAAACACACCTGGGGTAAACCAAGATTCAAACTCATGATCATAGATTTCTGATGTGCACAAGGGCCGCAACTCTGCACAGCGAATTGCAGCCCCTTATATCACTTGAAAAGACCCCAAGAAGCACAGCTGAGTGTAACTAGAGCTTGGTTGAGGGTTTGCAAGTAATTGCAATATATACTGAAGTAGCACTTCACTGCCATTTCCTCAAAGCAACCAAAATATTATCAAGCCATGTATTTCCATTCCGAAAATAAAACTTCCAGAATTTTAACTTAAACACTACAACTTTCAAGATGCAACAATCAGGATTGCACAGCTAGACATGCAGCTGTAACCTGCAATGAATGATGCATCCATGTTCCAAAATAACCTCAAGGATGACCTCGAACCTTGACAGACATGCCATGAGTATTATATATGCTGGGGGGATAAAAATGGCCCCATCCTAGAGAAGGCAATTGCCAAGTTGAGTTACAAATGGATCAATATTAAACAACCACAAACTTCCTTGTGAGTTTTTTAACCTTGACCTTACCTTTTCATGACGTGTCAATAGAATTCTGCAGGGCAATTTGGAAGAAATCCATAAGAGAATAATATCTAATGTCACTAATCTTTCTATGACAGATCTTAGAAAAATTCCTGTCGCAGAACAAATACTAACAAAAGCTTTTATCAGTCCTGAATCCTAGATCATTGATTGTGTTTACATTTTGTTATAGGACATATGGCAGATGGATTACCTGGTTATAAATGTGGGCTGTTTTCAGTATTAACACTCTCACTGGGAATATGGCAGACAAAGCTTGATATTCAGCTGATTTAACACACCCTACTTCAGACACCTGCCATGGTCATGACGGTGGCCATTTTGATACATTCAAACTTAAAACTTTACTGAAAAGAAGAGTGAGTGATTGAGTTCGGTTTAACGCCGCTTTTAACATTATTCCAGTTATATCACGGCGTGTCAGCTCAATGTGGGAGGAAAGCCCGAAGTGATGCAGGTCTAAGACGTTTACCACTTCGGTGAAACCCACGAGCACGAGTATGGTGCTGACAAACCTAGAAACATAATTGGGGCGAACCCGGATTCGAACCCACAATCATAGGTTTCTGGCGAATCGCGGCGCCTTAGACGACTGGGCCACTCGTGCCCCTCACTGAAAAGAAGAATGTTATGAATATCCACCAATGACTTGAGGCAATATTTCCACTAGTTCTGCACAAGAGGTTGCTGGGAAGGCGGTATCTTCACTATCATGTGCTTTGGTGGTGGCCAGACAAAGGGCACTTTGATCAGAAACAGTACAATCACCAAAACTCCAAGTCACTTTGATATAAATTCATGTTCTTCAAACACGCCATGCCAGGAACATCATTTGACAACATGAAAGTCTTTAAGTGCAAGTATCATGAAAAATAGAGAAATATTTTCTTACATCATGATGTAGCCAGTATGATGTACAATATGATGGCTGAGAAACACAGCGGGAAAATGTCAATTTAGCGCTGTTGAGCTTAATTAAAAGTAGATATCTGAGGTTAGTATTGGTAACAACCCAAACAAATCTTAAAAGCACAAATGAGGGGGCGTGGCTTAATTAGCACGGCCGGCTGAAGCTGAATGGGCAATATCACCAGCCGCATACAGAATCTACATGATCGTTTCTTCAGGTGCAGGAAGAGCTGTGAGGTATATATAATATGGCAAGTGGGGGCGTGTCAAGTAAACTTGATTTAACATGAATAATTTTTAACATTGTAAAATATTGTTATTTTCAATTTAAGTGGTGCAGGTCCCACCACACATCACCACTACCACCATCCCCAATCCATGCCGTTATAAAGATAAACATCATTTGGTCTTTGTAGCCAATTAGTGCCAATTACCCAGAACAGTGTTTGTCTCACCTACAGTTACTCATCTCACATCAACTGCATGCCCCTGAGTAGATTATTGCATAACGTATGTCAGCAGTCAGTCCAGGTACCACACAACACTCAGTCATGTGTACAGTGTATGTGTAACACGTTTACAAAAAGTGACACAGACTCACAGGGTCTTTGACATGATAATTCATCTTTCTAGTGCTATTTCAAGACAATCTAACCAAATCTGTGTTGTGCAATCACTTGTGATCCATGCTTCCAAGATGGGGGTCATCGTGGTTATTTCTGTCACAACTGTCAGTCACAGGTTCACAGGTGTTCATTGTACTTCTTTCCCAAAAAGCACCAATTCATCTTCCGAGACAACTCAAAGACTATCGTCACTGTCAGAGTTGGTCATATCGGCAAGTTATGATCAATTTGAGCTCATGATACCACAAAAAGGAACGAGGTGCGATCGATGCTTCATCATTTTATACACAGATCAGCGAATACTGTAAACAAATAATCTCACAACAAAACACAAGAAAGTACAGAAAGCGAACAATAAACACAAGTGAAGAAATAGCATGTTTCACACATCACTGTTCAAACAGTGAGCTCAATGTGTGGTGTAAATGGCCTTTGTCACATTTCCGTTGTTGAACGAAAAAGGAGTGTTTCTTTATCCTTTGATCATCTCTCATATGAAGGAAAGTGTAGTGTACAAATGGTCAGTGTTTAATTGTAAATAGGAGAATGTCCAGGGATTTAGAAGAGTGAAGAATAGACTTCCTTTGCCGACCATGACTGTGAACGATCAAGCATGTAATTTTGGAGGAAATCGCCTCCCCACATGTCCATATACGGAGCCTCTATATCTGCCTCCGCTGTATTTCGTTTCAGTCTCTGAAACTGGTAGACAAGACTAAAGTGCAAATAAACCTTATTTACACGCCACTTTCAATGTTTTGAATACATATTTGCATTAACAATGTTATGATCTATCCAATTCTGCAAAGTTGTATATGTCCATGAGACTTGCATTTTAGACTTTACTGCTTTCTGTAAATGTTGTGCGCAGAAGACACAGTTGATTAAAACAAAGGGAGACAACAGATGAACATCACCTGTCCAGTGCATCAACATTTGGCTCCTCAGGTACAGCTGTTGCCGCCAGCAACGCATCAATCTCAGCATCACACTCAGACTGAAAATGAAAACAAACACTCAAACAAAAAGTACCAGGTACAGATATACGGATCCCTGAGGGATGATGTGAAAATAAATACAACACCCGGAGGAAGTGAGAGAGTGAGTGAGTATGGTTTTACGACACTTTTAGCAATATTCCAGCAAAATCATGGCAGGGGACCCCAGGAAAAAAATTCACTCATTGCCTTTGGCGTAAAGCTTTAACCACAAGGTTACCCCACCTCCCTTTGAAGGGGTCATTAGTTATGGCAAAATGTTCATCATATTAAGAGGGCAAACCATTTTTATACTCTGATTGATGAAGTCACTCTGGGATACCTGGAAGAGTTTTACTGATCAAGATGTCGTCTACCAAGTGTGTGACTGACCTGGAAGTTGAGCTGCGGTCCACCTTGGTCCACCTGTCGGGTAAGGTTCTCAGCCACTGTCATGCCCAGCCTCCGCATCTTTGGGTCAGAGTGGCCGATGTGACACGACACTCCCGGCATCAGGAGACGAACAAACTCTGAAATAACGAAACTCTACTTACAATTTCTGAATAAATGCTGGATGAAATGCCCACATTAGTGTAACAACACTGTAACTCACCTGTCACTCACTGTCACTCACTGTCACTCACTGTCAGCATTCCACAGCTCTGTATCACAAGGTCACCCAGGGCCTTCTTTTTTCTTTTTCAAAGTTATATCTCCCACAAACATGTACATTGACATGTCATAACCAGTAAATATGAAAAGAACAGAGCATATAATATTGTTTTTTGTTTTTAAGTAAAGGTAGTAATCAGGTATTACAAAAAAATCACTTTGAATTCGCAGGGTCTGAATGATGACCAATAGCAGTAATATTTGGATTGATTACAATTTGTAAATGCTATAATTTTTGTTATTAAATAAAATTATAGAATTTCTCTTTGAATTTGTCAAAAAAAGCTATAAGGGTCTTTTCTCTATTCTCCTCATTTTATGGATGGCTTGTCTAGCTATCAATCTAATAGCATTTAAAAAATCATTATATATACACCTAAAGCCACAAAGTATTTTTGTCTGATGTAGCACATGGTCTGACATAATAAACTTACCATCCTTGTACGCTTCCTTCTCCTGGGAGTTCAGATGTCCCACACAGATGAGCACTGCCTGGGAGATGTAGCGATGTTGCTCGTACGCTGTATGCTTAACACTGCTGGCATCCCCCCACACCTCTAGCAGCGACAGAAACACCTGCACAGAGAGACAACATCAACTTGACAGTGATGACAAACTACCCAGTATCTGCTGACACACAAACCAGAGACATATCAACTTGACAGTAATGACAAACTACCCAGTATCTCCTGACACACTACAGAGAGACATCATCAACTTGACAGTCATGACACACTACCCAGTATCTGCTGACACACGACAGAGAGACATCATCAACTTGACAGTCATGACACACTACCCAGTATCTGCTGACACACGACAGAGAGACATCATCAACTTGACAGTCATGACACACTACAGAGAGACATCATCAACTTGACAGTCATGACACACTATAGAGAGACATCATCAACTTGACAGTCATGACACACTACAGAGAGACATCATCAACTTGACAGTAATGACACACTACCAAGTATCTGCTGACACACAACAGAGAGACTACATGAGTGTGTTACATGGCCAGGCTACATGAGCGTGTTACATGGCCGGGCTACATGAGCGTGTTACATGAGTGTGTTACATGGCCGGGCTACATGAGCATGTTACATGGCCGGACTACATCAGCGTGTTACATGGCCAGGCTACATGAGCGTGTAACATGGCCGGGCTTCATGAGTGTGTTACATGGCCAGGCTACATGAGTGTGTTACATGGCCGGGCTACATGAGCATGTTACATGGCCGGGCTACATGAGTGTGTTACATGGCCAGGCTACATGAGCATGTTACATGGCCGGGCTACATGAGTGTGTTTCATGGCCAGGCTACATGAGTGTGTTACATGGCCAGGCTACATGAGTGTGTTACATGGCCAGGCTACATGAGCTTGTTACATGGCCGGGCTACATGAGTGTGTTTCATGGCCAGGCTACATGAGTGGGTTACATGGCCGGGCTACATGAGTGTGTTACATGGCCGGGCTACATGAGTGTGTTGCATGGCCGGGCTACATGAGTGGGTTACATGAGCATGTTACATGAGCGTGTTACATGGCCGGGCTACATGAGTGTGTTACATGGCCAGGCTACATGAGTGGGTTACATGGCCGGGCAACATGAGCATGTTACATGGCCTGGCTACATGAGTGGGTTACATGGCCAGGCTACATGAGTGGGTTTCATGTCCAGGCTACATGAGTGGGTTACATGGCAGGGCTACATAAGTCGGCTACATGGCCGGGCTACATGAGTGGGTTACATGGCCAGGCTACATGAGTGGGTTACATGGCCGGGCTACATGAGTGGGTTACATGACCGGGCTACATGAGTGGGTTACATGGCCGGGCTACATGAGTGGGTTACATGGCCGGGGCTACATGAGTGGGTTACATGGCCGGGCTACGTGAGTGGGTTACATGGCCAGGCTACATGAGTGGGTTACATGGCCAGGCTACATGAGTGGGTTACATGGCCGGGCTACATGAGTGGGTTACATGGCCGGGCTACATGAGTGGGTTACATGGCCAGGCTACATGAGTTGGTTACATGGCCAGGATACATGAGCGTGTTACATGGCCAGGCTACATGAGAGGGTCACATGGCCAGGCTACAAGAGTGGGTTACATGCCCGGGCTACATCGGTGGGTTACATGGCCGGGCTACATCAGTTGGTTACATGGCCAGGCTACATGAGTGGGTTACATGGCCGGGCTACATGAGCGTGTTACATGGCCAGGCTACATGAGCGGGCCACATGGCCGGGCTACATGAGTGGGTTACATGGCCGGGCTACATGGCCAGGCCACATGGCCGGGTTACATGAGTGTGTTACATGGCCAGGCTACATGAGGGGGCTAAATGGCCAGGCTACATGAGTGGGCTACATGGCCGGGCTACATGGACAGGCCACATGAGCCGGTTACATGGCTGGGCTACTTAGCAGGTTACATGAGCGTGTTACATGGCCAGGCTACATGAGTGTGTTACATGGCCAGGCTACCTAGCGGGTTACATGAGCGGGCTACATGAGCGTGTTACATGGCGGGGCTACATGAGCGAATTACGTGAGCGGTCTACATGAGCGTGTTACATGGCCGGGCTTCATGAGCGAGTTACATGAGTGGGCTACATGAGTGTGTTACATGGCCGGGCTACATGAGCGTGTTGCATGGCTCGGCTACATGAGCGTGTTACATGGCCAGGCTACTTGAGCGGGTTACATGAGCATGTTACATGAGCGGGGTACATGAGCGTGTTACATGAGCATGTTACATGAGCGGGGTACATGAGTGTGTTACATGAGCGGGTTACATGAATGGGCTACATGAGTGTGTTACATGGCCGGGCTACATGAGCGGGTTACATGAATGGCCACATGAGTGTGTTACATGGCCGGGCTACATGAGCGGGTTACATGGCCGGGCTACATGAGCGTGTTACATGAGTGTGTTACAAGGCCGGGCTACATGAGCGTGTTACATGGCCAGGCTACATGAGCGTGTTACATGAGTGAGTTACATGAGTGGGCTACATGAGAGTGTTACATGAGTGGGCTACATGAGAGTGTTACATGAATGGGCTACATGAGCGTGTTACATGGCCAGGCTACATGAGAGTGTTACATGAGCGGGTTACATGAGTGTGCTACATGAGTGTGTTACATCGCCGGGCTACATGAGCGTGTTATATAACCAGGTTACATGAGCGTGTTACATGAGTGTGTTAAATGGCCGGGCTACATAAGCGTGTTACATGAGTGTGTTACATGGTCAGGCTACATGAGCCTGTTACATGGCCAGGCTATATGAGCGTGTTACATGAGCGGGTTACATGAGTGGGCTACATGAGTGTGTTACATGGCCGGGCTACATGAGTGTGTTACATGGCCGGGCTACATGAGCGTGTTACATGGCCTGGCTACATGAGTGTGTTACATGGCCGGGCTACATCAGCGTGTTACATGGCCAGGGTACATGAGCGTGTTACATGGCCGGGCTACATGAGCGAATTACATGGCCAGGCTACATCAGCGTGTTACATGGCCGGGCTTCATGAGCGAGTTACATGAGCGGGCTACATGAGCGTGTTTCATGGCCAGGGTACATGAGCGGGTTACATGAGCATGTTACATTAGCGGGGTACATGAGCGTGTTACATGAGCATGTTACATGAGCGGGGTACATGAGTGTGTTACATGGCTGGGCTACATCAGCGTGTTACATGGCCAGGCTACAGGAGCGTGTTACATGGCCAGGCTACATGAGTGTGTTACATGGCCGGGCTACATGAGCGTGTTACATGGCCAGGCTTCATGAGTTAGTTACATGAGCGGGCTACATGAGTGAGTAACATGAGTGGGCTATATGAGCGTGTTACATTGCCAGGCTACATGTGTGTGTTACATGGCCGGGCTTCATGAGCGAGTTACATGGCTAGGCTACATCAGCGTGTTACATGGCCAGGCTACATGAGCATGTTACATGGCCAGGCTACATGAGTGTGTTACATGGCCGGGCTACATGTGTGTGTTACATGGCCGGGCTACATGAGCGTGTTACATGGCCAGGTTACATGAGCGGGTTACATGGCCAGGCTACCTAGCGGGTTACATGGCCAGGCTACATGAGCGAATTACATGGCCGGGCTACATGAGCGTGTTACATGGCCAGGCTTCATGAGTGAGTTACATGAGCGGGCTACATGAGTGAGTTACATGAGCGGGTTACATGAGTGAATTACATGAGCGGGGTAAATGAGTGTGTTACATGGCCGGGCTACATGAGCGTGTTACATGGCCGGGCTACATGAGCGTGTTACATGGCCAGGCTTCATAGGCGAGTTACATGAGCGGGCTACATAAGCGTGTTTTATAGCCAGGCTACATGAGCGAATTACATGGCAAGGCTACATGAGCGTGTTACATGGCCCGGCCGGGCTACATGAGCGTGTTACATGGCTGGGCTTCAGGAGTGAGTTACATGAGCGGGCTACATGAGCGTGTTTCATGGCCAGGCTACATGAGCGTGTTACATGGCTGGGCTACGTGAGTGTGTTACATGGCCAGGCTACATCAGCGTGTTACATGGCCGGGCTTCATGAGCGAGTTACATGAGCGGGCTACATGAGCGTGTTTCATGGCCAGGGTACATGAGCGGGTTACATGAGCATGTTACATTAGCGGGGTACATGAGCGTGTTACATGAGCATGTTACATGAGCGGGGTACATGAGTGTGTTACATGGCTGGGCTACATCAGCGTGTTACATGGCCAGGCTACAGGAGCGTGTTACATGGCCAGGCTACATGAGTGTGTTACATGGCCGGGCTACATGAGCGTGTTACATGGCCAGGCTTCATGAGTTAGTTACATGAGCGGGCTACATGAGTGAGTAACATGAGTGGGCTATATGAGCGTGTTACATTGCCAGGCTACATGAGCGTGTTACATGAGTGAGTTACATGAGCGGGCTACATGAGCGTGTTTCATGGCCAGGCTACATGAGCGGGTTACATGAGCATGTTACATTAGCGGGGTACATGAGCGTGTTACATGAGCATGTTACATGAGCGGGGTACATGAGTGTGTTACATGGCCGGGCTACATGTGTGTGTTACATGGCCGGGCTTCATGAGCGAGTTACATGGCTAGGCTACATCAGCGTGTTACATGGCCAGGCTACATGAGCATGTTACATGGCCAGGCTACATGAGTGTGTTACATGGCCGGGCTACATGTGTGTGTTACATGGCCGGGCTACATGAGCGTGTTACATGGCCAGGTTACATGAGCGGGTTACATGGCCAGGCTACCTAGCGGGTTACATGGTCAGGCTACATGAGCGAATTACATGGCCGGGCTACATGAGCGTGTTACATGGCCAGGCTTCATGAGTGAGTTACATGAGCGGGCTACATGAGTGAGTTACATGAGCGGGTTACATGAGTGAATTACATGAGCGGGGTAAATGAGTGTGTTACATGGCCGGGCTACATGAGCGTGTTACATGGCCGGGCTACATGAGCGTGTTACATGGCCAGGCTTCATAGGCGAGTTACATGAGCGGGCTACATAAACGTGTTTTATAGCCAGGCTACATGAGCGAATTACATGGCAAGGCTACATGAGCGTGTTACATGGCCCGGCCGGGCTACATGAGCGTGTTACATGGCCGGGCTTCATGAGTGAGTTACATGAGCGGGCTACATGAGCGTGTTTCATGGCCAGGCTACATGAGCGTGTTACATGAACATGTTACATGAGCGGGCTTCATGAGTGTGTTACATGGCCGGGCTACATGAGTGTGTTACATGGCCGAGCTACATGAGCGTGTTACATGGCCGGGCTACATGTGTGTGTTACATGGCCGGGCTACATGAGCGTGTTACATGGCTGGGCTACGTGAGTGTGTTACATGGCTGGGCTACATGAGTGTGTTACATGGCCGGGCTACATCAGCGTGTTACATGGCCAGGCTACAGGAGCGTGTTACATGGCCAGGCTACATGAGTGTGTTACATGGCCGGGCTACATGAGCGTGTTACATGGCCAGGCTTCATGAGTTAGTTACATGAGCGGGCTACATGAGTGAGTAACATGAGTGGGCTATATGAGCGTGTTACATGGCCAGGCTACATGAGCGTGTTACATGAGAGTGTTACATGACTGGGCTACATGAGTGTTACATGAATGTGTTACATGGCCAGGCTACATGAGCGTGTTACATGGCCAGGCTACATGAGCGTGTTACATGAGCAGGTTACATGAGTGGGCTACATGAGTGTGTTACATGGCCTGGCTACATGAGTGTGTTACATGGCAGGGCTACATGAGCGTGTTACATGGCCAGGCTACATGAGTGTGTTACATGGCCGGGCTACATGAGCGTGTTACATGGCCAGGCTACATGAGCGTGTTACATGGCCGGGCTACATGAGCGAATTACATGGCCGGGCTACATGAGCGTGTTACATGGCCGGGCTTCATGAGCGAGTTACATGAGCGGGCTACATGAGCGTGTTTCATGGCCAGGCTACATGAGCGGGTTACATGAGCATGTTACATTAGCGGGGTACATGAGCGTGTTACATGAGCATGTTACATGAGCGGGGTACATGAGTGTGTTACATGGCCGGGCTACATGTGTGTGTTACATGGCCGGGCTTCATGAGCGAGTTACATGGCTAGGCTACATCAGCGTGTTACATGGCCAGGCTACATGAGCATGTTACATGGCCAGGCTACATGAGTGTGTTACATGGCCGGGCTACATGTGTGTGTTACATGGCCGGGCTACATGAGCGTGTTACATGGCCAGGTTACATGAGCGGGTTACATGGCCAGGCTACCTAGCGGGTTACATGGTCAGGCTACATGAGCGAATTACATGGCCGGGCTACATGAGCGTGTTACATGGCCAGGCTTCATGAGTGAGTTACATGAGCGGGCTACATGAGTGAGTTACATGAGCGGGTTACATGAGTGAATTACATGAGCGGGGTAAATGAGTGTGTTACATGGCCGGGCTACATGAGCGTGTTACATGGCCGGGCTACATGAGCGTGTGACATGGCCAGGCTTCATAGGCGAGTTACATGAGCGGGCTACATAAGCGTGTTTTATAGCCAGGCTACATGAGCGAATTACATGGCAAGGCTACATGAGCGTGTTACATGGCCCGGCCGGGCTACATGAGCGTGTTACATGGCCGGGCTTCATGAGTGAGTTACATGAGCGGGCTACATGAGCGTGTTTCATGGCCAGGCTACATGAGCGTGTTACATGAACATGTTACATGAGCGGGCTTCATGAGTGTGTTACATGGCCGGGCTACATGAGTGTGTTACATGGCCGAGCTACATGAGCGTGTTACATGGCCAAGCTATATGAGTGTGTTACATGGCTGGGCTACGTGAGTGTGTTACATGGCCGGGCTACATGAGCGTCTTACATGGCCAGGCTACATGAGCGTGTTAAATGGCCGGGCTACATGAGTGTGTTACATGGCCGGGCTACATGAGCGTGTTACATGGCTGGGCTACATGAGTGTGTAACATGGCCAGGCTACATGAGCGTGTTACATGAACATGTTACATGAGCGGGCTTCATGAGTGTGTTACATGGCTGGGCTACATGAGTGTGTTACATGGCCAGGCTACATGAGCGTGTTACATGAACATGTTACATGAGCGGGCTACATGAGCGTGTTACATGGCTGGGCTACATGAGTGTGTTACATGGCCGGGCTACATGAGCGTGTTACATGAACATGTTACATGAGCGGGCTACATGAGCGTCTTACATGGCCAGGCTACATGAGCGTGTTACATGAACATGTTACATGAGCGGGCTTCATGAGTGTGTTACATGGCCGGGCTACATGAGTGTGTTACATGGCCGAGCTACATGAGCGTGTTACATGGCCAAGCTACATGAGTGTGTTACATGGCTGGGCTACATGAGTGTGTTACATGGCCGGGCTACATGAGCGTCTTACATGGCCGGGCTACACGAGCGTGTTACATGGCCGGGCTACATGAGTGTGTTACATGGCCAGGCTACATGAGCGTGTTACATGGCCAGGCTACATGAGCGTGTTACATGAGTGGGCTACATGAGTGTGTTACATGGCCGGGCTACAAGAGCGTGTTACATGGCTGGGCTTCAGGAGTGAGTTACATGAGCGGGCTACATGAGCGTGTTACATGGCCGGGCTACCTAGCGGGTAACATGGCCAGGCTACATGAGTGAATTACATGGTTGGGCTACAAGAGCGTGTTACATGGCTGGGCTTCAGGAGTGAGTTACATGAGCGGGCTATATGAGCGTGTTTCATGGCCAGGCTACATGAGCGGGTTACATGAGTGAGTTACATGAGCGGGGTAAATGAGCGTGTTACATGGCCGGGCTACATGAGCGTGTTACATGGCCAGGCTACATGAGCGGGTAACATGGCCAGGCTACATGAGTGTGTTACATGGCCGGGCTACATGAGTGTGTTACATAGCCAGGCTACATGAGCGTGTTACATGGCCAGGCTACATGAGCATGTTACATGGCCAGGCTACATGAGCGTGTTACATGGCCGGGCTACATGAGTGTGTTACATGGCCGGGCTACATGAGTGTGTTACATGGCCGGACTACATGAGCGTGTTTCATGGCCAGGCTACATGAGCGTGTTACATGAGCGGGTTACATGAGTGGGCTACATGAGTGTGTTACATGGCCGGGCTACATGAGCGTGTTACATGGCCGGCTACATGAGTGTGTTACATGGCCAGGCTACATGGGCGTGTTACATGGCCAGGCTACATGAGCGTGTTACATGAGCTTGTTAGATGAGTGGGCTACATGGCCGGGCTACATGAGTGGGCTACATGGCCAGGCTACATGAGTGGGCTACATGGCCGGGCTACATGAGTGGGCTACATGGCCGGGCTACATGAGTGGGCTACATGGCCAGGCTACATGAGTGGGCTACATGGCCGGGCTACATGAGTGGGCTACATAAGCAGGCTACATGAGCCGGTTACATGGCTGGGCTACATGAGCGTGTTACATGGCCAGGCTACCTAGAGGGCTACATGAGCGTGTTACATGAGCGGGCTACATGAGCGTGTTACATGGCCCGGGCTTCATGAGCGAGTAAACGAACCGGTTACATGACTGGGCTACTAAGCAGGTTACATGAGTGTGTTACAAGGCCAGGTTACATGAGCGTGTTTCATGGCCGGGCTACATGAGCGTGTTACATGGCCAGGCTACATGAGCGGGTTACATGAGCGAGTAACATGAGCGGGGTACATGAGCGTCTAACATGAGCGTGTAACATGAGCGGGTTACATGAGCGGGGTACATGGCCAGGCTACATGAGTGCGTTACATGAGCGGGGTACATGAGCGTGTAACATGAGCGTGTAACATGAGCGGGTTACATGAGTGGGCTACATGAGTGTGTTACATGGCCGGGCTACATGAGCGTTTTACATGGCCGGGCTACATGAGCGTGTTACATGGCTGGGCTACATGAGCATGTTACATGGCCAGGCTACATGAGCGTGTTACATGAGCGGGTTACATGAGCGGGGTACATGAGCGTGTTACATGGCCAGGCTACATGAGCGTGTTACATGAGCGGGTTACATGAGCGTGTTACATGGCCAGGCTACATGAGCGTGTTACATGGCTGGGCTACATGAGTGTGTTACATGGCCGGGCTACATGAGCGTGTTAAATGGCCGGGCTACATGAGCGTGTTACATGGCCAGGCTACATGAGCGTGTTACATGAGCGGGTTACATGAGTGGGCTACATGAGTGTGTTACATGGCCGGGCTACATGAGTGTGTTACATGGCCGGGCTACATGAGCGTGTTACATGGCCAGGCTTCATGAGCGGGTTACATGAGAGGGTTACATGAGCGAGTTACATGAGCGGGGTACATGAGCATGTTACATGAGGGGGCTACATGAGTGTGTTACATGGCCGGGCTACATGAGTGTGTTACATGGCCGGGCTACATGAGCATGTTACATGGCTGGGCTATTTAGTGGGTTACATGGCCGGACTACATGAGCGTGTTACATGGCTGGGCTACTTAGTGGGTTACATGGCCGGGCTACATGAGCATGTTACATGGCTGGGCTACTTAGCGGGTTACATGGCCGGACTACATGAGCATGGATAATAACTGCCTGCTCCTTGACCAATTAGAAGCAAGTAATGGAAAAAAGATTTTTAGGTTATTTTAATGTAAGATGAGATAATACTGACTAACAGATGACCATGGCAGAGACTTATGATTTATGACTCAAATATAATTGGTACTTTACCAAAGTACCACAGATGAAGAAACATCTTTTGCTTTGACTAAACTATTTATGCAGTGAGACAAGGAGACATTAAGAATATTGAATTGTCAATGAGATCATCAAATGAATTATCTTCCACACAATGGCATGTGAAGCCTCATTAGTGGGGACTCCCCACTATCAGGACGATTATTGCTGGGAATGCTTGCATGTATACAAAGGGATATTTTCCACACCCATGATTTCTTAAATTTCCTGGAAATGCTGCTGCCAAGATTAAAATTATTCTTCTGTATACCTTCTTGTTTGTCTTGTCCAAGTCCGTACTCTCAGTAATCAACTAAAGCTGACTCCTAGAGGCAGTGGCGGTTGACTATCATGAGCAATGATACACTGAACTAGTATGCCCAAAAATCCAGAAATAAACTGCCATATTTAGAACAATGTCAACAAACATCCCATATTTATAGCATCCTCAAATCTTAATCTACCTTGTAGCTGTTGACTGAGATTTGTAGGTATTGTCTTGAAAATACTTCTCATTCATTCTGCCAATATCCCTTAGAACATTACAAGTACATACCTTCAAATAAAGTTTCCGTCTTGTATGTGAAGTTGCCAGGTAACCAATGATATTCTGCACAACAAGAATCTGAAAAATGGAGACTCATCATAATACCGCTGAAGTGTCGGTGTTAAAGTATGTGTGTAACTATAGTGACAGACGGCTGAAGTGTCGGAGTTAAAGTATGGGTGTAACTATAGTGACAGACCGCTGAAGTGTCAGTGTTAAAGTATGTGTGTAACTATAGTGACAGACGGCTGAAGTGTCGGAGTTAAAGTATGGGTGTAACTATAGTGACAGACCGCTGAAGTGTCAGTGTTAAAGTATGGGTGTAACTATGGTGACAGATGGCTGAAATGTTGATGTTAAAGTATGGGTGTAACTATAGTGACAGACGGCTGAAGTGTCGGAGTTAAAGTATGTGTGTAACTATAGTGACAGACCGCTGAAGTGTCGGTGTTAAAGTATGTGTGTAACTATAGTGACAGACCGCTGAAGTGTCGGTGTTAAAGTATGGGTGTAACTATAGTGACAGACGGCTGAAGTGTCGGTGTTAAAGTATGTGTGTAACTATAGTGACAGACGGCTGAAGTGTTGGTGTTAAAGTATGTGTGTAACTATAGTGACAGACCGCTGAAGTGTCGGTGTTAAAACATGGGTGTAACTATTGTGACAGATGGCTGAAGTGTCAGAGTTAAAGTATGGATGTAACTATAGTGACAGACCGCTGAAGTGTCGGTGTTAAAGTATGGGTATAACTAAAGTGAGAGATGGCTGAAGTGTCGGAGTTAAAGTATGGGTGTAACTATAGTGACAGACGGCTGAAGTGTTGGTGTTAAAGTATGGGTGTAACTATAGTGACAGACGGCTGAAGTGTCGGTGTTAAAGTATGTGTGTAACTATAGTGACAGACGGCTGAAGTGTTGGTGTTAAAGTATGGGTGTAACTATAGTGACAGACGGCTGAAGTGTCGGTGTTAAAGTATGTGTGTAACTATAGTGACAGACGGCTGAAGTGTTGCTGTTAAAGTATGTGTGTAACTATAGTGACAGACCGCTGAAGTGTCGGTGTTAAAGTATGGGTGTAACTATAGTGACAGATGGCTGAAGTGTCAGAGTTAAAGTATGGATGTAACTATAGTGACAGATCGCTGAAGTGTCGGTGTTAAAGTATGGGTGTAACTATAGTGAGAGATGGCTGAAGTGTCTGAGTTAAAGTATGGATGTAACTATAGTGACAGACCGCTGAAGTGTCGGTGTAAAAGTATGGGTGTAACTATAGTGACAGACGGCTGAAGTGTCGGTGTTAAAGTATGGGTGTAACTATAGTGACAGATGGCTGAAATGTCGGTGTTAAAGTATGGGTGTAACTATAGTGACAGACCGCTGAAGTGTCGGTGTAAAAGTATTGGTGTAACTATAGTGACAGACGGCTGAAGTGTCGGTGTTAAAGTATGTGTGTAACTATAGTGACAGACGGCTGAAGTGTTGGTGTTAAAGTATGTGTGTAACTATAGTGACAGACCGCTGAAGTGTCGGTGTTAAAGTATGGGTGTAACTATAGTGAGAGATGGCTGAAGTGTCTGAGTTAAAGTATGGATGTAACTATAGTGACAGACCGCTGAAGTGTCGGTGTAAAAGTATGGGTGTAACTATAGTGACAGACGGCTGAAGTGTCGGTGTTAAAGTATGGGTGTAACTATAGTGACAGATGGCTGAAATGTCGGTGTTAAAGTATGGGTGTAACTATAGTGACAGATGGCTGAAATGTCGGTGTTAAAGTATGGGTGTAACTATAGTGACAGACCGCTGAAGTGTCGGTGTAAAAGTATTGGTGTAACTATAGTGACAGACCGCTGAAGTGTCGGTGTTAAAGTATGTGTGTAACTATAGTGACAGACGGCTGAAGTGTTGGTGTTAAAGTATGGATGTAACTATAGTGACAGACCGCTGAAGTGTCGGTGTTAAAGTATGGGTGTAACTATAGTGAGAGATGGCTGAAGTGTCTGAGTTAAAGTATGGATGTAACTATAGTGACAGACCGCTGAAGTGTCGGTGTAAAAGTATGGGTGTAACTATAGTGACAGACGGCTGAAGTGTCGGTGTTAAAGTATGGGTGTAACTATAGTGACAGATGGCTGAAATGTCGGTGTTAAAGTATGGGTGTAACTATAGTGACAGACGGCTGCAGTGTTGGTGTTAAAGTATGGGTGTAACTATAGTGACAGATGGCTGAAGTGTTTGTGTTAAAGTATGGATGTAACTATAGTGACAGACGGCTGAAGTGTCAGTTTTAAAGTATGGGTGTAGTGTAGGAAGGTTGGTGATGCATGGAGATACCTGGCTGAAGTGTAGGAAGGTTGGTGATGCATGGACATACATGGCTGAAGTGTAGGAAGGTTGGTGATGCATGGACATACCTGGCTGAAGTGTAGGAAGGTTGGTGATGCAAGGACATACATGGCTGAAGTGTAGGGAAGTTGGTGATGGAAGGACATACCTGGCTGAAGTGTAGGAAGGTTGGTGATGCATGGACATACCTGGCTGAAGTGTGGGAAGGTTGGTGATGCAAGGACATACCTGGCTGAAGTGGAGGAAGGTTTTTGGTTATGCATGGACATACATGGCTGAAGTGTAGGAAGGTTGGTGATGCATGGACATACCTGGCTGAAGTGCAGGAAGGTTGGTGATGCAAAGACATACATGGCTGAAGTGTAGGAAGGTTTTTGGTTACGCATGGACATACATGGCTAAAGTGTAGGAGATTGGTGATGCAAGGACATACATGGCTAAAAGTGTAGGAAGGTTGGTGATGCATGGACATACCTGGCTGAAGTGTAGGAAGGTTGATGATGCATGGACATACCTGACTGAAGTGTAGGAAGGTTGGTGATGCATGGACATACCTGGCTGAAGTGTAGGAAGGTTGGTGATGCATGGACATATCTGGCTGAAGTGTAGGAAGGTTGGTGATGCATGGACATACATGGCTGAAGTGAAGGAAGGTTGGTGATGCATGGACATACATGGCTGAAGTGTAGGAAGGTTGGTGATGCATGGACATACCTGACTGAAGTGTAGGAAGGTTGGTGATGCATGGACATATCTGGCTGAAGTGTAGGAAGATTTGTGATGCATGGACATACATGGCTGAAGTGTAGGAAGGTTTTTGGTTATGCATGGACATACATGGCTGAAGTGTAGGAAGGTTGGTGATGCAAGGACATACATGGCTGAAGTGTAGGAAGGTTGGTGATGCAAGGACATACATGGCTGAAGTGTAGGAAGGTTGATGATGCAAGGACATACCTGGTTGAAGTGTAGGAAGGTTGGTGATGCATGGACATACCTGGCTAAAGTGTAGCAAGGTTGGTGATGCATGGACATACCTGGCTGAAGTGTAGGAAGGTTGGTGATGCAAGGACATACCTGGCTGAAGTGGAGGAAGGTTGGTGATGCAAGGACATACATGGCTGAAGTGTAGGAAGGTTGGTGATGCATGGACATACCTGGCTGAAGTGTAGGAAGGTTGGTGATGCAAGGACATACCTGGCTGAAGTGTAGGAAGGTTGGTGATGCATGGACATACCTGGCTGAAGTGTAGGAAGGTTGGTGATGCAAGGACATACATGGCTGAAGTGTAGAAAGGTTGGTGATGCATGGACATACATGGCTGAAGTGTAGGAAGGTCGGTGATGCAAGGACATACCTGGCTGAAGTGTAGGAAGGTTGGTGATGCATGGACATACATGGCTAAAGTGTAGGAAGGTTGGTGATGCAAGGACATACATGGCTGAAGTGTAGGAAGGTTGGTGATGCATGGACATACCTGGCTGAAGTGTAGGAAGGTTGGTGATGCATGGACATACCTGGCTAAAGTGTAGCAAGGTTGGTGATGCATTGACATACCTGGCTGAAGTGTAGGAAGGTTGGTGATGCAAGGACATACATGGCTGAAGTGTAGGAAGGTTGGTGATGCATGGACATACCTGGCTGAAGTGTAGGAAGGTTGGTGATGCAAGGACATACATGGCTGAAGTGTAGGAAGGTTGGTGATGCAAGGACATACATGGCTGAAGTGTAGGAAGGTTGGTGATGCAAGGACATACCTGGCTAAAGTGTAGGAAGGTTGGTGATGCATGGACATACCTGGCTAAAGTTAAGCAAGGTTGGTGATGCATGGACATACCTGGCTAAAGTGTAGGAAGGTTGGTGATGCAAGGACATACATGGCTGAAGTGTAGGAAGGTTGGTGATGCAAGGACATACCTGGCTGAAGTGGAGGAAGGTTGGTGATGCATGGACATACCTGGCTGAAGTGTAGGAAGGTTGGTGATGCATGGACATACCTGGCTGAAATGTAGGAAGGTTGGTGATGCAAAGACATACATGGCTGAAGTGTAGGAAGGTTGGTGATGCATTGACATACCTGGCTGAAGTGTAGGAAGGTTGGTGATGCATGGACATACCTGGCTGAAGTGTAGGAAGGTTGGTGATGCATGGACATACCTGGCTGAAGTGTAGGAAGGTTGGTGATGCAAGGACATACATGGCTGAAGTGTAGGAAGGTTGGTGATGCAAGGACATACCTGGCTGAAGTGTAGGAAGGTTGGTGATGCATGGACATACATGGCTGAAGTGTAGGAAGGTTGGTGATGCATGGACATACCTGGCTAAAGTGTAGCAAGGTTGGTGATGCATTGACATACCTGGCTGAAGTGTAGGAAGGTTGGTGATGCAAGGACATACATGGCTGAAGTGTAGGAAGGTTGGTGATGCAAGGACATACCTGGCTGAAGTGTAGGAAGGTTGGTGATGCAAGGACATACCTGGCTGAAGTGTAGGAAGGTTGGTGATGCAAGGACATACCTGGCTGAAGTGTAGGAAGGTTGGTGATGCATGGACATACCTGGCTGAAGTGTCTGTGAAAAAGTAGCTTTGTACACAGCAAGTTCTGTATGGTGTGGTTCTTCACAACGCTGTCACCAAGGAACCTCCCAGCCAAACCATACCTGTAATGATAACACAATGCACAAAAACAATTCATCTTCTATACTACAGGCCATAACATACCTGGTGGTGTCTCGTCATGCTAGTGCGTTGGTTCTAAATGTGCCTTGATTCACAGCAGTGATTCTCATATTCCCCAGGGAGTCACCTCAGCAATATTGTCAGACCACAGAAAATATGGAATATTGTGTATCAATTACTGCTTACCAGTATATGTTCCACCCAATCTGTGCAACTGCCCATTGCGTGCATTAAGCAGGCTGTTTGCCCAATGAATGCAATGGACAGTGACATGTTTGAGCTTTAAGTCTTATTCACAGAAGTCAAAAGGACAAAGTTAATTGATAAGGATCTATTCACCGAGTTGTATTACATAGATCTGTTCACTGAATTGTTTTCACACACAGATGCATTAACATTAAATCATTAATTATTATTTTTATGGTTTCATAGCTACTGTAAAACACAAATAAAATATGGCTGGAAAATAATACGTCTGACCAAAAGTAGACTTGCTATTTGTGACATTTATTTTATGTAAAGGGTGGCTTGGTGTCATCCATACCAAGGTAGTTGTTTCAGGGAGGGTGTCATACATATCAAGGTAGTTGATTCATGGAGTCTGTCATACATACCAAGGTAGTTGTTTCAGGGAGGGTGTCATACATACCAAGGTAGTTGTTTCAGGAAGGGTGTCATACATACCAAGGTAGTTGTTTCAGGAAGGGTGTCATACACACCAAGGTAGTTGTTTCAGGAAGGGTGTCATACATACCAAGGTAGTTGTTTCAGAAAGGGTGTGAGCACATACCAAGGTAGTTGTTTCAGGGAGGGTGTCATACATACCAAGGTAGTTGTTTCAGGGAGGGTGTCATACATACCAAGGTAGTTGTTTCAGGAAGGGTGTCATACACACCAAGGTAGTTGTTTCAGGAAGGATGTCATACATACCAAGGTAGTTGTTTCAGGAAGGGTGTCATACATACCAAGGTATTTGTTTCAGGGAGGGTGTCAAACATACCAAGGTAGTTGTTTCAGGAAGGGTGTCATACATACCAAGGTAGTTGTTTCAGGGAGGGTGTCATACATACCAAGGTAGTTGTTTCAGGAAGGGTGTCATACATACCAAGGTAGTTGTTTCAGAAAGGGTGTGAGCACATACCAAGGTAGTTGTTTCAGGGAGGGTGTCATACATACCAAGGTAGTTGTTTCATGGAGGGTGTCATACATACCAAGGTAGTTGTTTCAGGAAGGGTGTCATACACACCAAGGTAGTTGTTTCAGGAAGGATGTCATACATACCAAGGTAGTTGTTTCAGGAAGGGTGTCATACATACCAAGGTATTTGTTTCAGGGAGGGTGTCAAACATACCAAGGTAGTTGTTTCAGGAAGGGTGTCATACATACCAAGGTAGTTGTTTCAGGGAGGGTGTCATACATACCAAGGTAGTTGTTTCAGGAAGGGTGTCATACATACCAAGGTAGTTGTTTCAGGGAGGGTGTCATACACACCAAGGTAGTTGTTTCAGGAAGGGTGTCATACATACCAAGGTAGTTGTTTCATGGAGTCTGTCATACATACCAAGGTAGTTGTTTCAGGAAGGGTGTCATACATACCAAGGTAGTTGTTTCAGAGAGTGTGTCATACATACCAAGGTATTTGTTTCAGGGAGGGTGTCATACATACCAAGGTAGTTGTTTCAGGAAGGGTGTCATACATACCAAGGTAGTTGTTTCAGGGAGGGTGTCATACATACCAAGGTAGTTGTTTCAGGAAGGGTGTCATACATACCAAGGTAGTTGTTTCAGGGAGGGTGTCATACACACCAAGGTAGTTGTTTCAGGAAGGGTGTCATACATACCAAGGTAGTTGTTTCATGGAGTCTGTCATACATACCAAGGTAGTTGTTTCAGGAAGGGTGTCATACATACAAAGGTAGTTGTTTCAGAGAGTGTGTCATACATACCAAGGTATTTGTTTCAGGGAGGGTGTCATACATACCAAGGTAGTTATTTCAGGAAGGGTGTCATACATACCAAGGTAGTTGTTTCAGGGAGGGTGTCATACATACCAAGGTAGTTGTTTCAGGAAGGGGTCATACATACCAAGGTAGTTGTTTCAGGGAGGGTGTCATACATACCAAGGTAGTTGTTTCAGGAAGGGTGTCATACACACCAAGGTAGTTGTTTCAGAAAGGGTGTCATACATACCAAGGTAGTTGTTTCAGGAAGGGTGTCATACACACCAAGGTAGTTGTTTCAGAGAGGGTGTCGTACATACCAAGGTAGTTGTTTCAGGGAGGGTGTCATACATACCAAGGTAGTTGTTTCAGGAAGGGTGTCATACATACCAAGGTAGTTGTTTCAGGGAGGGTGTCATACATACCAAGGTAGTTGTTTCAGGAAGGGTGTCATACATACCAAGGTAGTTGTTTCAGGGAGGGTGTCATACACACCAAGGTAGTTGTTTCAGGAAGGGTGTCATACATACCAAGGTAGTTGTTTCATGGAGTCTGTCATACATACCAAGGTAGTTGTTTCAGGAAGGGTGTCATACATACAAAGGTAGTTGTTTCAGAGAGTGTGTCATACATACCAAGGTATTTGTTTCAGGGAGGGTGTCATACATACCAAGGTAGTTATTTCAGGAAGGGTGTCATACATACCAAGGTAGTTGTTTCAGGGAGGGTGTCATCCATACCAAGGTAGTTGTTTCAGGAAGGGGTCATACATACCAAGGTAGTTGTTTCAGGGAGGGTGTCATACATACCAAGGTAGTTGTTTCAGGAAGGGTGTCATACACACCAAGGTAGTTGTTTCAGGAAGGGTGTCATACATACCAAGGTAGTTGTTTCAGGAAGGGTGTCATACACACCAAGGTAGTTGTTTCAGGAAGGGTGTCATACATACCAAGGAAGTTGTTTCATGGAGTCTGTCATACATACCAAGGTAGTTGTTTCAGAGAGTGTGTCGTACATACCAAGGTAGTTGTTTCAGGAAGGGTGTCATACATACCACGGTAGTTGTTTCAGGAAGGGTGTGAGCACACTTTCTAAACATCGTGTTGGCACCCCGGTGATGACTCTCTCACATATCCGACACCAGACATAATCTGAGTGTACTTTCGTGTACAGCTGTGGCAGCAAGCATCCCCATACACGATCTGCAGTGTATATTTTTATATGTTATCAAGTCAAAGCGATAATACTTGATATATAAATAAAATGCAAAAGTCCAAAGATGAGCTGTATAATTTACTCAACCAGTTTCATGAATGTGATTTTCAAGAGTACAGTTATACTGTTACGCTGTTTTAACATCACTGTGCACTCTAACACATAAGTGAAATCTAACTTTGTGACATCACAATAAGACGCATAACTTTGTGTGGGGCAGGCGTACAACACATAACGAAATAGGTATTGTAGTGGCAGTAAAATGTACAATAATTGCATAAATTAATTCAATTATTAAAGGCCATTTAATTTTGGTTTGAAAGTATTAACAAAATAACTTTCTTTTATCTTTATAAGGAGTTGGTTGCATATTGCAAGAACACATGTATCCTGATACATGGCTAACATCATTGTCTGTATTCTGATACATGGCTAACATCATTATCTGTATCCTGATACATATCTAACATCATCTGTATCCTGATACATGGCTAACATCATTGTCTGTATCCTGATACATGGCTAACATCATTGCCTGTATCCTGATACATAGCTAACATCATCTGTATCCTGATACATAGCTAACATCATTGTCTGTATCCTGATACTATCTAACATCATCTGTATCCTGATACATGTCTAACATCATTATCTGTATCCTGATACATGGCTAACATCATTATCTGTATCCTGATACATGGTTAACATCATTGTCTGTATCCTGATACATGGCTAACATCATCTGTATCCTGATACTATCTAACATCATTGTCTGTATCCTGATACATGGCTAACATCATTGTCTGTATCCTGATACAAGGCTAACATCATTGTCTGTATCCTGATACAAGGCTAACATCATCTGTATCCTGATACTATCTAACATCATTATCTGTATCCTGATACTATCTAACATCATCTGTATCCTGATACATAGCTAACATCATTGTCTGTATCCTGATACTATCTAACATCATCGGTATCCTGATACATGTCTAACATCATTATCTGTATCCTGATACATGGCTAACATCATTATCTGTATCCTGATACATATCTAACATCATCTGTATCCTGATACATGGCTAACATCATTGTCTGTATCCTGATACATGGCTAACATCATTATCTGTATCCTGATACATGGTTAACATCATTGTCTGTATCCTGATACATGGCTAACATCATCTGTATCCTGATACTATCTAACATCATTGTCTGTATCCTGATACATGGCTAACATCATTGTCTGTATCCTGATACAAGGCTAACATCATTGTCTGTATCCTGATACATGGCTAACATCATTGCCTGTATCCTGATACATAGCTAACATCATCTGTATCCTGATACTATCTAACATCATTGTCTGTATCCTGATACAAGGCTAACATCATTGTCTGTATCCTGATACTATCTAACATCATTGTCTGTATCCTGATACAAGGCTAACATCATTGTCTGTATCCTGATACATGGCTAACATCATTGCCTGTATCCTGATACATAGCTAACATCATCTGTATCCTGATACTATCTAACATCATCTGTATCCTGATACTATCTAACATCATCGGTATCCTGATACATGTCTAACATCATTATCTGTATCCTGATACATGGCTAACATCATTATCTGTATCCTGATACATATCTAACATCATCTGTATCCTGATACATGGCTAACATCATCTGTATCCTGATACATGGCTTACATCATTGTCTGTATCCTGATACATGGCTTACATCATTGTCTGTATCCTGATACATGTCTAACATCATCTGTATCCTGATACATGGCTTAAATCATTGTCTGTATCCTGATACATGGCTTACATCATTGTCTGTATCCTGATACATATCTACCATCATCTGTATCCTGATACATGGCTAACATCATCTGTATCCTGATACATGGCTTACATCATTGTCTGTATCCTGATACATGGCTTACATCATTGTCTGTATCCTGATACATGGCTTACATCATTGTCTGTATCCTGATACATATCTACCATCATCTGTATCCTGATACATGGCTTACATCATTATCTGTATCCTGATACATGTCTAACACATTGTCTGTATCCTGATACATGGCTAACATCATTGTCTGTATCCTGATACAAGGCTAACATCATTGTCTGTATCCTGATACATGGCTTACATCATTGTCTGTATCCTGATACAAGGCTAACTTCATCTGTATCCTGATACATGGCTAACATCATCTGTATCCTGATACAAGGCTAACATCATCTGTATCCTGATACATGGCTAACATCATTGTCTGTATCCTGATACATGGCTTACATCAGTGTCTGTATCCTGATACAAGGCTAACATCATCTGTATCCTGATACATGGCTAACATCATCTGTATCCTGATACATGGCTTACATCATTGTCTGTATCCTGATACAAGGCTAACATCATTGTCTGTATCCTGATACAAGGCTAACATCATTGTCTGTATCCTGATACATGGCTAACATCATTATCTGTATCCTGATACATGGTTAACATCATCTGTATCCTGATACATGGCTTACATCATTGTCTGTATCCTGATACAAGGCTAACATCATTGTCTGTATCCTGATACAAGGCTAACATCATTGTCTGTATCCTGATACATGGCTAACATCATTATCTGTATCCTGATACAAGGCTAACATCATTGTCTGTATCATGATGCATGGCTAACATGATTGTCTGTATCAAGATACATACTGATCTCACATGACACTGCAATCCTGCATATTTTAAATTATCTTCAGTTCCATTATTAATATGTCATATTTGTGGCTATTATTTATCAGTGTGATCAGTCCCTAGATAGATGTTCCAGGGACTCCCTCATAGTGTGTGTTTCAAATCAACACAAGGTTCTTCCTACCTGCATGCCCCGCTAGTGCCAATCTGCCCAGCACCTTGCTGACAAACTCCAGGGAACAATCGCTACCGGCAACTAGGCACCCTTGCACCTTCTCCAGTGTCATGTAGATGTCTCCACACACCAGTGGCACGTAACTTTGAGGGTAAAACATTTCACTGGAACATGACAAATACAATATTTTACAATATTCATCAAGACATCATGATTGATAATGGACATGTTCTCTTTGTAAGCAACCTAACAGAGGACATAACCCAAAATTGATATCACATATAGAACACATCAATATGAAACTGGAGGACTAGCAAGTAATTGCAAAAACAAAAGCAGCTGTGTCATCACCATTTCCTTAATGCTCCAAGTCTTTATGTACTACCATGTACCAGACCAGACTCCCAGACCATGACATTAATCCACATGATCAAGACAACTTCCAAAAGGGAAACAACACTCCAACTCTCAGTCCTCAAGGCAGCCTGTTTTAATTAGCCCACATAATCACCAGATGACAATTAGCGTCAGTGACTAAACAAACTGGGCTTCGTACCAGCGAACTATAACCTTTCACCTTGCAATTTCGTCTGCGTTTGTACCTATGTTTATCATACCTCCATGTCAGAATGATGAGATCTGATTGGTCCACGTGATCTTGATAAAATATTATGTACCCCACCTTGGAAGGGTAATAAATTTCTCAGTGGGGGAATAAATCTCTTATACCCCGCCATGTGCAATACAGGCTGCACGTGGTTTCCTAAGAGGCAGAATAAATCCCTTATATCCTGCTCCCAAGCAAAGAGCTGCATGCTTTTTCCGAGTCAATGGAAGTCAACCTCAGCTTATTGGAACAGCTGTTTTCTATCCATTTTAAATTTGTGTTACCGTATTCGACATAATAAGCGCCCAGGGCGCTCTCAAAATTAGAAATAGGGGGCTCTTATTAGAATATAATTTTGGTGAGATTAAAAACGAGGTTGAAAGATTGTAAATTTTGTGGTCAGCCTGAAATGATATAAAAGAAGAATCTGTGTGTATTATACAGGATAGATATATTTTCGAGAATTTAATTGCCCATAATTAAGGGTGCATATAACAAACTAGTGTGTATTACACACGAATAAATAAGGCTTGTGTTCATTGATCAATCGGAAAGGGTGCTAACTGGGATTGTTCACTTGCCAATATATTATCAAATAACGCTGTGGGCGCTTATTAGAGCGGGGCGCTTATTACGTCGAATATGGTAATTCTTTTACAATGTCACATTAAAACATGTCGGTGAGATAGATTTGTTGTGACAGAATCACGAGGGGTACATGGGGTTTTATGTGTCCCTCCCTAGGTTTTATACCATGAGCCTTGTGATCCTGCCACTACTTATTAGGTACAATTATGAGTTGAGTATACAGCAAATATGTGCATGTATTATATTTGCAGAAATTCAGTTCATATACTCAAAACCATATTGACCCTTTATTTTTCAGGCAAACTGCATGTAATACAACAATTACTACTCCCCTGTTGTCAGCCATGTTCGCTGGTTTAACCCTACACCTGTATATTTGTCGTCATTCACTTGATGCTCAGTTAATGACTTTATTACAGGTATAATTAGTGGTAGCACCACTCAGATTACCTGACAAAGGCCTGCAAAATAACTCAATAACATTCACCACTGCCTCTGAGGGTGTATAGCAATCAGTGGTTCGCATTTGGCATTTCTAGTGTCTGGGGTAATTATTTAATCTAAGATGGGTCATAAATCCAGGTCTGAGGTGGTGAATGTACTACATGTTAGGTAATATGCACCTGCCAGTGCAGAAAGAGAGGAATGGTCAGTTGAGTTGCAAAAATCATTGATCAAAGGATTTAAAGGGGCACTGATCTAACGCAATTCCCCGGACTGGTTGTTGCCTTTGTTATTGTTTTTTCCCCCGTGAGTAGTTGATGTATAGCAGAAATCTAGACTAGTTTGCGACCTCTGCTGCGCCGTTCGTAAGCGCATTAGTCACTTGTATGGGTAGTAATATAGAGGGCGTATGGTCACATTGATCAACAAAATGAAATACAGTTTTGGAGATAATAAGGAAATGTAGGTATCTTTGTGGTTAGCATCGGAAATCAGTGCCCCTTTAACTGATAATACATTGATTGATTAATCACTGTAATCTGGCATAGTGGCTTCGTCAAAAGTAAGTGTTTATATTAGCAGGTTTACTAAAGTAGATGGAATACACCCATATCTGGGCGGGGAGTGCCTATATGTAAAGTCAAGATACTTCGTTCAAAGGATTAGCCAGTAATATGTTGATTAATTACTCATTGTTATCTAACTCAATGGATTTATTCATAGAACCATGGAAAACATGACCATAGCTGTCACATGTGCTATCTCAGCTGACCAATGAGACATGACACCTGTGTGAAACACTTGAAACAAACTTACATGATCAGTTGTAGAGATGAACACAAGTTCCGATAATATCCCGAAACACTATATTATTCTAAAATATTAGAATGTTACAAAGACATGTGACATCGAACGAGTTTCTTCGTATAGCTTCAGATGTATGGGATATTGTTCCTTTATGTGGATATTTACAGATACATTTCTCAGAACAAGGTAACTGCCTGACATTATGTATATAAATTTGCAATTACAATTTTACTAATCTTTTGCAATTACGATATTTGCCTTTTGTTTTCATTCATTTGGTGCAGCAAGAATGCAGAAGGCCTCAAGAGTGACCGATCAAATTGTTCCATGAAATATTCCAAAGTGCTACGCTTAGGGTTATTATAATTTTAAATAAAATAGTGAAGCTGCAAATAAAATAATTCAATATTGGAATATATTACTTCGCATAAAATGATAGTTTCAGATACAATTCTTCTGATCATTGCATCCAAATTCTTTGAAGTAATACTGCTGGGTTTTAAAGGAATCACCATTAGATTTGTAGAAAATGTGCGTACAGCTGATTGCTTTATCCAGCTTAGTTTATTGGAAAATACACACGGTAATCTCTATTTCTGCATATAAAACAAAGCCTTGCAGAACATAATACAATTTAAATGTAAATCATTATGTCTAGTGATAATTTATCTCAAATTTCACATTTTTATTGACCAAATTGGTTATCATCTGTTCTTTTACCTGAATTCTCTGAAGGGATACAATGTAGTTTTTTACTGTGAATCATATGAGGTTCCAACCGGAACAAATATATTGCAAGCATTTGCACCATGCTAAGAAACTCCTGTATCCTTTCTCTCATCCCACCGGAACTTACATATGCATGGAACCAAATCTTGTTTACATATCCAGTAACAAGGCACTGAAGCTCATTTGAAATATGAAGAAATATTAATGAAGGACATTTATAAGCATTATAAAATTTATAAATTATAAGCAATTTATGAGCAATTTTACAAACTCCATAGCTGAGATCATCACCTCAAACTTTCAGTTCCATAGGCCTTGTAGTTTCAGAGAACATGTCAAAATTGTACACTACAAATAAATGCATATGTGAAGGTCAAAGGTTGTTCCTTGATCAAAACTTAAAATATGCCAGTCAGGTGAGTTAAAAATGATGAAACAAACCCTGTTTCCTTCTGCAGTTTGTTTGTGACAGTTTCTGGTAGAGACACAATGGTGGTTGTCAGCTGATCCTGTATGAGGGAGTCGTTACATTCAGGCATGGAGGGGTTCATTACAGACTGCTCCCAGAATATCTCCGCCAGTTTATGATCAGTGAGCAAAGTTTCCAACAAGGACACACACTTATGAAGTTTAAAACCAAGTCTGAAAAAAAGGAAAGAAAATTATGTCAAAACAAACATGTTGTGTATGAAGCCAAGTGTTTTTCTGTGTATGCTGAATCCTACCATCCAAGTGTTACAGCCTGATCTGTTATATCAGTTCTAAACATGGTCCGATCTGTTACAGCATCTCCTAACACAAATATTGACATTGATGTGCTTGTCACAATAAAGAAATGTGTCTAAGTTGGGTTGCCTATAATCATTCAAAGATGCAGAAAAAAGTCTGTATCTAATATATAAGAATATAAGGGAAACTTTTCAATTTGAGATCAACATGGACAAATGAACATAATATTTGATAGGTCAAATTTACTTCTAAACAGATAAATGTTTAATTTCTAACATGCATGCCGTACTTTGGTATGAAAAATGCTAACAATGTTCTAAACTTCCATAGTTATAAAATTCAGGTGCGGATATAACACTGGTGGTAATCTTTGTTTCTAACATTGACAATGATTGATTGTTTCTGATACTTAGTTCTATTTTGTTTTGTTTGTTATTTAGCACTGCACTCAGCAGTATTCCAGCTATATGACAGCAGTCTGAAAATCGAATCAGACAATCCAATTATTGACATTATAAGCATCAATCTAAGCAATTTGGATATGATGACATGCATCAATCAAGTCAGCGAGTCCGACCACCCGATCATGTTAGTCGCCTCTTACAACAAGCAATTACAACCAATTCTAAGAAGGATCTTCACCATGTTGGTTGGTTGGTTTGTTGTTTTACGCCACACTCAGCAATATTCCAGCTGTATGTCGGCGGTCTGTAAATAATCTAGTCTGTACCAGACAATCCAGTGATTGATATCATGAACATCGATACACGCAATTGGGAGCGATGACATGCTTCAATCAAGTCAGCAAGTCTGACCACCCGATCATGTAAGTCTCCTCTTACAACGAACAATTCTGACCAATTTTAAGAAGGATCTTTACCATGTTCACGGGTCTGTTCTATTTTGTTCCAATTAGAGTATCTGATCCATAAATTATTTCTATAAGATGGTAGTTCCAGAAAACCCAAACAGTGATAGTGGATTTCTTATGTACATTACATCTTGTAGTATTAGATGCATTTGGCAGTAGCAATTTGTACAGGTATGACAGACTTCTATAGTGTCAGGAGGTTCTTATTCTTCCGCTATTTGTGACAAATGTATATTCTACTCATCCAGTTTAAAAAAAGACCAGCTTTCCAATGATATAAATTGTCCAGTTACTATCCTCACTGCTACTGGTTGTATTAGCTCAAGTCTGTTTACATCATGTTCATTACAAACTTCACAGGCATATTCCAATATATGTCAAATAAATGTCATCAAGATACTTGAGACAGAATTTTTGCTTTGTTTGTATTTCAGTTTTACATTCAGTCAAACTTTATAGCAGAGATAATGACATATATCATGGATTAATTACCCAGATTTCGAAATAGTTGTACACAGGACTATTATAGCTTGCGTGGCAGGTCCATTCCTGAAGATGCTCTCTAATGACTGTACAGCTGCTTTCGAATACTTTGACACTACTTCAACGGACAAGGAATTCAGCAGGCGACTGCAACATCTTGAATAGTGATACTGGCGAAAGATACTTCTAGCGCTTGCTAAATCTGAACTAGAAATGCCCTCCATGTGTTTTAAATGTGAAAATTCTGTATCACATACAAATTCTCTAAATTTCATCAACATTTCAATATAATTATGACTAATTTTGTCACATGACAACCCGTTCTCGATTTCCCGAGCCATACGTCGGATCTCAGACAACAAAGGTCGTTGCTCTAGATTTTCCATTTCTTTTAAAGTAGGGACATTTATGAAAGTCTTTTCAACCATTCAAATTTGTAAACACAAGCACATGTCAGCTCATATACATCCGCTTCCGCAAATGTTTAAACATATGACTTTCTTTAAGACTTATTATATACTTCATTAAAAAACCATTTATTTTTACAAAAACTTGGAGTGTGTTATCTATATCCAGTAGAATACATATATTTCTATAAATTATACATGTTAAACTTGGTAATATTAGGTTGGATAGGGCAACAAAAGGATAATATATCCTAAAGGAAATTATTGTTTTCTAGTAGTAGTATTTAGAACGATACGTTACTACTTCCGTTACGCATGCGCACAGCCACCTAGTTACCAGTAGCGGAAGGCAACTGGAGCTAACATTTCAACACATTATCTGATCGTTTGTCGGTGTTAACGCATCATTTTCCGTACCTCAAAAGATGGCAGAACAAACAGAAGAGAAAAAGGCAGACACCGATTCAAAGAGAGTACATACGTATCCTCTCATCAGGGTAAATATCTTGATCTTGAAATTTGGCGCTCACAATCTTTTGTTGTTTACAAATTTGAAAATCATTTCAGACATTTGGATATTGTTTGAGTAATTTGTCATACCACCAACGATGATTCGAATGGTCATAACTCATTTGTAAGCTTTCGCTTGAAAGAAGTATTTTTATAGCCATACTCAGTCATCAGCATAATGGTAACATCTAACTCAGTTTTTCCTTGGTAGTCGTTTGTGGAAGTCTAGATTTGTCATGGTGTTTCATAAATTAAACATTCTCAAAGTAGTATGTTCATATTAAAATGTGATGGTAACTGCAACCAAAGTTCACAAAAACCCACCGTAAACATGACAAGCCTGTCTGGTTTGTTTGTTTGTTGTTGAACGCTGCAACCCAGTGATTGATATCGGATAAGCATCAATCCATGCCATTAGGATATAATAACATGCATCAACCAAATCAGCGAGCTTGACCACCCTAACTCGGATCTTCATGGGCATCGGTCTGGTAAAATTAAGGGAGTCAACTCTCATTGCACTAGTATGTATTTTTGACAACAGGCACACTCGGCCAAAAATGATAACATTGGAGTGTATATTATCCACCATATGTACACGCACTGACACCTATTTGGATACTGAAGCTAAGGTTTCGCACAAATTTGAATGAAAAGTGCTTGAATTTTACCATGTCTAATGAAAAGTGCTTAATTCTGTCGTTTTGAAATGAAGTCAGTTTAAAATGTTTGGACTGATATCTAGACTCCATTTGAATGCACCAGCTGTGCCATCAGTGTCCAGTTCAAAGCGTATTTGGAGACACTGTTTCCAAAAGTGAATGATCCCAACACAAGTAATTAACATTCTGTATTGACGTCTAGTGCAAAACGCTATGTGTAGATCACAGTTGAGCACTTCCGTTAAAAAAATAAACAGTGTTTTCCTAAAAGCAACACACAGTTTATATGGTTCTGTTGACTGGCATTAAGGAAGTTCAATGTTCACTGATTGGTATGCGGAAAAGATGTCAACAAACTTGAAGTCAGATGACAAAACAAAGGCTGTAGACATGAGGAGTGTTCGGAAGCCTATCAGTGCGTATTGGGTTGTGTAGGCCTTCAACGAAGAGTTGCATGGGTGGATTCTGTCTGGACTGTTGGAGTGTTCAATGATGCCTAGTTTGACACAAATGGGTAGAACTCTTGACCCCAGCAGTGATAACTCACTGGATGCCTATTGGGTAATTCCTACTCTTTGAATGACGTTATATACTTGTTACAACTGCTGCTCAATAAGCAATGTTTTTGTTCATATTCAAGTTGGTATTTCCGCTATCCAAAGTGTGCAGTGAGGCCCTCTTATTGTTGATAGTCATTTTGGAGACATAACTGCGAAGTTTAATTAATGCGAACAAACACCACTCACATTTTTTGCATTTAATTCACGATCGCGTTAATTTCAAGATTTACAGTAGTTGTGAGGGCCTTAACATTGACATGTTCATCGTATTGATAATTGTGATTAAATAAAATTTTATGTTCTAAACTGATATTGATCATGGCAATGTATGTAAACATTTGATCAGGGCATTGTTCAGTTGTCAGTGAATCAACAGAAATGTGAGGAAGATAATGTATGTGAGAATGAGATAAAGGTTAATCTTGTTGCTACTTTGTTTTAGCCATTGACAAGTGAATTTGTGATAACTGAGATGGGAACTTACTGCCATTTGTAGAACATGCATATTGGGTTCCACCATTGTCAGCTGACTGTGTTCATTGTTTTATTTGAAGCATTCTGATATGAATGATGAAATGAAGACTGAAGCTATGGAGTTGTGTGTCACAGCCTGTGAGAAGTTTGCCAGCAATAATGAGGTATGAACCCAAGTACAAGACACAATCCATTTTCTTCCAGAGTAATCAGGTTAAGGAGAGAAAAACAGGTCTATATTCAGTAATGGAATATTCAGAAAATGATGATCAGATGAATATAATTATTTGAGATAAAAATACAATAATAAATGTTCAACAGTATGTTCAGGTATACATTCTATACACAGTACTTAAAGTATGCTATTACACTTTTCCTCTCTCAAAATACGCCTTTTGTCTCTTTTACTCACCCCACCACCACCTGAAGCATGTCCGTCCGTCTGTCCTCTGTCCATTTCCATAGCAGAACTCCAAAACTGTTGAATAATTCTTGTTGAAACATGCTTTATACAGATCAGTCTCGTGGTTAAGAGTACCTTTTGATGACTTGTAACTAGCAGCACACTCCCACAGTTGGCACATGATCCGGAAGCAATGACGTCACTTAAGAGCACATTACTGCTTTGTCAGACAGACGTGTATTTGAGGGGATTAAAGCTCTATTGTTTCCTGCATCCTTTGATTGTTTATTACATTATTTTTTTTCCTTTATATTGCATTGTGTTTATGGTTTGTGTCTTTTATGGTATTCCCATACGTATATTATAACGTTTACCCAATTGTTTATGGCTCTAGTCACAGAAATATTACAGGCGCCATTTTGAATTTGCCAAGCGGCCTCGTACGTCTGACACCACTGAGGCTCCCTCCCCATCGAGATCAACGGCCCGTTGCAGTCCCCTACCGACAATCTCATCCCCACCACCGGTGACACCCTATCATGGGCTTGCAACTAGTTCCACCCTGCCCTAGCACGATATGGTCTAACCTTACATCGCTTCCACATGACCCCATGTTGACCATCCTCACTTCAGCCTTAGGCGAGGACTTCGCTAAGCTCTATCTCATGCCATCGTTCAAGGTTCGTCGTTATCGAAGGGATGATTTCTGTTCACTCTTTTGATGTAGCTGACCAAGTTCACATATTGGATGACGACCTGCATCGCATGGCAGGGTCTTCCAAACCTACCACCATTCGCATGCCAGATACCCGTCTTGCCTTTGTTGAGTCAGAGATATACCGATCACTCGGCTCTTGCCTTCTCTTCCAGAGCTATCGACCGGGATCTGTGTGAGTTTAGTCTCAACCGGATTGACCATCTGTGGATTATAGTGTTGTTCCACCTCTGACCAGTCAATTACATGAGAAACCACTTGCATGCTGCACTGGCGGAAATTACTACCACCAGACATTTTGGATATCTAGCACATAAGGAATGGGATTCCGAATTTGGGAAATTCCTCCTGCATCAACCCTGGTCTGGTCCCTCTCTGTTTAACGGAGTCATCACCGCTACACACGCTCAGGTTTCCCGCTTCACGAGGGATGAGACGGCTCTCAAAGCCCTAGAGCATGTCACTCAGCAGGCATCGGCCAAGTCGTCCAAGGGCAGTTACCAGCCTCATCATTGTTCCTCCCTCAAGGACTCGTCCCAGCATTTCTCTTCTATTCAGAAGGGGCAGAAGGCGTAGTGGAGGAAAGGCCCAAGGTTCCTACCAGGCTCGATATGATCGCCAACCTAGCAAGCTTGCCGATCTGAAGTCCAAGCGTTGACCTGTTGGACTTGAACGACTGGGTTCTCCCACCCCCAGTCATTCTGGTTATTGACACACCTGGAGGTTGGAGACTGGGCCAGTTCGTTACCACTGTCCTCCATCAGGGGTACCGTCTATCATTATTACTACAACCACCTCTGATGCCACCTTCTCCTATCAACATCAGCTCCTGTGCGACAGCATCAACACCCTGCTCCACATGGAGGCTATAGAGATTGTACACGACCCAGGCCATTATCCTGGCTTCTACTCCCCCGTGTTTCTTGTACCCAAGAAATGTTCCATCATTCTTCCACAATCTCTCCATCTTCAATCAGCGCCTCCTAGAACATCCCCCAACACTCCCTGATCAGCCTCGGCATCCATGATGCCTACCTCCATGTGTCTATCCTCCCAAGCGACCGACTGTTCCTCAGTTTCCATTACAGTGGTACCCATTACCAGTGGGCGGTCCTACCATTTGGAATTTCCACCCACCTTCTTCCTGCCCTGTATCAGGCCTGAACTCAGGTTTCGTCTTCACGCCTGACACATCTGCAGAAAGCCTTAGGGGCCCAGGGCTACTCCTCCAGAGTGCCCAAGGCTATTTCTTTAGCCCATCGTCCGTCCATCTGCACGGAAATTGTATGACAACATGTGGGACTCATTCCATGCCTTTTGTTCAGACAAAGAACAGGCTCTGATAACCAAGTAGACACAATTTATGGATAACATCTTCTTTAATACTGTAAAGGGAATATTTCGGTATAGATCCTTGTACCGTTGTCAAGCAAGATCTGATGACAGCGTCACCCCAGTTCTTGGCTGAAGTTCTACTTTTTCTGCTCAGCAAACGTTAGTTGACAGGTTCAGTCATCGTACATACCTGGTCGCCATTCTGGGTGATCGGAAAATGACGAAAATACCAGAACTACATGCTTTGCCCCGCTTGTTTTGTCTTGAAGAACAGAAAGCCAAGTTCAGACCGGCAGTTTGGGATCTGAAAGTGCTCTTCGGGCGGCTCCTTCCAAACCACGCCATGCATCTTTCTTCGACCTTACGAAAATGACGGTGTTCCTTCTAGCCTTGGCTAACACAGCACAGGTCAGTGAGCATCATTCCCTCGACATTTCTCGCGTCCGGTTCAAATGTGGTACCCATGGAGCCATTATCTCGGGCTGTGCTGGAATTCCATTGCCGGAATCAACTCCCAGGTGAGATCATTCACCATCCCTCCCCTCTTGTCCATCGTGGGTGCAGACAATGAGGCGGAGCTCTTGTTATGCCCGGTGTGGGCATTGCAGGTTTTCCTGCAACAATACAAAGCCTCACACAGGTCTAGGATATACCTATTCCTGTCGCTCTCCCTTGCAGGGGTTAGCCTGAATACTTTTTCCTTCTGGCTCAGAGCAGTCATCCCACAAGCTTATGAAGCTGCCGGATTGGACCCTCCAAGGCTAACAACCCACACAAGATCAGAGCAGTTGCATCTACCATGGGCCTTTATAGTAACTGCTCCATCAAGTCTATCATGGAAGGGTGCTTCTGGCGATCTGATACCATCTTCGCCAGCCACTATCTCCATGATGTATGCTTGGAAGAAGTTGCCACCGTTCAAAGCCTTGATCCCCTGGTGGCAGCCTAACAGGTCACCAATCCCTCATCTATTCTCCGATACCCCTAGCCGGCCTGTCAAACTCTCTGGTATTTATCACCCCAGGTTAGACGTCTCTACTGCGTTCCGCATTGCTCATTATCAGTTCTTGTTTGGGGCTAACCGCCTCATTCTATTTCTGCCGTCTTTTTGGGTCTTCCTGTTTTCCTCATTCTCACTCTCGTCATGAATTTTCCGGTCATCACATCAGATGAGGTGCTGGTACATCGGACCTTGACGAGGGTTTATTATGATCACATCTGAAGGTATACCCACCTGCCGTACTGTCAGATAAAGATGCATTAAGGAGTAAAGCAGGATAAGTTAAAGAAATTAGTAAAATCTAAATATATTTTACGTTTGTATGCTTAACCTGCATTACTACGTCTATATGCCCTCCCTTCACTACGCTGCCTCTCCACGAAGTTCTGATGTTATGTTTGAAGCAGTAATGTGCTCTTATGTGACGTCATCACTTTCGGGTCACACACTGACTGTGCGATGGTGCTGCCAGTTACTGGTTGGAACAACTTTTCTTTAGCAGCTGGACATCTCACAGTTCGTCTTTCTGTCAAAAAATATTAAGGAGTAATGCAGGATAAGTATACAAGTGGAAAAAATATTTAGATTTCACTAATTTGGATGATTTGGGATATTGAAATATACTGATCAGCTCTATTTTTTTCTTTACTGAGCTGAAGGTATCTTATGACAATGAACCAAAAGTGGGGTAGAAATAGCCAAACTCCATTTCCGAATTGCTCTAGAGGGGGAGGTAGGCGGATAGATCCTCTCCTGATGACTCCTGTTTTCATGAATTATTTATGTCATAAAATATCATGGAGAGAAAATTGTTAATGCATTCATTCATCACATGAATATTTCTTTAGAATTCAAAACAGCACTTTGTCTTTCTGTAATACAGTTGAGGTATTGTCACATGATGAATTTTATACATGTGTGGAGCTTTGATGATGTGTTTCGGCAAGAATGCTGTATACTGGACACCTGCCATTTTTGTCAGGGATGTGCATGAGTTCCTTCCTCGGTAGACACCATTCCTTGCCACCTCGAAACAATAACAGAGTTTGGGGGCATGTTTATTGATGAGGTTGTCGCATGCCATTATGGAACTTCTACTTTTGAATACTTTTTCTAGGTTGATGTCAATTTTTCCATGTTTATTGATTTTACAGATGTTCAATTTCGAGATTTAATCATATTACACCTTCAAACGCAAGCAGAGACATTTTTCTGCTTATTTTGAGCTTTATGGCTCTATTTATCAATTCATTTTAGTAGCATAATACAAACATGGCAGATAGGTGTACAGTAAAATGCATGTATAGCTGTTTTTCACATAATCTAGGCCAAACAAACATGTCGATGCGAAAACCCACATCATGGCACTATTGACATTACTCTTTTTCACATAAAATGACACCTTTTATCCCACTGATTACTCCAAATCTTAAGCTTCAGTAAGGGGTGGCATCTCTGTGTACGGAATCCCTAATAGACAAATCAGAATATAAGTATGGAAGTCAAGGGGTCTTTGTCAGACTTGGGTCCCTAGGTTCAAGTGCTATATAGCAGCTAAGCATCCAGGGTCTTCCGGTTCTTTTATTTCTGGTTGACCTGATAATGTTTTCAGGATGTTAGAACCCTGACCTTGATCATGAGTGTCATGAACCAAATATCAGTGATCGACATCTACTGGTTGTGTCTGATCTCCTGCCTCAGTAATACTGATTGCCATAACATGACTGCACTGCTGTTTCCTGTGACATCATCTACATATATTACTTTCCTCAGAATGCTGCCAAAATGATCAAGGAGACAATGGACAAGAAGTTTGGCGCCTCCTGGCATGCAGTTGTTGGTGAAGGCCTTGGTTTCGAGATCACCCATGAAGTGAAGAACCTGCTGTATATGTTCTTTGGCGGCAATGTAGCCATTGTAGTGTGGAAGTGTTCCTGAATGTTTACAGGCATCGGCTGACATCACATGGAGCTGGTCATGTTCCTCTAACTTTGGATCAGTTTGTCACCTTACATTCTACATAATGCATTATCATTCCACTACTGTGTCACTGTGAATTGTGTTCAATGTACAGGTACCTGGGTGAAGGGATATAGTGTAAGCTACAAAAAAAAGTATGGATAAACATCTGCCATACTAAGTTCCATAAACTTTTAATTTAATGCTCAGAGAAGTTTGGGTTTTTTCAAATATTATATTGCTGGATAGTACGTTATTGTGGATGAAACATATTTGGTTTATTGCAAAGGACGTTTATGGTCCTGTGTACAAACATTTTCCGCTAGTTGTACATATTTGTTTTAGATGAGAGATATTGCAAGTATTCTGCAATGTTTCCCTGTCTTTAGGTACAACTACCAGCTTATTGATATAGGTTATCTCCCTTTGTATCAGTGCAGGGAAATATGATATGGTAACATTCCAAATACGAAAGATAGCTTGTGGCATGTTCATATAGTGGATTACAGGAGAACATGCATAAGACTAACTGAAATCAGAAAGGTTATTATTACTTCTAATCATTGGTCAAATATTCGTTACTGGTATGTATTGGAGAACACAATGTCAGTTAGTAGAAAATATACTTCAAAATACTATTCATGTGGTAATTAAGAAACAGCACTATTCAAGTCTTCTTTACCATCTCATTTTGATGCATTACTTGACGGCAGCCATCTTGCAGCATTATAGTGTGTTATACACTTGCCTGCTATATGTCATAGCATAGACCAACCATTGACTGTACCTTGGAGAAGTACCCTTGTGTTATTGCAGTATATATATGCCGCCTTTACAGTGTTTATATGTGTTACTACAGAGTTTACCATCTCCTTGACTTATGACCAAGGTTGATATCACTTGAGCTATGCATTTGTACATAGCAATTCCAGATTTTAGCATTCCATGTACATAAGTTAACTTTATTATTATTATTGATGAAATATGATAATAAAAGAAATTTTAGGACCTATTCGACTGATTGTCCTGAATCAAACATTGAGAAGAGTGTAACGGCAAATGTCCACTGTATACTTGTGGCATGGGTAACCTTGCAGAGTTGTTTTTCTTAGCTATAAGTATCCCTCAGTTGCTGGTTATTGGTCTCGATTCAATCTGTTTGATTCCTGGTGTGTCTGTACCAGTGGTACCAGTGGTTTGTTGTTTAACGCCGCACTCCGCAATATTCCAGCTATATGACGTCAGTCTGTAAATAATCAAGTCTGCACCAGACAATCCAGTGATTGAGATCATGAGCATTGATCCACGCAATTGGGATACGATGACATGCATCAACCAAGTCAGCGAGCCTGACCACCAGATCCCGTTAGTTGCCACTTACGACAAGCATGGGTTGCTGAAGACTTATTCTAACCTGGATCTTCATATGTCTGGTTTCAGTGGTAATCCCTTACAAACTGCATCATTTCCAACCACAGCCGAGGTTAAAATATTTTGAAAATATCTTTGGACAACATTGACTTCCTCATACCCACAACTGAAATCCACTTCCCCAAATACATGATAATAAGATTGATGTGCATTCACATACCAAACTTGTGATCAGAATATATTGCTGTGCATTTGCGTTAAGTTGTGGTCATTTTATACCCCTGCAGGTTATTAAATCCATTATTCCATTTGACCCTTCAAGTGCCTGTAGTTCAAGACACAAACTGGTCATTTGAACAGTTGCCTGAATATACCAGCTGCTCACTAACTGAATGACAAATCACGTGATGATGTCATGTTCAACAAGGTGCTCAGTTTTCCTCTGTGGCACGTGGCATGAAACCGTGTCATATATAGTTCCTCCACCTGTATCATCGCATTTGGGGTCTTCATAACCTGATGAATGTGTCTGTGGTATTTTTTTCGCAATTGAACATTTGCAAAATAATAAAAGGTAAAGTGCCAAATTCAAATCCCACATTTTATTTGAACACAGTATAAAAATGATCACATCAATAAATAAAATATGTGTATTTACATAAACTATAAATACATAACATGATCCATGGGTGACAATGCCTTGACACCATGCAGCAAGATAGAAGATATCCCTTTACCCCACACATGTACACTGTATTTAAAGATAATCCCAAAGTCAGACATACAGGTCTGGGCACAAACAGCACGAAGGGTGATTAAATGACAAAATACTATAACGAAGGTCCATATTTTGAAAACAAAAATGGCCCACAATGCTGTCATGGTGCATTCAAAGATTCACACAGTTTTGTTATCTATCCACAGAAGACAATGACATGAATGTACCATTTTGGTTGATCCCACTTCAGTCATACACCACATTAGATATTGTCATTGCACGTATCGCTACAATAACAAGGTGGTACAAGTGTCTTTAGACACGGCTGACGAACATTGCATTGTACATTGATACTTTATCAAACAGGCGGAACATTTCTTCATAAAGCAACTACATTGATCTGGATATATACAATCAAGTGGATAGAACCGGATAATTATGACACATCTTTCATGGATTTTCGGAATTTCGGATTTTCGGAATTGCAAATCGTGTGTAGAGTATATCCTTGAAACGACAGCAGACGTCTGTCTGAGCACCTGATTCAACACAACACAGAGAGCGGCACCGGGCGATGGAGGGGCGTTCCACTCTGAGTGTTCACAGTTTTTATCTTGTGTCATGTGTATCTATCTCTTGTGCGCTCAGCAGCTCGAGGAACAGGTCAGGGCCCTGGGTGTTGTGCATCGAAATACACTGGCGGAAAAAGGCGAATGCTGTCCCATACAGGCTTTCCCACCCGTTCAGGGCCTCTTTTGGTTCATTCATGTTGGCACTAACGTGATCAATCTCTGCGTTTCCGTCCGACACCCACGTAGACCTGATTGCAGCGACGGGGTACGTCAAACGGTCGCGGGTGTAGTTAGCGTTTTTAACGTGCAGTTCTGTGTCGTCACGTTTCGGATTGATCTCCAGTTCTGCCACACTTGAGTCAACATAACCGAGGTAAAACTTCAAGGAGAAAGGGTCGACAACGACGCTGGATATTGGGGCGTATGGGCGACTGTCCGATGTGCTGAACTGACCAATGACTACAGATGATCCAAACGGTACGAAGTTGACTCCATAGGGAACTATAGCATTGATGTTAGCGAGCCCGTCCTGATAGAGTTGGAAAACCTCACTGAAACCGTCCGTCCAGCGAATAGCCCTGGAAACACTTATTTTTGTTATGTTGTCCCAGGTAACGCCCGAGTCGACACGTGAGACGGTCATCGCGTTAGGTGCGCGCCACCACTGGTCCTCCATCACACCTACCACCTTGGTTTCTCCGTCCTCGTAGATCACAATGTTCCGGTCAGGCATCTTGTCTTTGCGCACGAGTTTCAGACTGTCCACCACTGCTGTTACACCTGGTGGGGTCATGATGGTGAGATTAACGTAGTTCTGGTCATCCGTTACCCATGTAAATTCCGGAATTTCCCATGTATAAAATTCCCCATCATTGGACGCGGGTTGAACCATCGTCAGGTTTCCAGCTCGAGAGCTATGCCCAAGCAGAACCGAAAACAGTGTTTTTGGTTCCTGGAACTTTAAGATGAGATTTGAAGCAACATCTACATCAGACTGTCGAGAAAAGGATTTATCTAGGTTGAACTGGAAGTTCACAGTGGTGAATTTGGCTACATTATCTCCGCCAAATGTCATACGAGCATTACTCACGGCTTGTGGGGTTTCACTGGGAAGAACTCTGAAGTTTCGAAATTCCCAGATAACGTCTGATACAGGCTCACAGCCGGTGGCGTCCTTCTTGTGGTCATTGAGTAGCGTTCTGTATCTCGGTGGGGTAGCCGTCAGGCGGTATTCTGTGATGCTTTCATGGAACAGATGGTAGTTGATGTTTCTGTCTTCAGCACAAAACGTCTTGTGACTCCTCTGAACCAACTCGCCAGAAGGGATGTCGTCTCTTGCTTTGATGCCAGAATACCTGATAGAAGCATCACAGTGGGCCGTGCATCGGAGGAAATCGTCTTTAAGAGACTCATCGTCGACTAGGAGAATCACCGAGTCTATTTCAATACCATAGGAGTCCGTTGACCGGAAGGTAAGTGTGACGACGTGTCTGCCAGGCCATAGTATTCGTGGTTCCCCGATCTGCCCACTGTAGTCGAACTTATTCCAGTTGTGACCGAAGTTGGAGTTGCTATGTGAAGCAAAAGATCCAAGATCTTCGCCGTCCATGTCGACGTCCACAACATCTTTGTCGCCGTCGTTAGAAAAGCGGATGTTAGAAAGTGTGACTGTGGTGTTTTTCCTGAGACAGAAGTCAACTCTCAGAATGTCGCCAGCACGGAACGGGGAAGACCTTGTAGCAGAGGCCATGGTTCGGACAATAGATTCGTGCTCCATGGCAATGGATTCTGCCTCTATGGTGAAAGGTCGGGCGAAGGCTGGCGCTAGCAATGCCACAGTGCAAATGACGAGGTGCAGAGCCATCGACAGTCTTGCGTCTTCCATCTCGCCTCACAAAAGAAACACAATTTGTTTTATGGATCTTTTTGTCTATGGATTAAATCCGTTTAATCCAACTTTTCAAAATCACTCTTGTTACTTAAGGAGGAATCAATCAGGAATATCCCCAAATCGTTAACTGTCAGTCTCACAAACAAAGCCTCTGTCATTACATAGACCAACAACTAAACAATTCTTTCTGATGAGACGCTCTGATTTCCTTTCTTAAATAGTTGATAACATTGTCATGGTGACCGCACATTGGCTACAAGATTGCGGAAATGAACGCACACATTTACGCAAGCATGTCAGCTGTGATCTAGTGTAGGGGAGGGAGTGGAGTTGGCCTACGTCCCCCTGGTATCTTGAACAATAAGGGGAGAGATAGACACGGAGAGGACATCCATCAAAAGCAGGAGGCCACGCCCACTATCTTCTGACGTTGTCAGATTGTCTTTGTATCAACAACGGGACATTTTTCTAATTCGCACTCGTTACATTTTGAATGGGCATATTCGTGTTAACACACACGAGAAGGGCAACATGGTGACATTTATGCCCAACGTCGCCTTCTTCTAATGGGGAATCCTAATTCACAATGTACGCACACTGTATTTTCAGAAAGGTCTGTGATACATCACTCTTATGTCATAATATCAGTTATTATGTGGGGGTCACACTCAGAATACACATACCCTAGTTATGTATGTGAATAATATCATCACATGTGTTTGTAGCTTGTCCAAAGTAATATATGTTTGTGTTAACTGTTAACAAATATAACATAAAAATGCCAACAATTTGAAATGTGATCAAGGAAGTAGTACACTCGTAGCGTGCTTCCTCCCCCTTATGGCATGAGTGCCCTAACACGCTTTGGACTCCACTGAACAAATAAATACATTGTTATACGCGAAAGATATATTTAATGACATAACCTACCAAAACATCGAATGTGTTGTTTTATTGTGTAATATTCCTTAACTCCCTGCGCCTCTAGTGTATACATAGTGTTTACATTCAACATATACGATGGACCTATACTTACAAACACACAAAGTGCTGCTCGTTACTCCTACAATGTATTGTCGTTGACAGGGTATGGGTGCTTTTTCTCTGTATCACCATTATTGGCATATGGGTTTACGAATTAGACATATTGAATTAATTATATACAGATATAGCTTGAATGAATTTGACAGACACAAGCAGCAAATTTTTTGCTGTTTCGGCGAATAATCTAGAATAATTCTCTTGCATTGACAATATAAATTTTCACTACTGACTTTGAATAATAAATATGGAGGAATTCAGCTTTCTCTTCTTTGATTAGTACGAAACAAAGGAATGTGTATTCAATCTAGTGTGGTGTTTCGCTGTCTATTATTTTCAAGAATAAAACAGATAGTTGTGTTGACGAGTTTAGGAGGTCTGGGGGTGTTTATGCTCTACGTCAGTCAGTGGTGGGATGGATGTAGAAACGGGCTTTTAGATACTCTTCCTGTGAACAATATAATCTCCGCATCACATTGTGTTGACATGATTCCTGCAGTAGAACTACACAGTAACAGCATACGCGATAGGGTTGTATGGGTTATATATATAGCAGCTAAACCTTGTACGGTATCCGACACTGGCAGTACACAGTAGCTCCAAGTTCAAATAGGGCTTAAATAAACTACTCGCGCTCAGTCTGTGAAGGATATTAGGACGATGGACGTGAAATACATCGAGCAAGCAGAGGCGGATCCAAGATTGGAAGAAACAGGTTTTCGATTCCAGGAATAATTGCGACCTTTTTATTGAAACAATAACACATCCGGACATTACCCCAAAAAATAAAACTGTGGGTGTTTTTGAGAAATGGTCGTTGTGTGGTAACTGTGTGAGTGACTATTGTTTTACACCGCATCAGCAATGTCACGGTGTGTTGTTTGTTGTCACATCTTGGCTAGACACTCGGTAGCAATCGTAAGCAGCAATCCACGACTGTATGGTGACACATGAATAGGCCATGTCACACATGGTACCAACCCGATTCTTGTTTTAACCAGCTGTGATGCCAAGCACGGGATACTGTGGACCTGCGCCAGAGGCGCCATCTTAAGCCTCACTAATCCACACTAGCAGGTCCGACGTATATGATGTAACAATTAATGCATATTTCCTCCATTCCACTCACGTTTTGATTTAAGGCTGCTCTTATGTTATTGTGTCCGTGTGTGAAGAAACAAGTAGATGTGTTGAGGTCAAGTCGCCTCATCATAACGCCGCACGTGGGGTGACCTGGCCAGGTGGCCTGCGCAAAGTGCATCACGTTTGTTCAGTGGAGAGCGAACACAGGCCCATAGGTCGCGATATTTCGTTTATATACAGATATAACACGTAACATACATGTGAAAATACACCAGACTATTATTTAACTATACACAAGCTTGTATACACCATTCAAATTTCTGAAAGTGAAGTGACATGGGGTTTAATGTCGCGTCCAAGATTTTTGCACTTATATAGCGATGTGCATGTACGTGAGTGTGGCTGCTTGTACAAGTCCGGACTGATGCCTATTTATAGTGCTAGCACACTGAGATACCATGCCGCAGTTTAACATAAATACCCCACTCAGACGCAGTATACTGACTCCTTGTTATATTTAGCCCCTTTATGCCGAGCGCCAGGCAGGGTAACAACAAGGACCATCTTTTGGCATGACGCGGCCGGGGATCGAACGCCGGGCTTCCGCTCGCCGGGCAGACGCTCTCCTACATTTCTTATTGTTTTATTCAAAGACATTCGAGAAGGAAATGAAATTCATATAACTTTACTAGATTATAATATTTTTTTCTGTTAAGTCAGAAGATGCTTGAAATAGAGCAGAACTCTCTGTTTGTATTTGTTCTGTGTGAGTCGTGCGAGGTATTTGAAAGGTGTTCTCAGCTGCTGAATCACGTGCGCCAAGCGCCATCAGGGGTCCATATTTGCAATACATGGAACAGGGCTGTTTACAGTTTCGAGGGGGCCCCAAGGAGCATATAATCAGTGGCTTGAACGGGGATTTAACATACTGTGCTGTCGTGTGTCGCTGTAGCTGAGGTCGACTACTACATCTCAATTGCGTGGATCGATGCTCATGATGTCAATCACTGGATTGTCTGGTCCAGACTCGATTATTAACAGACCGCCGTCTTATAGCTGAAATATTCCTAAATGCGGCGTTAAACAACAAATAAACAAACAAACTACACATCTTCAGTTTATACGATGAGGATTTGAGCCCCACCTGGGACACATGTTCTCAGTCAAAACTTCAAATCGTTCACTTGCTAAAGCAAAATGTTTCGTCAATTCCAAGTGTACATTATTCGAAATGTAGATTCAAGCTAAGGTGAGTATGAATATTGACAATCAACTTCCAGTCGTGATAATGATGGATCGTTTGATAATAGATTGACGTCACAGATGTGTTTTAACGATGCTCTAACCAGATAGGTTGATACTACTCATACACCCAGTCCAATGTGCGATCAACTTGATTCATTTCTATGTTATATCAGTTTTCTATTTCAGCTCGTCACAAGGCCTGGCAGCATGTCGGTTTGGTTGCCACCGGTGGGGCAGGACACGCTCACCTCTTCGCGAACAACCGGTATCGTCACTATTTGATAGTGATTCATAAACACATGCTCATTATATTGTCGGAATCGTACAGTCGACTTCGTTTTGGGCAGATATTTCTTATGAAAAGGGAAAGGGTTTTGTCGGGTTTATTTAGATAGCTTGTCTTCCTATCAGGGTCCCGTGATAGAACAGATCCACAATTGCTGGTTAATCTCCGACTATAGTCTGTTATACAAACCCTGAAATATCCAATACAGCCCATGCATGTCAATAATAAGTCCAGATTACTGCTTTACCTGAAAATGACGAAAGTCTCTGGCCACCTTCATTCTATATTTTATAACTATAATTTAACAACTGTTTTTTTTCTGTAAAATAATTTATGTTAATTTCTGTTGGTAATAATGTATGCCCTGGCTTGTAACCTATCACGGTACTCCCGCGCATGGATGGCTGCTGATCCCATCAAATATTGGTGTACTGTGTGCCTGTCCCGGTCTGGACAGTTTCAGATCGCCGTGGTCTAGATATATTGCAACAAATCAATCCACCAAGTCTCGCCAAAATGTGTTACTTAGTGATCACGACCAATATGACACTTGGCATAAAACAAAACTTATGGAATGATTTGATGGTTGGCAATGTTCACATCTATAACGGCTCTCAGACCAGCAGGCTATAGACAGAACTGAAAACACAGTCTGGTCTATGTATGTACGGCCATTTACAAGTAAATCAGTCATCGAAGACCCAAACACTGAGTACATTATGTTCATATTGTCTGTAGTCTTGTGTACTACAATGAAATATCGGCCTTTAATACCAATAGGTTATCAAGAAATATAACATAATCCATAAATAACAGCAAGAAAACCTTTTCTATAATCATACGACATATGTGTTGAAAGCAGAGTCCATTGCCCCATTCCGACTATATCATCAGCATGTGTTTATGAATAACTATCAAAGAGAGATACTATCAGGTGTCCACGAAAAGGTAATCGTAACCTGCCCCACCGGTTGCACCCGTCACAAACACATGTGAAGGCAAGTCAAGTGTTCACCTGAAGAATCACGGGAACATATTTTACATAAAACGCTTTGAAAGCTGTAACTAATGCCTTGAATAATAATTATAACCCTTACCAAACAATTTCTGATCAAGAGTCGCATGTCGCTCCTTGAAATTCTCGTAGAAACTACCTCAAAATCTGTGAAATGTGGACACCACAGGACGAAGCTACTGGAATATTGCTCGACATAAACGGATAAGTAACTATTTGAAAGCCCCTCTTGTCGTACTGTATAAGAATAGTTTGTTGTAACTCTGAATCGTTACGTAAAGATCTAAATGTGAATCAGAAGAGTAGGTTCCATAATTTGTCTCTTTTATTTCTATTTCAGGGGGTATATCAGAAGGAGAAAATTGGCTATTTGACCGTTATAATGATCAATGATATGCCTGATGCTTAAGTTAAACCTTTTGGCCAAACTCCCGTTTTGATTTTTGCCAATCCGAGCTGAAATTCCGATTCGTATGTATGAAGAAACAGATCAGCAAGGAGGGGGGACAGTTGGTACTTCCTGGCTTTATGTCCTATCCCCATATTTCACACAGATGCTATCTTTGAGGAAATGCTTGTATTTTTAACAAATTGTCCTGCACCTTTGAAGAGAGGAATGTAACTACTGACAAAAGTCCAATAGATCAAGGAAAGAAGTTTTTCTTTAGAGTTGTGTGGGATAGTGGCATATAGCGAAGAAAAATAAGATATTCTTCCTGGTAGAATATAGCTTGGATCTATTCTGAGATTGCAAATATTCAAGCTGATTCGATGATCCCTTTCACATTAATTCTACTTTTCTCAAATACCTTCCTTTATTTTATTAAGGAATAGGTGATAAATGTGCTGGACCCTGCAATATCGCTCTCTTGGTACAGATTTTTATTGAGCTTTGAAATCCAGTACACAAGAGAAATGGACATGCAAAGCCCCAAATCGATACTACTGATGCATAGTTGCTGCTGATGTCGTTCTCAGTTGACGTACTGGCCTTATATATGACATTAACTGGTATGTCACTTATACCAAGGGCTTTGATCAAACAATCAATGTGGCGATGGTTACTTATAACGGTTATGTTATGCGAGGCCTACAACTACACACATGTCACATGGGGCAGCCAGATTTTCGATGATAGCAGTATGGGCCAGAGTAGGTTTATTCCAGTTCCAATAAACGCGTTTTATTTTGCGACTGTGATGTAGTTTTACCCAAATTTAATGCATTATTATTGTGAACCAATGCGATGGTTTACATTTGAGACTGAATATAATGCAAACTAATACACGGTACTTTTGTGCTGCCATACTTTAGTCTATATTGCCGAAACATATATGAAGTAGTTTCACAGTTGCGTATTAATATGACATTCCACAATGGCAGCTATAGTCAATATATATGCGTCACAGGTGTGGAATCAGGAATAGCAGATCAGAAAACTTCATTTTATATTCCCACATTAAAACAATATCCGCACCCCCAAGGGCGTCCACGTGTTTATGAAGGCTTTTCTTCGGCCAAGAGTTGTCAGTGTACAATCCTAACCGGTAAACGAAGTGTTCTGTCAACTTTTATGCCATGTCAATCTGTTACCGTCACCATTTTGTGTGTGTAGCGCTTCTCGCCGGGTAAATAGACAACGCACTTATACATCCTCTAAATACCTTCTTCCCCACCCTGAAAGTAAACTGTAAGAGTGAATATGTCACTGTGAACATGTCACTACAGTTTATTATTTGTAGCTGATGAAAGGTGTGGTGGTTAAAGACGTAAACCGCCAACATTTTACAATGTACCACATTTGTCATGCCTGTCTGTGGGCACGTCTAGCCTTGTACGACTTGGTAACACACGGACGTTCAAACTGAAGCAGCCGATATGTACTATCACCGTCGCCTTGGACTTCCCACTGTGTTAATTCAATGTTCATTGTGTAAGACAGGGAGTGGAACAAGTTCACACATCAAAAGCAAAATGTGAAAATGGTGCTAATCATGAACACCTTCCCGATGACATTTAACTGATGTGTTAAAAACAGCTTCAGTGTTAGCCAATATATCATCTCACTATTTGTAATCCAAATAGCATGTCAAACTGTGAATTGGAATCACACATAACCACTGTAGATAAACGATGTCACATTTTGTAGCATATCAAAATACTTATACAAATGGGGCGTCAAAATATGAAAACAACACAAAACGTTAGCATTACTTAAGGAACAATGCATCTCATTATACTAGGCATACGTAGTATAGTGCATACACTACTGACGGTGTGTTATTCGTATATTGAGCTTGATTAAGTATGCCGCTGTTTTCGCAACTGACACGTTGAAGAAGCGGGTGTTAACTGGAGAGGTAAAATACGTACTTGCTAAAATAGTGAATTAGCATACATATGTTCAAAAAGTGGTCATGCTGTAAAAAGAAAAACTCAAATTTGATATGACAGTGATAATGTCTGATAATCAATCATCCGGCATACTGTACTCCGATGACGATGACTGTAATGCGATGACGTCATTGCAGGTGCGGGAAAATGTCTTATCGGTGATGAGTGAGTGGATATTGCCGTCGTCGCCAATGTTGACAATGTTGACACCAGTAAAGATAGTCGCGGTGATGCCAGTGCTGCTGTGCAGTCAGAAAGCGCCTTTAGCAAGGCCTTTCGTGTCTTCAAGCTGCTTAAACGGAAAAAAGACGTGAAGTAGGCCTCTGAAAGTCCAGTGTTTGTCAGAAACTGATGCAGTACTTATTACCAAATACAGAATGAGGGGCACATATCTAAATAGCATTTTGACATCACCACCACCAATACAAGGCAAAGACTGTCGCAGCACATGGAAAGGTTATGGCCTCCGTGTTCTGGGATGCAGAAGGTGTTATCAGGGTGTTCTAGTGTCCAAAGAACAACAGTAGACAATAAACGGGGTATATCATGCTACACTGTGGGGGTATTTACGGGATGAAATAAAACTAACTGACGTGTGAAGTTAACTTTGAGGAAAGGTGCCAGTGCACACATCCGTCATTGTCATGGCTATTACCCACGAGTGTGGCTTTGAACCACTTCAGCAACCACCCTTTACTCCTGATCTGGCTCTGCCAGACTTCCGTTTGTTCCCAAACATGAAAAAGGCTCTATTCGGAACCAATTTCGACTCGAACGTCATAGTAGCTGTTGGCATGTCTTGGACAGCCAACAGAAGGACCTCTAGGATAAAATCCACCCAACATCGTTGGCAAATGTCCAGTAATGTGGAAGGGGTTCTGCTTAAAAATGTATATTTGTATGCCTTCGGGTCAAACTTTTCTAGATGTGAGTCTCAGAATCTTTAGAAATCGCTTATGATAAATGTTTTACTGAACCACCTAATATTAGTTATGGTGTCTTTAGTTGCCGTATACCGTGTCATATTAGGTTATCAGAAAAATATTGGGCCGAAAAGTTTACACTATTTGGTATCATTGTCGCACATATCATGTCAAAATGAAAACTTGACACTTACAACCGATACAAACGACAGGACTAGTACATATGTTTCCGATATACAACGCTTTAACGTAAACATAAACGTTATCAATGGAATATATAATGCCCTAAATGTGAACGTTTAAATTATCATAGCTAAATTAGATAGAATTATCATAAAAATACCCGCATGGTAACAAAAATATGCTGGCCAGTGTAACTTAATAGAAGTCCGCTTTCACCTAACGACGGGCTGCTGTCTATTCTATTGCTATGTGACGGCATGGCGTCATGTTTCTTGTTTGTGACGTCATCCTATGCTATGTTCTATGACGTTGCTATTTGTAACTCAGTGACCTCCGTTTTAAACTTTTTTCTGTATATATTTTATCAATAAATTCACGAACGTGGTTTCTGTAATAAATAAAGTCTTTGCCCATCACAATTAATCATACTAAAACACAAAACGGTGTCGAATAACGAATATCTGTACCAGAATGTCCATGTAAAATATCAGAGGTGGGTGTTGGAAAATACCAAATGGCTGTTACTGACGGTATACGGTCTCATATTAGGTCAGTAACAATCGTCTTGGATTTTTACTGACGGTATACGGGCTCATGCGGGGTCAGTAGTTCTGCTCTCTGATTGGTCAATCTCACTTTGAGGCAGAATAATTGATCATATGGTGCCAAATGACTGTTTTTTCGCGATGTTTCGGCGACATATTGGGAAACCCCTATCTAAGCATATTTGGAATGTTGGTCAATATTTTACTGAGAGAGAATACATCGTATTAATGTATGGAGCTTGACAGTAGTTCACACAAGGCGACCTCATTTGCATATTTATGGGATCATGGTGCCAAGTTTGGATTGGAGTACAAGTCTTTACATGATAACTTAGATACTGACTGGTATTCACTATGACGAACATTTGACAAAATGAGTACATATACGTAAGGTCAGTAAGTTATACGACATGCATACACATTCGTTCCAGTTGGATAAAAATATAACCGCCTTTCTGAATATCACAACAACCTATAAACTTATATATTTGTTAACAGGAGCTAAACGCCCAGCAAAACAGCGACAGTAAAACCAGGTTCCCCTTTTAATGGGGACATTAAATATAAGCCTCATTTAACTTTTGCTAAGGCGCTTTGTGGATAAAGCGTGTGATGTATCACCACCAAGTTATATCTGTGGCCCACATGGCGAATACAGTCTGTAACTTCCACAAGCTGAATCCACATGTCTCTGCATGATATAATACGTTACAAGAACTAGAACAATACTGAATGAAGTACACACGCACCTTTCATATACTGCTGCCGATGACAACCAAACCAATTAACTAAAAGCTCAAAATATTCGGATCAGAACCAGACATATATGCCTACTCTGATTTATATGTAAACATCTATGGAGAAGTGTAGATTGTAAAAAAACAGCTGTAGTAATATACAAGGTGGACGGGCGTCGAAACATTTTTGCGAAAAAGTTGTTTTGAACCACTGAAAATGGCATCTGTACGTGTGTGTTTTTAAAAACCAACAGTTGAAACTTACATGACAAAAAAGTAATACAACCGAAAAGACGATACAAAGTTTAATGCATATATCCACAATTGTGTCAGCATCTGAGAGGAGGTTCGTACCTTCAAAAGAGCTTCGTACTCGTGTGACTGTCACATGAAAAGAGTCCACTCCCAAAGGGGAGCGACAAGGCACCAGATCTCTTCCGGAAATCTCCCCGTGTTTAGGTTGGTGTTTCTTTCAGGCGTTTTCTAACTGATGCAAGTGTTAAACTTCACTCTGTCTGCATACACGGTTAACGTAGACAAACGCTACATACATCTGAGACAAATTGTAGGATTAATTCCGTCTAAATAATTGCTTGTTATACAGTCAAATACGTTTATAACGAACACGCTTATAACGAACTGACGGATATTATGAACTTAATTTTTGGTCCCCGCCATCTGCTGTATAGATGTTGTATGTATGCATATAACGAACTACGTATATAACGAACGTAAATTAGTGGTCCATTTCAGTTCGGTATAACCGTAGTTTACTGTATTTCCTTTTGTCCAAGCCGATTGAAGTCTGCTCGGTGTAAACGCGTTATTCACCGCAAGTGACACGTGTGTGACAACACAATAGTTTCTGTGTTGTGTTGTATCCTCTACAACATCTACACAGTGTGTATGTGCGTGTTTGTTCGTGTGTGAGTATGCGCGTGCGGACTGGACTGGACTGGACTGGACTGGACGTGTGTTTCACTTCAATGAAGCTCAGACTATGAGTGTTGCCTAACCAAGTCACCACAAGTACATCATATAAAGCAGACAGAGAAGGGGATCATCACCAGGTATATATCAACAATATGTTACTAGAGTCCCTAGGTAGCGTCTCAGCAGCAGATAAGGGTTTGTATCAGGTGTGTTCTTGCAAATTATCTTCACGCCTTATTCTTACTGGCGTGATGCAAGGAGTATATTGTTATCATAAAAGGAAGTATTTTTCATATCACAATTCTTTCTCAAGTCCATCACATTAATAGCAAAAAATATGCCTACATGTATCTTCTCTGCTGATACATATTCATATAGTTTTACTTTTACTACCGATTAACCAAGAGAATATTGGGAAATTCCTGTAAAAGACCGTGTCATAAAACATACAATCCTACCGAGACATCGCACGCGAGTACACGTCAGTTGCGTGAATTGAAAAATGGGGAATGTTAATATTCTGACTGATTGATGAGCCCGCCTTTGAGTTTTGACAAGTGATTATCAAACACTTATCAGACGCCAGCTCACACCATCCTGTTAACGTGTGAGTTTGACGTCATTTGAATGAACCAAAGTACATCAATATGAGCCAGGCACGCCTGTCATCTTGTAGGAAAAAAATGGGAAGAAGAAAAGCGGATTCAACCTACTTCACATTAACATCCTAGCTTCATGCTTATTGCGGAATTAAAACTTTCAGTATAGTTTCATATTGGTATGAATGTTTAATGAACATATCTTTCTCTAAATGATATAAATTGGGGGCCGAAAGAAACAAAAGTTGATTTCATCATATGTTTCATTTTCATTTGAAAATATCTTAAGTAAGCGATATTATATCCAAAGAAACGAAGAACCCTGGCGTTTAGTCAGGACTCAAATAATACTTCTACATGGTTTTATTTTTTAGAATATAATTTGATTCAAAACTTCGCAAAAACCTCGCATAACAGTGAATTATTATAAGCCACGCAATACTAGTTGGAAAAGTACACGGGCGTTGGGGATCCGCTTTGTTATGTTGGGATTAAACTTCTAACCGAGTCCCAGAGAGAGACACTCTAGATAATAAACGTCATGGTGACGCGACCTGTAAGTCACATTCCTGCATAATGAAGAACATTTGTTTTTCTTCTTACTAGGTCGCCTTGAAGACACTAAACATACACTTCAGTGTCTACAATTGAGAATCACAACCTGTATAACCCTCACTTTGCAACTTCAAAATGTATCCTACTACTTGAAGTGCCTATAGTTTATACGTTCGTGTACCTACGAATTAAAAGTGTATTACGCGAACCTTTTGTGGGCATAATAAATAATTGTGTATTCATAATATATAACGAGGGTTATAATCTCTTCATCTCATATGGCAGTCTTAAACTGGTCAATGTTTGTGTCGCAATTAGGCTCACTGAACTAAGTTTAGAAATAGGAATACAGAGCTGAAGCGAAACGCGCCATTTTTGAGATAGTATCATATGATTTGCATCCATGTCTTTGTGACAGACATTCACACATTGGGAAGCAGCTATTGCTTATGAAGCGCAAGGCAATAGCCATTGCAGGAACTTCTTTTTTAACGCCGAACTCAGCAATATTCCAGCTATATCACCGCGGCCTGAAAATAATCGAGTCTGGACCAGACAATCCAGTGATCGATGTTGTGGGCAACGGCCCATGCTGCGGTGGTATAATATAACAGGCTATCAATCAAGCTACCGAGCCTGACAACCCGATCAATTTGGTTGCCTCTTTCACCTCTGGGGACCTTGTTGTTATTTAACGTCACACTCTGCAATATTCCAGCTATATGACGGCGGTATGTAAATAATCCAGTCCGGATCAACAATCCAGTGATTGACATCATGAGCATCAGTCTACGCAATTAGGATACGATGACATGCATTAGCCAAGTCAGCGCGCCTGACCACCCGATCCCGTCAGTCGCCTCTTAAAATAAGCATAGTTGCCTTTTTCAGCAAGCATGGGTTGCTGAAGACCTATTCTACCCCGGATCTTTACGGGAGCTTCAGAAAGTAGACATTGCATCTTATTATAAGTAGCTCATGTTAGGTGATCTTAAAGTTTGCATATTAATTTGTCCGTGGCATCAATAATATCGGCAACACTCTCCATTGTCCATTAATGATTACATTCATGTTGCAATAAACATATATAACTCCCGTTGACATCAGTTCCGTAAAGACTGAAAAGTAGTCAAAAACAGCTACCAGTATGGATTTGATTATCTTCGATGTAACGAAGCAGCTATTTCGCAAGAAAACCCGGAAAAGTTCATCAAAACTGGCAATGATATAAACTACTCGGTTTTGTCAGGGTCTACTCGTACTTGTATTCACGCTAGTTTATGAAAAAAGGGGCTTTAAAGATATGCGGCAGTCACCGTTTCGAAATTAGCTGTACGAGAGGAAACGTTAAGTCAATTATGGACGTATCCACGTTTGTTTAATAATTTAATAAAGTTATTCATGTCTCAGACGTTTACCACTTTTGTGAAACCAGCGAGCACGGGTATGGTCCTGACAAACATAATCGGGGCGAACCGGGATTCGAACCCACAGTCATAGGTTTCTGGCGTGCCCAAGGGACGCAAATATGCACAGTGAATTGCGGCGCCTTAGACGACTGGACCATCCGTGCCCTCTTCTTTATTAACATTAACTAGTAAAAACGGTGAACTGTATTGTCAATGCGTACGTTTAACCCACATGAGTTAAAAAATCGTAATTTCTAACGTATCGAAAGTGACTGATTCTCGTTCAGTCAATGTTGGTTCAACTGACGCCGATTAACCTCGGCAATGAGACACATACAGCATGTGCAAGCAGGTTCATTCCGACAAAGTAACCTTCAGTTTGCGGGCATATAACAATTGACACTTAACCGATTGGTTATATAAATGATATGTTTGTAGATACAGACATACCAGAGACAATCCGGCATTTGCCCTGCCAGGCTAACATGGTATCTGTCGTCCCCCTGACAAGGGAGGGGGTTACGAACTGCTGCGTCATCTCTACATCCCGCGGGGCACGGAGGGCACACCTGCTTGGTGATATTCATCTTTGTAGTGGCGGGTATAATTTGGGAAGATGCGTGTCAGATGGTCCAGAATGACAACTATCAATCACATGTGTCTATATTTGATATTGAATGCACATTACAGTCTCCTTCCCTCATAGCTCTTAGAAATCAGAAAAAAAGGTTTCAGTACAGGGGAATGTTATTTCCGACCGCCATATTTTTGTCTTGACAGTTAATGTGATATATGTTTGTTAGACTCATAACTCATTTGCACTGACAAAAACACAGTTTCCAAAGGCACGCCTTCTGACTCGGTGTACATATAGACCGACAACGCCAATAATGCCTGTATAGGACTGGCAGCACTAGTGCACGTGCACATTTCACAAATTCATACGAACGCATGGGTTGAAAGAAAAATGTACATGTTTGGGTTGAATTATATTAGGCATATATGTGACAGAAACATGTTCAACCTTAGTCATTGTCAGATCAAGTAAGATAAGGCCTACTTTTGGATGCACAATCAGCACGTACACCAAGTACACGTGCATATTTAAAAAAAATAAAACTGACCATTTGATTCGAAACACAAATTGTGAACATCGAATCTTTTACGTATACTTGCGTCGGAAGTTGTGCCATGTAGCCCCTCGCATTCGTGCATGGGACCCCAACAAGATAACACATACCGTTGTTTAATTGTTTATGCAAATTATTAGTGTTTGATTATTTTGAGTTTCAATTTTTTTTTCATCTTCTTTTCTTTGTCTTTTTGTGTCATCCGATTTTGTTTATAATATATTCACTGATCATCGAAATTGATATGGTGAACCGACACCAGTGACTACACACAAGCGAGAGCAGAAAGCATAGCCTTATATATATATATATATATATATATATATATATATATATATATATATATATATATATATATATATATATATATATAATAAAATAATAAAGTCCACGTTAGTCCATCATCTTCTTTATATCAGTTTCATACATAGTACTTTCGCTGTCTATATATACTCAACTAAAGGTCATGGCGTGTCTTGGTGGTGTGTCGTCACAGGTGTGTGTAATCAACCGCTTCCAGGGAATGCCTACACCATAATAGCAGCTTCATTTTATAACTAAGTAAGGATAAGATATATGGATCAACAACGTCTTCATTACAACTAGGAGCGGCGTTTCGGTATTGGTTCTAACACCGTTACCAAACAAGTGATGAATTGTTTGTTGGTTGTTTAACGCCTATATTCCAGCTATATGACGGTGGTCTGTAAATAATCAAGTCTGCACCAGAAAATCCAGTGATTGACATCATGAGCATCGATCCACGCATTTGGGATAAGATGACATGCATCACAACCAAGTCAGCAAGCTTTACCACCCGATCCTGTTGGTCGCGTCTTAAGACAAGCACCGTCGCCTCTTACGACAAGCATGGGTTGCTGAAGTCCTATTCTAACCCGGATCTTCACGGGTGGCAAATGATGTACAGAGTATGGTTGAGAAGCATACTATACATATATGTTTCTCAACCATTCTCAGCACATCACTTGCTTGATAACAGTGTTAAAACCCACACCGAAATACACCGAATTTTAATATATAAGTTGTTCATACATATTTCTTATGGTGGAGTGGAGAAGCCTAAAACAATAAAACAAACTGACCGGTGAATCCAGTAGTATAAACAAAAGGATGAAGCCAGTAATATAAAAAAAAAAGGATTATGACTGATTGGGGTCACTGGTGAGTTGATGGTACGCAGGGGGGATGTAATAGACTTGATCACGGTTAAGTGATGGTTGGAGTCTTGAGATGTTGATGGTTTCTTGTAGTTTTCTGATTTTGAAGTCTTTGAGGTTGGTGGTCGCTCATAATTATAATAAAGACGTTGTTCATCCATATATCTTATCCTTACTTAGCACTCCAACTTCTAAATGTCTCTCAAAGAAATTCTTAATGACTCTCATAGAAGTCATTTCATGAGGCAAATAAGTTCAAAGAAGGTGGTTCAAAAGAAGAAGCCTAAAATGGTTCTCAAATAAAAAAAGGCATTTTACACAAACTTTCTATTTACTTAATATGGATGTATTGTGTCTATTTTATTCCTTCCAATATTACATCTGTCAATCTCCATTCTGCTCCCGGGGGCGTTGCCTCTTTATGGAGTACATTTAAATATCCACATCCTTGTTTTGTCCTGCTTTATTTAGATGGAACCCTGGAGGCAATACAGTGTTATATTCCCTGCCTTTAAGCTGACACATTATCTTTGTAGATACCGCAGGCTTGACAAGTCATGTCTATTTAAACAAATATCCATAATCAGAGAAGAAGATAGGTATTTGATTGTAAGTACATCGCATAAGTTAGTGATGCGTCTATCACGTTATAATGTATTGGTGAACCTTCCTTTATCCAAGGACAAATATAAGAAAGAATAAACACACAAGGGATGAAGACTCCAGGGTGTGAAAACGATGTAACGTTAGTTTATTTTAAATTTATATTATTTTGAACTAGTACATACTGGATTGGTATGTGCACTGTAAACAAATGTGTTAGGATCCTAAACACAAACCTAAGCGCGTTCCTTGTCCCGTAATTTTGACGCGTTTAAGGTCTAAACATGCCTTGGATTATGTTCAACAGCTAAACGTGTTTAGGGCATAAACGTGGGAAAGACCCGTATTCCTCTTCCATCTAAACATGTCTTGTTTGTAAACACATGTATGGATACACATCGAGGAACAGTGACAAACACAACAAAATATGTGAATGGAAGTTTTCAATCATATCCTCGATATCAGTGGAATGTCAATTAAACTTGATAAAATATATACTCGCTATCGTAATAAGTAACGAAAGTATTTCTTCTGTACGTACGCATCTTTACTTTACTCAACACATTGCCAGTCCTAAGAACTCAAGCCATCAGTTGTAACGGGAAGATGGAGAGCTGTTCTAGTACACTGAGTCACACGAGGCATGTCTTGGTGGTAAATATTCCCCGTTCTCATGGCATGCAGTCCGTGGTATGAAGTAAAAAGTAAATTGAGGACAGTGTCCGACCAAATTGGGGTTTCGGGATTACTGTTCAAAAGACAGATGATGTTTACGGCTATATAAAAAACAACAAAAAGGGCTTTCAGTTGTTTTAGTGTGTTCTAGGTTTACACGGGTCTACATTCACTTGGACCTTGATAACATCAAGGATCATTGTGAAGACTACCAGCCTACAGATTTTACGTAGACTTACACTCGTGATTCCGGTAAGTGTATTGGCGCTGTATAAGTGCCTACTTTATTATTATAATTATTCTGAAAATGCATCATAATATCAAACCACTCACCAGTGTAGACTATTGCGGTTAATTGATGTCTGCGCATCCGCATGTCGATAGCTGCACGTGCTGCATGCGTGTCATGACATCGAATTGACACTTCGGCTAGTTGGGTCATACAACTTCTTTGCATACGCAATCTCATTGGTCGGTTCAATGATAGAATGAGGTGAAAGGTCGATACCTTCGTCTGTACATCAGATAGTATAAGCTCCCTTTTTAAAACTTAAGAAATATTTAAATGTAACGAATCTTTTATTATAAATGCAGATCTGTAGTCGATAGTTTTATCTTTGCCCTATATAATGTGATTCATATTTTCCGAGGTCATATATCGCCTCGTCGACCGTCATTGCGCTGATTAATCGAACCCAAATCAATACTCTGTGTCAATCATTCTTCTTTACATATACACATTAGAATTCAACCCGACCTGATATTTACGTCAACTTGCCGCTGTGCAGATGTGCAGCAGCTGATTACGTCTTACTTTCATTAGGGGATGAGGTCGGAGAACTGCGAACACAGGGCATGCCAGAACCCTATGACCGTGTAGTTCGCCATGATAAGGTTTCTTGGTATAATATGGCGTTAAGATGTATTCACATACTATTCCGTGAAGGGGTATTCACATGATATATTGTGTAGAGGTATTAAAATAGCATATTGTTCAGAGGTATTCACATCATATATCGTGTAGCTGCATTAACACAATGTACTGCGTAGAGGTATTCACATACTATACCGTGAAGAGGTATTCACATAATATACTGTGTAGAGGTATTCACATTACATATTGCGTTGAGGTATGCACATACTGTATAGTGAAGAGGTATTCACATGCTATACTTTGTAGGGGTATTCAGATAATATACTTTGTTGGGGTATTCACAGAATACACTGTGTAGAGGTATTTACATGATACGCTGTGTAGAGGAATTCACATAATACACTGTGTAGAGGTATTCACATGATATACTGTGTAGGGGTATTTACATAAATACTGTGTAGGATATTCACTTGATATACTCTGTAGGGGTATTCACGTGATATACTTTGCTGGGGTATTCACATGATACACTGTGCAGAGGTATTCACATGATACACTGTGTAGAGGTATTTACATGATACGCTGTGTTGAGGTATTCACTTAATATACTGTGCAGACGTATTCACATGATATACTGTGTAGGGGTATTCACTTAATATACTGTGTAGATTTATTCAAACAATATACTGTGTAGGGGTATTCACATGATATACTGTGTAAAGGTATTCAAATGACATACTTTGTGGAGGTATTCACATGATACACTGTGTAGGGGTATTTACATAATATACTGTGTAGAGGTATTAACATGATATACTGTGTAGAGGTATTCACATCATATACTTTGTGGAGGTATTCACATGATATACTTTGTGGAGGTATTCACATAATACACTGTGTGGTAGGTATTCACATCATACACTGTTTAGGGGTATTAACATGATACACTGTGTAGGGGTATTCACGTAATATACTGTGTAGAGGTATCACATGATATACTTTGTGGAGGTATTCACATGATATACTTTGTCGAGGTATTCACATGATACACTGTGTGGTAGGTATTAACATGATGCACTGTGTAGGGGTATTTACATAATACACTGTGTAGGTGTATTAATATGATACACTGTGTAGGGGTATTCACGTAATATACTGTGTAGAGGTATTCACATGATATACTTTGTGGAGGTATTCACATGATACCCTGTGTGGTAGGTATTAACATGATACACTGTGTAGGGGTATTCACTTAATATACTGTGTAGATGTATTCACATAATACACTGTGTAGGGGTATTAACATGATACACTGTTTAGGGGTATTAACATGATACACTGTGTAGAGGTATTAACATCATATACTGTGTAGGGGTATTAACATCATATACTGTGTAGGGGTATTAACATGATGCACTGTGTAGGGGTATTAACATGATACACTGTGTAGGGGTATTCACGTAATATACTGTGTAGGGGTATTTACATGATATACTGCGTAGAGGTATTCACATAATATACTGTGTAGGGGTATTAACATAATATACTGTGTAGGGGTATTTACATGATATACTGTGTGGGGGTATTAACATGATACACTGTGAAGGGGTATTAACATGATATACTGTGTAGGGGTATTAACATGATGCACTGTGTAGGGGTATTAACATGATATACTGTGTAGGGGTATTTACATGATATACTGTGTAGGGGTATTAACATGATACACTGTGAAGGGGTATTAACATGATATACTGTGTAGGGGTATTAACATGATACACTGTGTAGGGGTATTAACATGATATACTGTGTAGGGGTATTAACATGATACACTGTGTAGGGGTATTAACATGATATACTGTGAAGGGGTATTAACATGATATACTGTGTAGGGGTATTAACATGATATACTGTGTAGGGGTATTTACATGATATACTGTGTGGAGGTATTCACATGATGTCCTGTGTGGAGGTATTCAACTGAAGCGAACATATAATATATCCCGTTCTCTGTCAATGCGTGAGGACAAATGGCACTTGTGTCTTGCTTACTGATGAAATAATTCCTTTAAGCCGTCTGATGTTAAGCCGTTTGATTCTTCGCGTTGTTACTGCTCACGGGGAGAGTTCCTCCAGTTGTAAAATGCATGATATCCATGTGTTTGTGAAATCAATTTGAAAGCTTGAAAACAAACCCTACTTTAATCTAAAATATTGGACGTTGAACAACAGGGAAAACCTAATACGACTATCTGCTCAAGATGAATTGAGCAGGATCAGCGTGCACAAAACGATCTTAGCGTAACGATTATCGTGAGCCTATGTTAAAGTATGGGAACTAGGATCGCTTTGTGCAAGTGGACCTTGATCAGTTCTCTGTGGAGCGCTGGTCATGCTGTCAACCACTGGTATGTCTTACCAGACGAGAGTTATTATTATGCAATACTGTGACTGCAGCTTAAAATAATATTCACTTACTCATGACACTACGACGTAGAGCAAAATAAGAAAAATAAGGTTTCAATGAATAAATTGCAAGAATGAGGGAATACATTATAGTTAATGCATCATGGGTTAAATGGATATAAACTGCCGGGCAAAATAAAGTTTACACATTTGTTTGATGGTGGCTAAAAATGAAACAAACAAGAAATGGTTATTCGATGGGTACGGGTATCATAGTTGTGTTTTGCACCCCAAGTTTGCAGTGTTTCGGCGACTGTTTTCACGATGGTGACGTTTTGATAACGTTTGTAATTCTTGGTCAATTTAAATTTTCAAGTGTATAATTTCTTTTGCCCGGCAAGCGAGGTATATCATTTGAAACGAAATTCTCCCTTCCAACCACAAATCCAGGACACATTCATATAGCGATGGATTCCGAGACGGATATAACTGGAGAGACATTGTCTTACTCGGCTTTGTGAAATCTCATACATGTGAATTTCATTAGATTTACTTATAATCAATAAATAAAAAAAACAACACCGATAGCAGAACATAGCCACACAAGCTGTCAACAGTCAACATCTATCAATGTCAGTAATTGTACACATTGGTTTTCATGACGTCAACAGTAAAATAAGACATGAACTCCAAGTGCAGTACTCGATTGGCGACGTGTATTTGAACAAAGACAAAACATAGCAACTCAGGCATTGTTACTAATGGCTGCAATTTGTAATTGAAAGTTTTTAAGCAGCTAATTTTATTTGCAGAAATCAATTTTTGTTGTTCCAAAACATAGCCAACTATTGCTAATTATTTCAGAATTATATTCACAAACATTTTATAAATTTTATAAAAAAATTAACTGGATTAAGTGTTATGTCTTCAAGTTGACTGGGTGAAAGTCTTGTATCGGTAGTTGACCTAACATCATCGGGCATAGGCATATTATTTATTTAAAGTTGACAAATGCATAGATGATGTTTGTTTGTTTGTTGTATAACGCCACAAACAGAAATATTCTAGCTATAAGATGGCGGCCAGTTAACACCTGGATCTCGACCAGACAAACCAGTGGTTGATACCGTGAACAACGTCCTGACGAGCACATTCATTATATTGCCTCTTAACACACGCATAGATTGCAGGGAACCTGTTCCAACCCCAAATCCAACAGAGAGGAACATACTTTCCCACTGTACAACAGTATAGGTTTTCACATGTGGTGTTGCAAACATTTATTTGCTGCAACGAAGCCGCACACTCTGTAAGCTACTGTCACGTACCTTACCTACACTAATATATATATATATATTAGTGTGTCATTTGTCATTTGTGCCCTGAGATGCATGTGTGTGTGTGTGTGTGTGTGTGTGTGTGTGTGTGTGTGTGTGTGTGTGTGTGTGTGTGTGTGTGTGTGTGTGTGTGTGTGTGTGTGTGTGTGTCTACGTTTTATTACCAGAATGTTTTAACAACTTACCTGTCGGTTTCAAATTACTATCTGTTAAGACTGACTATATGTGTGTGTCTTTGATCTGAACAGACAAGTTCCTGACTGGTACCTGCACATGAATGCGCCTACCTGTGGCGACGTCGGTCCGCTCACCTTGATGTACACACAGCACCCAGTCTATTATACAGCTACATCGTGGGAGTCACTTAACACTTGACCCGCTGTGTGATTGTATGTTCTGCAAGAGAGGTTCTACAAACCACTTAACCCCAGGGACCACGGACCCCATGCCAAGACGAGAGGCACACACTTAGACCTGCTAGTCAGGCCTCATTGTGTGATCACTGAAAGGTATAATCGATCTGGTGTTGGAGATGTTTCAATTGGTCAACTTCAGTCATACGCAAAATTACTAATTTCTATTTAAAAAAAGTTAAGGCCACAGGCTAAAAGATTAGACCATAGTTTCAATATTAGGTAACTAACGCATTCTACAGAAGGCCTGAGTCCCTATATATACGGAGTCCAGTGGCAGATACTTCACTCTGCCACGATTGAAGACTTAAAGGGACTCAGCAGCCTTCTTTCTGTTTTAAGGTAAGATAACATTATTTTCTTGTTAAATTCTCCTTGCCTGTAACTTATATGATATCCTGTGCAAGCAACGATATATTTACCATGGTTTGTAATATTTAAGAAAAAGTTATATGTCATTCATTATACCGCAAAGCAACTCGAATGTTAATTGTATGTGTGTGTTTATATAGATGTTAGTAGATAAGTTCACTTGTACATTAACGGTTGATATGCCAAGTGATAGCTAAAGCCGTACATTACATAGCATGAGAAAGAGTACATTGTGGTAAATACCCGCGGGTAATCTCACGTAAATACCGTCTCATGCGAATATTGGCCATGCTACGTCTATCATTTGGTTAAGCAGTTACGGTATTAAAATTATACAGTATGTTAAATACTTTTGTGTGTAAATACATGAGTAACGCTAGAATGCCGTAAATGTTAAATGTTAACAGTTCCTGTATGAAATGTTTTTGCATAAAATACTTCCTAGTCCATTATTATTCACAATTCGCTTTTTGTACCTTATTTATTAGAACAGTCCTGTGAAGAAAGTTCAAACCAGTCGCTATCAATTCATGTATGGTTGTCAATTAAATATTTAATGTAACAAGTCATTGACTGCATCTATCTTGTAATGTAATTTTGTTTAAATATCTCTCTATATATGAAACTTCACTCTGCCACGAATAAAGACTAAAAGCGACTCATCGGCCTTCTCTCTGTTTTAAGGTGATAGCCGAGTAATCAGCTCTACCAAGTTAATTCCCCCACTATATTGGTCATTGTGACGTAGCAAACGGGACCACGCCCACACAAGGCAAAACGGTCCCAAAGACAAGCTACGTCAGTAGAAAGCACATGTGGCGGGCCGTCATGTACTCGCGTCAGAATAGAGAACACGACGTGTGGAGGCCTGATATGTGGGTCTATGTGAAGTCAGTGGTCTGTAAGTGGTCGTCCCACGGAGCTGTACAATTGTCAGCCTTATACACGTCGACTGATGCATGTACATGGCAGCTGATCCGCATGTGTACCAAGGCGGACTGAGTGACCCCCGTGTCTCCCTGCCTGGAGATACAGCAGCAGTGGCTCGCTCCCACGTCACTGTAGAGTCGCGGCTGACTGAAGATGCACAAGCTTGTCGCTTATCGCCGCTCGTGTATAGAGGACGCACCTGTGTAGGAGGAATGGAATATGTGCGTAAGAACATGCCCGATCATGTAAACAGTACAGCACACTTCACTATCTTTGCCTGCCAAAGGCCATTCACTACCCCCTGGCACCATAACCATTCCTAACCATACACCAACCCTCACCATTAAAGCAGATTCAGTCCTATGTACATCTCTGGTGACACTAATGTTTGTTTGTTTTTGTTTAACTAATCGAATCAAGACCAGACAATCCAGTGAGTAACAACATGAGCATCGATCTACGCAATTGGGATACGATGACATGCATCAATCAAGTCAGCGAGCTTGACCACCCGTTATTCGCTTCTTACAACAAGCATAGTCGCCTTTTTCTACTAGCATGAGTTGCTGAAGACCTTCACGGGTTGTCACACGTTTGTTATCATAATCGGCCGTGGTTGACGCATGGGCGGATACAGCTTTTTTGAAAAGGGTGTGTGTGTGTGTGTGGGGGGGGGGGGGGGGGGGGGGGGGGCACAATTAAGATCTATTTATTGTCTTTGGTGGTAATTTATACAGAAATAAAGATTTTTTTCGAAATAAAAAGGGGGTAACCCACCCACTCCACGGAAATCAACCACCAGGTTCATGTTTATTCATTTGGCACGTCTGTTCAAGCGTTTGATGTGTACAACTCACGTGATGTATGTGTTGTTGATTTCCCCTGGGTATCCAACTCTAATGGTATGTGAAGAAGTACTGTGTGAGCAACGTGTCAAGACTACAATAGACCTATCGGATTGTGTCAATGACCGACACGCTTGTTGAAGGTGGTCCTTTCAACCCTCCTCCCTCTCATAAGGAAATCGCTTTATACCAATGATTATTTCGTTCCATGTCATTGATACCGACAACTCTGTGCGATCGCGCTGATGTGTATTGATAAACATTTTAGGCGTTTAACTCTGTCTGTAAATTATAAATTGAGAAGTATTTCATTATCTTAACTAAAGAAGTGCTTTCTATTCAATATGTCAATGTGAATCAATCGGTTAGGAGGACACTGTTCCGCCAGATACCCAGAAATGCAAGAGAGGATATCCAGTGTTTCTTACTGTAAACATCTCGGATCGGTGGGGGAGAGCCATGGGCACAGCGTTTGCTCGTCACACTCAAGAAGTGAGTTTCTTCCCAATTCGTCCAGTCCATGTTTGAATGCCGTGTCGTAATGTTGCTCGAATGCTGCGATATGAACTTATTATTTCACAGATTAATTGAAGGAATATGCCAATCGCCATTTCAAACCTTTGATTTATCTATACAAGGCAACGAGGACAAGAAACTGCCAAGTTATATTTTAAACACTCAATGTCCAGGTGCGATAAGACGTGATTGTCCTTCACTAACAGATTCCAGGTGTTAGTCAAATATTCATGTACTCGGAAAATTCCGGATCAATATAGATATAAGATCATGCACCAGTCCTATTATATCGATCGCTCTGCAAACAACAGATGACAAAACACAAGTACTTTGCACATAATAAAACTGATCACATGTCAATCCTTGTTTGTTGTGATTGACAGTGCTGGTGTATGCAGCTTTATCATACATATACGGGGCCGAGGTGAGCGTATCACGTCCACCCTTCATCAGCCAGAGTGTTGGTCTACAGTACAACAATGACTTGACTTCACTGGAGCTCAACACTGACACTTCGTGAAGCATGTAGGTGTGGAATACCCGCCGTCGTGTCAGTGAATTGTTGGTAAGAACAGTTTACATTGAGAAGGAAATCAACACTAGAACCCAGTGCCAGTTGGAAAGCGATCTACATCCACCCGGCTGGTAGAGAAGGCCATGTACATCCATCCGGTTGATACTGACGGCGATCTACATCCTCCCGGCTGTAACTGACAGCGATCTACATCCACCTGGCTGATACTGACAGCGATCTACATCCACCTGACTGATACTAACACAGTGATCTACATCCACCTGACTGATACTAACACAGTGATCTACATCCACCTGACTGATACTAACACAGCGATTTACATCCACCTGACTGATACTGACACAGTGATCTACATCCACCTGGCTGATACTAACACAGTGATCTACATCCACCTGGCTGATACTAACACAGCGATCTACATCCACCTGACTGATACTAACACAGCGATTTACATCCACCTGACTGATACTAACACAGTGATCTACATCCACCTGGCTGATACTAACACAGTGATCTACATCCACCTGACTGATACTAACACAGCGATTTACATCCACCTGACTGATACTAACACAGTGGTCTACATCCACCTGGCTGATACTGACAGCGATCTACATCCACCTGACTGATACTAACACAGTGATCTACATCCACCTGACTGATACTAACACAGTGATCTACATCCACCTGACTGATACTAACACAGCGATTTACATCCACCTGACTGATACTAACACAGTGATCTACATCCACCTGGCTGATACTAACACAGTGATCTACATCCACCTGGCTGATACTAACACAGTGATCTACATCCACCTGACTGATACTGACACAGTGATCTACATCCACCTGGCTGATACTAACACAGCGATCTACATCCACCTGTCTGAAACTGACACAGCGATCTACATCCACCTGACTGATACTAACACAGCGATCTACATCCACCTGGCTGATACTGACACAGCGATCTACATCCACCTGACTGATACTGGCACAGTGATCTACATCCACCTGGCTGATACTAACACAGCGATCTACATCCACCCGGCTGATACTGACACAGTGATCTACATCCACCTGACTGATACTGGCACAGTGATCTACATCCACCTGGCTGATACTAACACAGTGATCTACGTCCACCTGACTGATACTAACACAAGTCTGTCAGCAGCTACCGGTTGCCGAGACGATCATTTGCAAACAAAAAGGCCTCGTTGTATTATTGTACATAACAATTGATGTCGAATCTACCATACAAATAAATAATAAAACAGCATTTGCAAAACGAAATATAAAGTTTTACAGAACGAAATTGATTGATTTCTTTTTATTCAACGTGTTCAATTGATCTCACAAAGTATGTCATCAATGCTGGTCCACGTCATCGAAAATATCAAGTAAAAATGTCAAGTAAAAAAGTCTGGTTAACGACATCTGTAAAAGAGAATATTTTATTTGGATTTATGGGGAAAATAACAACTCTCTCAACGTAGTTATATTACTTATCAAATTTATTGTGTTTAAACAATCACGAAAGGGTTTTCAGCTAAAGTTGAAACATATTCAACGTGAAGTTATTAGATACTACAATATGACCAAGTTAATTGCATTCTCAAATTGCAATTATACAGCTTTCTTTCAGTTCTGGTCTTCCTTCCACAGACTTTTCAATCGTAGCAAAGAATACTAGTACGATATGATATTTTATGATTGTCTATATTTGCAATATGTTTTGAAAGTTTGATGTAAAGGGATTGGTTTTTGAATAATGTATAGTTGATGATATGCTACACGTTGTATTTTATTTGAAATGTGAATACAATTTTAAAAAAGAAGAAGAAAAAAAGTATCTTGAATACACTAATAAAAAAAATGTCATCGATACTTGGTAGTTGTAGCTGACATTGATAAGACAGTTGACTCCTTTTGCTTGATCCGCTTACAGTAAGTAGGCAAGATTAGACATGGTGTGTGTGCGTGCGTGCGTGCGTGTGTGTGCGTGTGCGTGTGTGTGTGCGTGTGTGTGTGTGTGTGCGTGCGTGCGTGCGTGCGTGCGTGTGTGTGCGTGTGAGTGTGAGTGTGTGTGTGTGTGTGGCTGCTTGTACTAGTCCTAATGCCGATTTTATAGTGCTAGCCCACTAAGATACCATGCCGCAGTTAAACATGAATACCCCACCATACGCATGGGGATCGCGACCTCGGGTGTTGTGCTGACAAACCAGGTACAATACGAATGGGGATCACGACCTCGGGTGTTGTGCTGACGAACCAGGTACAATACGAATGTGGATCGCGACCTCGGGTGTTGTGCTGACAAACCAGGTTCAATACGCATGGGGATCGCGACCTCGGGTGTTGTGCTGACAAACCAGGTACAATACGCATGATCAAAGATTCTGGCACTGCGAATTGCTGCTCCTCAGACAACATGGCAAACCGTCCCGGGGAGACGTGGTACGATAGTTGATCAAAACATAAGTAATGTAAGGAAGTATGGGGAAATGAACTGTGTGATGTTGGTGATTTAGTGAGCGCCTCAAGCGGGACTGATTTCACTCTCAGACAAATGGAGACACCAGGTAACCCCAATACAATACGCTTGTAGCGATTCAATCCGACCTACGTATACCTAACAAGGCCAAGGACTGTGATTAACGCGTCTTCGGCCAACACCATGCTGGTCAGTTGGTCAGTGGTGTGACCCTGCCACAGCTACTGAACTAATAAACATATCTATGACAGGTTAATATCTTGTCAGATAATCATAAAACTACAGTCTCACTTCAATTCAGCCACGGCTTCGCTGACCATGGGAAATCTGGTGTCGACACACGCACCACGGTGAATTGTCTTCACGCAACATTTACGCCTTATTTAGGGTGTATTAATTGCTTTACATGTTTTACAACTGCATCATACAAAATACGTAACATGTATACATATGTCCATTTCACAACTTAGATATTCGCTTCCCAACCGAGAATACTTAGGCTTACAAAAGCAAAATAATCAAAACAATAAAATCCTTCGTATAGTATTAGACAAAATCTTAGTGTGATCAATATGTCTTACATCAAGTAAACAGCTTTATCACATAGCTGACCCGTGTGTGTGAGTGAGGGTGCCAAGTCTGACAAGGCAATCCCTTCCACGTTGCTGGAATGTATCAAGACAGATAGTCATACCATGTACGTCCTGGCGGTAATAAACGCTTATTATCTGACAAACAAATTTCTAACAGATGTTCAAGTTCTGGTTTCCGTATCAGATAACACAGGCGCTTGTTTCAGCAACTTGGCTGTACTGAAGCAGGGGATGTCATCGTGCCTGCTTATCGTACACTAATCGTATACTAATGTATCTTTAATACATATAATAAATCGATTTTGTGATTATGCTATATCGCCTTAAATTACCAACGTATCAACACAAACTATCCCCACCGCCTCCCACCCCACCCCCGTCATTTCTATGCGCTGCCTTCTAATTCATCACGATTGTGAACATAAAACCGTAATTGTCCAGTTTTCGTTATGCTTGACGATACTCACCAGTTGCTGAAAGAAGACGATAATTATTTGACCACAATGGGGAAAAATATGGTGTCCTATCTCCTTTATGTGTATGCAAGATTTAATTAATCAGAGTCAACGATTTAAATGTAGAAGCGTACTTTAATCAATGTTACATTGGGCATCTGTGGGAAATGAGTTAGTGATTAGAAACAAACATCTTCACAATTATCTATATATGCCTAAACCGTTTCTTTCAAAATAATTCCATTAAGTAAGCGAAAGAAGGTAACACTTTGTATGTCAGAGATATGAAATCATGTGGAATCTGCTTTAAAACTCAGCTCATTCAAAAATATTTTATACCAGAAAAGTCGCGAGAAACCTGAAAATTGCTGATGTAGTATTAATTATATACCTCACGTATACCCAGGCAACGCGGACACTCGTACTCTTACATGCTTTACTGATAATAAACATCACAATAAAACAAATGTCAGATTCGAGTGTGTGGTGAAAAAGCAAACCACAGATATTAAAATATCAAAATCCGTGTGCATTTTTTGCTTAACCGTATCGGCGCCAATAGAGGGCCAGATTATCGTGGGAGCTTTGAGGCATGACATCACCGAAACGCCACTAAGCCACTCTGTATTATGTCAGAGTAACGATTATGGCCATAAAGTTTGAAGCTGTAAACTGTACATTGCTGCACAAGTGGCTCTCTCGTTGCCGTGAATGATAAGCTCACTTCCAATGACCTCATAAACGCCCAACACATTCTTTTCCAGGGCTCAAGTGTAATGTACAAGTACTTTGACGTCACACCGTGAGTGACATTATCGGGTGTACATATGGTGTTCCTGACCTGTGGCTGACATATATTTCCTGTCTGGCGGGAAACGTGTTCACATAAGACAGGCTTACCGCAGGGAGATTAGCAGATATACCATAATATTCAGTGAGTATATCATTGGAAGCAGTCGTGTGAAACCGATCGAGTAAACCGTCGTGTATAACTGTTCACTGCTGAAGAATCGAGTATATAGTTCTTGTTGATCGTTCTCATACTCGAATGTGATAAGGTGTTTTGGTGCATATAGCGATCAATAGTTTCGTTCTGTGAATAAATTTTAAGTTTACCATTAATGTAAGGGCTGAGAAACGACTACTCGTCAATAAGGAAGTATCGTTTTAGCGCTTAGAAATGAGTTCAAGTGTAGGTCAAACGTGCAAGTGGGCAGAAAATGAAAAATCTGACGATGTGCCATCAATTGCCGATCCTTAACACAACAGTAAATAATACGGAACACGCACAGTTTTTACACTGTGGGTATCGGTTATTTCATGGTTCATGTTGTCATATTTAACAAACAGTTCACTATAATAACCTGCTTCAACGTCTTTTATCATACATCCATATCAGAACGATGAGAACCGATTAGTTAACGTGATCTTGATAATTACAATGTATAACGTATAAGAGGGAAATATATTTTATAAGCGGAAGAATGAATCCCTAGCTTATGGCCCGCCACGAACAAGACAGGCTGCACGTGAATTTCTGAGAGGCAGAACAAATCCCTTATACCCCGCTTCGTAGAAAAAGCCTCACGCCTTTTCCGGGTCAGTGAAAAGCCACGTGACATAGCACAAGTTTGAATTTGTTTCAATTCTTTTACAATGTCACATTAAAACATGTCGGTAAGATCAGTTCGTTGTAGCAGGATCACTCGGGGTACGTGGAGTTTTATGCGTCCCACGTTAGTTTTTATGCTCCGGATTATCCGTCGTGATACTGCTACAACTAATAATATACTCTGTCTCTTCATAGGCAGTTCAACATAACATATGTGGATATATAAAAAAACATATCTGAAACTGAATGTATTCAGAAACAAGCCAAAGGTGCAATTTTTGTGAAAGCATGTTTATTTTTTAGTTCGTCTAAATGCATGTTTTATTGTTCGATTTGTGAACAAGTAATACTGTGTTGACACTTGCCACGTGTGATGCCCCATGGCCAGTCATTGCCTTTCTGCAGTTACAAGCTGAGTAGTCTCGACGTTTGATTCCTGTTAGGTTATATCCCATTAGTTAGACGTCCCAATTGTTAGACATTTTTATTTAGGCAAAGAGGGAATATACCTACAGGTGTAATGGATCAGTCCTAATTAGATTAAAGTACTGAGTAGGGATAGGGGACTCACAGTTTAGGGAGTATTTATGTTACAATTTCGTTTAATTAACCTAAATTACCTTACTCTCAGCACAGGTTCAATAGGCATGAGATTAACTATGTAAACTATGGAGTAGCTTAATTGACTTACTGTATGATCAGTTGAAGGAGTTGAGTTTAGATTATCTACTCATCAAACAAATAAAAATGATCTTGGGGTACGTATCATTATCAGTATCGATATGGCTGACAAGACGTGCAATGGGAAATGTGCGACTGTCGGTGACTTTCTTCGCAATCAGTCGGAACATAACCATCCGCCTGAAGAGAATATTTCAGAGCGTGACAAGTGCACTTTACAGGTAAATATCATCCCGTATTTTTGACTTCGTTAGAATTAACTTTTTTTTAGGTCCCACATAACCTGTTTCGCTCTTAACCATTTCAAGTTAATGAAATCATTGTCAATATTTCATGTAACGTATGTGTAACTGTTCCTTTGCTCTTTTTCAGGCATCGTCGCAGGACTCTAAGGGGATGCAATTGAACTTTGGTGCGGCACCACGCTGCCGCAAGAGAATCTACAGAGAGACAGAGAACCGCCTGGTACGCCTCAAAGATCAGCTGCAGCAGGGTGACAAGCCTGCTATTGAGTATTTAGATGCTTGTGGACACTTGCTTCGTCTGGGATAAATAAAATGTTAAGTATAATATTAAAGTATCTATTTAAAGCTGCTTTGCTTTGTTTGTCGGATCTTATCTGGACTATTCCATTTTAAAGTCTGAGGTAACAAGCATAAGGATTAGTGTGCACTCAACCGTTTAAAGTGTTGTTATAAGCTGTCTAACTATTGGGACGTCTAACTAATGGGAGGACACCTCGTGTATCGCCCCGTCACACGCCTCAAAGTTACCTGTGCCCACACGGACACTGAGCATGTTGTCTTTATAGTGATTGGCTTGTGAAAGTGTATCGACAAGGCCCATAAAAATAATTTGTAATATTTTCGGAAGGAGAAAACGCTTTATTCGTTTACAGATATAAAATGATAATCCGGTGAACTGTTAGAAATGTTTTACTGCTCGCGTGGCACCAGCCGGAGTAGGGCGCCATTACAGAGTTTTCATGTTATATTTTCTTTGTTTTTGAACCTCTCTACGGCATAATCATCATTTTCTTTTACTGAAGATGATTTGAGATTTTTAATCCCCCAAGACCCCGAATACTTAAGATTATCTATACGGGAATTATATGTATGTACATACAATAATATACTCAATATCAACATATTAATGTAGTATTACTGGGTAGTATTCTTCGTGGTACTCTTTGCTCATACGCTAAGAACTATGAGCATAACATCAACCCAACCGCAAAAGAACATGTTCGTGGAATAGTACTAACACAGACTGAAATAAACATCTCCGCAATATACAACATGAACATCAGCCTACTTGACAGACCACCGCAGTACAACCCCACCCTTGTTGTTGTACGGCGTTAAACACAATGAAATATACATATATACAGCAACAGTGATAACATCGGTTCAGTTGAGGTTAACCCTCGCCACAGACTGACAGGGCAAGCTGACAGCCCGACGTGTGGGACGCCGGAGACGGGCAGTACACGGGAATCTCATTAATGACCTAGTTGAAGAGTTCTCTTCAGTCGTGTTTTCACTTTATTCCCATGTGTCGGCGTATGTATGGACGGCATGTTGTTGTTGCTTGAGTACCGTCTGTTTTGGTTTTTTTTAAATAAATAAATAAAAAGTCATGAAACTAATTTTCGTTTGGGACACGCTGCCATGGAGATGTGTTACGGTCGCTCTGCTAATCAAATATCATCAGTGAATGGAATGACAAAGCTTGTGATGGTATCTAAGGACCTGATATCGTCAAAGCAGTGTCCCCGCGGACAAAACACTTCCTGTTTCTTTCTAAAGATTTTCTTATCATTAACGATTTCTCATTTCAAATAACACAGCCTGTGTTGTGTTGCTGTAAACGTGAGGAAGGAGCGGTAAGGCGGTGTACAAGTGTCGACACAAGTTGGGTCACTTCGGTAAATCAGAGACCATATAATAGAGGGACGGCCCTCTAGCCTATGCGCGAAACCATCAGTGCTACGGCTTGTACTGCGCAGCCTGTCCGGAAGCGAGCAGAAACGCGTTCACTGCAGTCATCGTTGTCGCCTTTTTTCCCCATGCAAAAGATATATTTTACAATACAAAATTACACTCATGTATTTCTTAACATTGTTAACATTACAACTGAGATTTGTTGGTGCCCTAAAGCATGTCGTTGTCACTGTATTTGATGACTGTGATCACGCTTTGTCTTTGTCCGAGAGAACAAAATGGCGCACATGTAAAATCGGCAAAAGTGCAGATTTTGATTTTCAATAACGGCCTCTAATTCGCAATGAAAGTCCTTGGTTACCAAGGTGTATAAAAAGGAAATATGTTAAAAATTGGCTTAGTGCCATTTACAAATATAGGGCGGATGCGATATTTCAGATTTTGACTCCAGAAATGGGACTAAATCTAACTTTTCCCGAAATAATTACACCACAACTCTTAATTTTCGCATGCTTTCAGACTATTATATGGTCTCTGGGTAAATCCAAATATACCTTGATGTGTCATCCAGGCAATCTTTTTACTATATTCTATACCCTACCTTCAGTGTAGTACCCACCTAACGTGTTTCGTGCATATGCTTTTTGGGGTGTATATGGCGCCAAGGACATATTACTCTTTATGTTAATGATGTTTGATGATTTATATTATAGAGCAACTCTCTAAAAAGGTTTAATCACACGCCGTTTGTGACAATGTCCACTTCTTGTCATGAAAGGTACCAGTTGATCCAAGTTTTGACTGTGTAGTTGATGTTAAAAGAAGCCTAAATATTTGAATAACTCAGTGTTGGTGTTATATCACAGCCATCCGCGACATTCGGCGTAGTGTTCTTCCTGTCATGAATCGACATGTGAATAAAAACTTTCGTCGAAACACAGATCCATACCCTAGTTTTAGCCAATACACGCATGGTAGACATTAGTCAATCAATTACTTACACTACCTAAATTACATAAGTTACATTGCAGACAGTACTGGTATTACACATATTACTTACATTACTCGAATTACAAACATTTCTCAAATTACACACATTACTCGAATTACATACCTTTCTCAAATTACACACATTTCTCAAATTACATACATCTCTCAAATTACCCACATTACTTAAGTTGCATTTAGTACACACATTACATACAATATAACGTATGTAATTAAAAACATTGTAACTTTAATTACTTACGGTATAATTCACATCAGACATATTACATTTATCAAATCCACAAAATGTATATTCTCGGACAAGATTGGTCAATATATGAACGTTGAGTGTTGTACAATGTCAATACGGCAAGATGTACGACCTCTGGTGTCACGGAGAAGTCTACCTCACCACGGGCCATTTCCCCTGTCAAGAACACTGGAAGACGACTGTCCGAAGGTCGCTATATGACAGAGAACAATCTACAGTAAGAAACCAGAATTAACAAGATTCACTGGAACACATACCACACATTACATAAGTATAACACACATTGCATAAGTATAACACACATTACATAAGTATAACACACATTACATAAGTATAACACACATAACATAAGTATAACACACATAACATAAATATAACACACATAACATAAGTATAACACAGTACATAGCTTATAACTCACATTACATAAGTATAGCACACAGTACATAGCTTATAACACACATTACATACAGTATTACACACATTACATAGCTTATAACTCACATTACATACAGTTTAACACACATTACATAGCTTATAACTCACATTACATACAGCATTACACACATTACATAGCTTATAACTCACATTACATACAGTATTACCCACATTACATAGCTTATAACTCACATTACATACAGTATAACACACATTACATAGCTTATAACTCACATTACATACAGTATAACACACATTACATAGCTTATAACACACATTACATACAGTATTACACACATTACATAGCTTATAACTCACATTACATAAGTATAAGACACACTACATAGCTTATAGCTCACATTACATAAGTATAACACACACTACATAGCTTATAGCTCACATTACATACAGTATTACACACACTACATAGCTTATAACTCACATTACATAAGTATAACACACACTACATAGGTTATAGCTCACATTACATACAGTATTACACACACTACATAGCTTATAACTCACATTACATACAGTATTACACACACTACATAGCTTATAACTCACATTACATAAGTATAACACACACTACATAGCTTATAGCTCACATTACATACAGTATTACACACACTACATAGCTTATAGCTCACATTACAAACAGTATTACACACACTACATAGCTTATAGCTCACATTACATACAGTATTACACACACTACATAGCTTATAGCTCACATTACAAACAGTATTACACACATTACATACGTCACTAACATATTTAACTACCGTGCGAGAAGAAACCCGAAAATGAATCAACAATACAAATAAAACAGGGAATCGATAGACGGTCATCTGTGTGCTTACCTCGTCTTGGAATCGATATCACAATATGATGCTTAATTAAATGTCGTACAGAGTCTAAACAATCAGACGTGTCTACTAATAAAGGCCTGCGTCCTTGCCTTACATTAACAATACTTCCGTAGGGTCAATATTACTGTTATGTGCACGAGCCGAGCCGAGCCGAAACGGAACGAATGCCTTGAACAAACAGAACGCATTAACGGTTCTATCCCAGCTACTCATCCCACTGACAGGTCACAGTGCATAGTGAATGTTGTTGCTGTTTAGCAGTACTGTACATTGGGTGTGCTTATTGTGTACGTTACAAGTTCAATTTGTTCAACACTTGGGAGGTTTGCAACGTCCACGAAAACATTAGAGTCAGGCCACGTGCCAAAGTCAATAAAAACACCTCGGTCCTTACAATTCTGCTAATAATCAATGCAGAACCTATGTTATATAAACTGACGTCCAAAAGAAACTTTACCAGAGTTTGAAATCACTCTTGCTCAAAAACAACAAAACATACATGCATGAAGTAAAGTGTATTGAGAAGATCAATATATCAACATAATCAACACTGAAAATGACAATCATACCGCGACCGAGAATGACGTCAGAGCCCCCCAAAGTTGGGTGTGGTACAAAACTCGAGCTTTCAGAATCATGAACAATAGGCAGAGTACATAAACAATCGCTCACGTTCAATAACAAGTCATTAATAGCGTGTGTGACCACCAAATGCCTCAATACACGCAAAAACTCTTCGACGCACAGAAAAAGTCAGTCGTCTGATGAGGTCACGTAGGATTTGACGCCATTCTTCTTGAATGGCCAAGATCAGTTCTTGCCGGTTGGCTGGAGAGTGTGGTCGTTGTCGAACACGACGATCCATCAAGTCCCAGAGGTGTTCTATGGGGAACATGTCGGGTGAGCGTGCAGGCCACGGCAGGACGTTGACGTTGTTGGCTGCGAGGAAGTTAGTGACAATTCTGGCTGTATGGGCTCTAGCGTTGTCATGTTGATAAATTACACCACGTGGCTGCTGTTGGAGAAATGGTAGGACAACTGGACGAAGAATGTTATCCATGTAACGCTGAGCTGTCAAGTTTCCGTCAACGATGACCAGCGGTGTCCTCTCCTGCCCACAGATCCCTCCCCACACCATGACACTCCCTCCACTATATGGTACGACCTCCTGCACGCAACACGCCGCCGTTCGTTCACCCCTTCGGCGATAAACACGTTGTCTTCCATCAGCCCTAAACATACAGAAACGACTTCCGTCAGTGAAGACAACCCTCTGCCAGTCACGTCGTTGCCAACGTCGTACAGTCCGGGCCCATCTCAATCGCAGACGACGATGTTGCGCTGTCAATAGCTGTCCTCTGTATGGTCTAAAAGCCCTGATTCCATGAGCCCTGAGTCTCCTGGCCACTGTCTGTCGACTAACCCTGTGACCTAAGGCATTTGTCGCCGATGACGTCACTGTCAGGAAGCGATTTCGGAGGTGCAAGGTACGCAAGTACCGGTCATCATGGGGCGAGGTCACCCTGGGTATGCGGTCCGCCCTGTCTGTCTGTAACGTTGCATCAAGTTGGTAACGGCAAAACGGGAGCAACCGAAGGTTCGTGCAATATGGGCGTGGGTGGCTCCCATCTGTACCATACCCAAGGCTCGTTCACGTTGTCCGACTGTGAGTCGTGGCATTTCTTTTGTGTTTTTTTTATCACTGTGGATGTCTGACTTGCCGTTGCAATCGTTTTATGCCCTTACTCGAACGTGCATTTGCAGTTGTCCGTGGTGCACGTGTTTTTCACTTTTTCGCGTGTTATCTCGCAAACATGTAACAGACGATTAACATTTTCTGCATACACTATTGTTGTATTTAGGTTATGTGTTTTAGATAGACTTCATCGAAAATGTATATTTTCAGTTGGTAAAGTTTCTTTTGGACGTCAGTTTAGTTGCATTTATACCTTGTACTTAGTTTGACCTGTTCCGTATCAGGGCAACCCACACAGTCCTATACGACAAGCCCTGGGTGAGATCCCTTACTTTGACCTGTTCCGTATCAGGACAACCTAAACAGTCCTATACGACAAGCCCTGGATGAGATCCCTTACTTTGACCTGTTCCGTATCAGGGCAACCCACACAGTCCTATACGACAAGCCTTGGGTGAGATCCCTTACTTTGACCTGTTCCGTATCAGGGCAACCTAAACAGTCCTATACGACAAGCCCTGGATGAGATCCCTTACTTTGACCTGTTCCGTATCAGGGCAACCCACACAGTCATATACGACAAGCCTTGGGTGAGATCCCTTACTTTGACCTGTTCCGTATCAGGGCAACCCACACAGTCCTAAACGACAAGCCTTGGGTGAGATCCCTTACTTTGACCTGTTCAATATCAGGGCAACCCACACAGTCCTAAACGACAAGCCCTGGTTGAGATCCCTTACTTTGACCTGTTCCGTATCAGGACAACCTAAACAGTCCTATACGACAAGCCCTGGATGAGATCCCTTACTTTGACCTGTTCCGTGTCAGGGCAACCCACACAGTCCTATACGACAAGCCCTGGGTGAAAACCCGTACTTTGACCTGTTTTGTATCAGGGCAACCCACACAGTCCTATACGACAAGCCCTTGGTGAGATCTCTTACTTTGACCTGTTGCGTGTCAGGGCAACCCACACAGTCCTATACGACAAGCCCTGGGTGAAAACCCGTACATTAACCTGTGTCATGTCAGGACAACCCACACAGTCCTATACGACAAGCCCTTGGTGAGATCCCTTACTTTGACCTTTTCCGTGTCAGGACAACCCACACAGTCCTATACGACAAGCCCTGGGTGAGATCCCTTACTTTGACCTGTTCCGTGTCAGGACAACCCACACAGTCCTAAACGACAAGCCCTGGTTGAGATCTCTTACTTTGACCTGTTCCGTGTCAGGGCAACCCACACAGTCCTATACGACAAGCCCTGGGTAAGATCCCTTACTTTAACCTGTTCCGTATCAGGGCAACCTACACAGTCCTATACGACAAGCCCTGGATGAGATCCCTTACTTTGACCTGTTTCATGTCAGGGCAACCCACACAGTCCTATACGACAAGCCCTTGGTGAGATCCCTTACTTTAACCTGTTACGTGTCAGGGCAACCCACACAGACCTATACGACAAGCCCTGGGTGAGATCTCTTACTTTGACCTGTTCCGTATCAGGGCAACCCACACAGTCCTATACGACAAGCCCTGGGTGAGATCCCTTACTTTAACCTGTTCCGTGTCAGGGCAACCCACACAGACCTATACGACAAGCCCTGGGTGAGATCCCTTACTTTGACCTGTTCCGTATCAGGGCAACCCACACAGTCCTAAACGACAAGCCTTGGGTGAGATCCCTCATTTTGACCTGTTCCGTGTCAGGGCAACCCACACAGTCCTATACGACAAGCCCTGGGTGAAAACACGTACTTTGACCTGTTTTGTATCAGGGCAACCCACCGAGTCCTATACGACAAGCCCTGGGTGAAAACCCGTACTTTGACCTGTTTTGTATCAGGGCAACCCACACAGTCCTATACGACAAGCCCTGGGTGAAAACCCGTACTTTGACCTGTCCCGTGTCAGGACAACCCACACAGTCCTATACGACAAGCCCTGGGTGAAAACCCGTACTTTGACCTGTTCCGTGTCAGGGCAACCTAAACAGTCCTATACGACAAGCCCTGGGTGAGATCCCTTACTTTGACCTGTTCCGTGTCAGGACAACCCACACAGTCCTATACGTCAAGCCCTGGGTGAGATCCCTTACTTTGACCTGTTCCGTGTCAGGACAACCCACACAGTCCTAAACGACAAGCCCTGGTTGAGATCCCTTACTTTAACCTGTTCCGTGTCAGGGCAACCCACACAGTCCTATACGACAAGCCCTTGGTGAAAACCCGTACTTTAACCTGTGTCATGTCAGGACAACCCACACAGTCCTATACGACAAGCCCTTGGTGAGATCCCTTACTTTAACCTGTTTCGTGTCAGGGCAACCCACACAGTCCTACTGCAGTTTAGCCCACTTTGGCTGTTTATGTATCAGACTACGTCATACATACTTTGTGACTAAACTCCAGATTCATTAATCTGACTTGTTTAATATCAACCAGGCCTGGATCTCAATCCCTCCAACAACCATTCAAACCTGTTAACTAGACGTAGGGTCTACGTGGTCTAGTAATAATTTTTTCTTTATTCATGTACATGTGTAGGCCAGCGGCCCATGGTACAATATTCGGTCCATCATTAACATTTATAGGCTTAGTGTTTGGAGTCTAACATTCATAGCATGGTATATAAAAGTTGCAACATTTCTAATTACAGTTTCATTGTTTACCGCCATAAGCATATTGAATTTAGCAAGAGTAGGATGTACAAAATACTTCTGTGGTAAATACTGAAGACGAAGTTCATCATAAGCATTACAAATTAATAAAAAATTATATTCATTCTCGACATATCTTTGGTTGCAACTATTGCCCAATCTCTGCTCTCGTGGAGTATTAACGTATCTACCAGTTTCAATATGGAGAGTGTGGGAGCTACAGCGAAACTGGGCTAGTGCAACACGAAATTTGTTGATAGTGATAGCAGACAAATACAACTCTAGACTGAATGAATTTTTGAAAAGTGTATAATGGAACATTTTAGAACTATTTGCTAAAGACCAATGCCAGTACTGTTCGTAAGCAAATTGTAACCGATCTTCACATTCGGAAATAAATGATTCGGGGCAAATAACATATTGGTTCTCCCATATATATCCAAATCCAAGGCTGTATAAAAGAGTTTTGACTTTTGTAGCCCAATTAGTTTTACCATGTGTGGCTAGCTGAAATAACATATCATAACTTTTCTTAGGATATCGTGAATTTGGTAGGGACATAAGTTTACACCAATATTTTATACAGCGTTTATACGCAGAAATGTACAGTGGGTATCTTCCACACTCTCCTCGCACAACATGATTGGGAGTAGACGTTTTAACACCTAGCAGACGTTTACAAGCAAGTACATGGATACTTTCTATTTCTTTGCAGTTTTCAAAACTCCACATTTCAGCCCCATATAACATAATTGGAGCAATTTTAGTATCGAATATTTTAAAAAATAGTTTCAGTGGAATAGGTTTAAGTGATGAAAGGGATTTTAGAACCGAGAACAATACCCTTTTAGCCTGTAATGAAGCATTGTAAGTACGTTTCGACCATGATAAATTCTTTGAAAATACAACTCCCAAATATTTGTACGATGATACACATTCCAACTGACAACCAGTGAAATACCATTTCTCAGATCTAGAAAGTACACCACCATTCTTAAAAACTACTATTTTCGACTTATCAAGATTTACCTTTAGAGAATAATTCTGGCAATAGTGTTCGAGTACATCGATGCGTTTTTGGAGGCCATATACAGTATCTGATATAAGAATTACATCATCAGCAAAGAGTAGCAGGAATAGTTGAATTATGTCTGGATGGAGCTGGATTCCGGGTTCACAGTTAGCCTCAATTTCAACAGCTAGATCATTGATAAACAATGAAAACAAAAACGGGCTCAGTACACAGCCTTGACGGACACCCAAGTCACAATCGAATACATCTGGGAAGTTATTGTTAAACTTTACACAGGAACGTACAGTCGTATATATGGATTGATATAGTTCTAGTGGATAGAGCGTTTGTCCGGAGAGGGGAAGATCGGTGGTTCAATCTCCTGGTCGTTAAAAGACGTAAAAGAAGTTATTTGTTCTTATCCATCGCTCGGCATTAAGGGGACAAAACTAGGACAGATCGGCTGGGACTCGGCATCCTGTGTCTGAGTGGGGTCCATATCAATGTTTATCACAGGCATGGTATCTTAGTGGACTAAAACTATAACACCACCATTAGCCTGGTATATTAAATTACCTCCTACTAACAAAATCAAACAATTGTTGACCTGGTGCCATTACCTATGGTAAAGTCTTTTCGGGAGAATACAAGAGAACGTTCCCGGTCTAGGTTCTATGCATGGTCAGACATGACTTGTGTTATAGTGCCTCGGTGCTACTGAATGTCCCGAGGTACGATGTATTAGCCGACGCCGCGGACAAGTGGCTTCATTTGATCTGATCGTATGAGTTGTGTTCATTGAAATCAATCAGCTATCAATCCCCCATGGACTCGCGTGTATGTTTGCATTGGAAATTGGTAAATATGTAAATATATGCATGAAGCACGCTCATTGACCAGGTTTATCAACGGACATTTGAGATGTGATAGTTAAGCAAGGGTAACTGTACATTGCCCTTATCTCAGTGATGACGCACCAGGCCATTGTACACGCAGGTATAATGTCCTGTGCTATGTCTGCAAACACATATTATATTACAGCCTCAACGTACAAATAACAACATTTTTAATTGACTGTGAATGTGTTACAGCCACAATAAACAAATACATGTACTACTTCCTTTTGGTTAATGATTTCCCTTTAATAGTCTCATAAGATATCATGATATAATTTCTTGTACATTGTTATATGTAACCTAAGAGATCATTTGCTCTCATTGATAATTTCACGTGGCAAAACAGATGATTGCATATTATGAGCTACCAGACATGATGTTCGCATTAACACTGTTGCGATACTCCCGCCGAGCAGACAATCCGTGCTGTACTAGACAATATCTTCAACAGCTAATTCTCTTCTCGTCAACTTTTAACACACAGCAAGTTAGTCCATTCGGAAACAACGATGTAGGTTGAAATATGTGTTTGTCTAGTAGAACTATAGCCAATTTGTGCGATATTGTGTGTTGTAATGGGCTGTGACGAGCCGGGTTACACCCTGCGGGGCGGCGACTGTGATCTGGCGAGCAGGTTGTCTTTCATCATAGTCTCAGACTGCGTCCATCATTAGTAGCCATGATGGAGAAATTAGGCGGGAGTAAAGGACTAGCCGCCACATAATTAGCCATGTTTGTTCCACTGGGTGTTTACTGTTGGTATTGAGTTAACGATGTTACTGTACCGTCAATACAACATACTTGAATATAATATATGTACGAAGTTTGTCGCGTTATTCTTGCGCTATATTCAAAATTCTTATAATTTTAATATAATCGGAATAAATATACGTTTATTGTTAGAAATTGCCTGTTTGTGTTCAGATATATCGAGTGAAACAGTCTTGTAAATTAACGAAACTCCGCCCATGGTATAACATGAAACATATCACATGTTTTTAAACGTAACGGTAGATTAACATTTAGTCTCGGAAATAACTTTTACAGAGAAAAAAAACGGTCGTTAAATTATAGCTATAAAATGTAATAAAAAGGAACCAAAAGACAATCTTCATTTTCAAACACTGTGGTAATCTAGACTTGCCAAATATTATAGACTTGCATGGGCTTTATTGGATGTATTTGTTTCAGGGTCTGTATGAGACGCTACTGTTTGATATTAGTGCGTATTTAGTAAAACACAATGTAATTTGTGACAATTGTTTATTCTGATTGAATGAAACGAGCACATTAATTGCCAGATTACATTTTGCGTCTATGTTTTTGGCGGCTCGTTATGCATTAATCTTCCTGATTTGATAGTCTGAGCAGACATCAGTGATTTAAAAACATATATCCATGGGCCATTCGTAATTAACATCCACAAACATAATGAGCGCGGAATTAGGCGGGAATCCTCGCCGGAAATCAACTAGTTATGCCTCGATCGTCCGCTAAATTCAAGAAACAAAATCAGCGGAGCAATTAATTAAGCGCATTAACGAGATGTGTGCAGTGGATCCACTTAGCCACCTAACGTGGCATAATGACAGTAATTGAAGCCCTTTGTTTTGCCACTTGCTGGTTGAATATCGTTGGTTCTATTGAAGAGCACTCCCGTGCTGGTTACCCCATTCCCTCGATACACTGGCAATCGGATTATGTGATACGGGTGTTTGCGCATGTGTAATTATGACATCATTGTCATTGTTTAGAAGCAAATAGCAGCTAATCCTCGCCCACTATGTGTAGAGCAAACATGCTGAATCGGGATAGGGTGGTTGTTCCACACTTAGCAGTTTGTAATGCAATCTGTTTGTCAGTTTCGCGCTATATCGAGGTAACGATGGCCCATACGTAGTCAGTTTGACGGCATTGTTTGTCAATCGTTTACTGAATTGACATAAATTTCATGTTTGCTTTGTGATAATGGTTTGTCACAAACTAATCTGACAATATAGTGCTACAATCAGTGTCAGTATAGATACAGAAGTATATGATCAAGCAAGTGCAACAAACATTATAATATGTCAATTACAACATTTAATATCAATCTCGAAAGTGGGTTTCATATACACAGGAAGCCTTTCTTGAAAAGCATGGTAATAACGATATACGTGTAAACATATTTAAGTGGAAGTTACGGCAGGTCGATACATTATATTATCATGCTAACAAATGTATTCATTATCAATTATGCACATCGGTGGTGGTGCTCTCTGTGAAATAACTGACGATACTACAGAATATTGAAACAAACATGTGCAAAACACATTTACATCCACGATCAACTGAAAATTACATCACGCGTTGTAACTAAAATGCGCGTCGGCGTTAATGGAATCTTATCACCTTTAGGGTAATATAAACATCGATTCATAAAAAATCAAATATTAGCAAAATAGATTCATCAAAGTCATAAAGACATACTCCAGTTTCCACTCCTCTTTTACAAGACGATATATTGTAACACGTTTGATGCTGTGATATGATCGTTAATAGCACAGGGCTCTTCTTATACCGTGTTAGAAATGTAGTAATGTCATCTTGAAATCACGCGATGACTTGGTGACTGCATGTACCACCTAACCCTCTCTACACCTCCTGTGAAATATGCCATGTTACCTATGTATGTTCAGCTGGCTGCACAGACGTTATCAAATCAACGTCTTTGTAACATTTGACGTTAATATTACAGCTTAAACAACATGCCATTTGTTGATACAAAACATCTCCGCAGTCTGCGATAGAAATAATGTATAACAATCAAAACCATCGATATCACATGTCAGTCATTACACGTCACCTAACCCTAACATAACCTCTAGGAAGGCGAAGGTCAAGTTACATAAATGACGTGAACGTAATGTCGGCTAGGAACGTCAATATTTGCTCGTCTGTGACTTGCAAGGATTCGTGTGTTGACTCCGGCATTGTTGAGCATGTGGAAGGAAACCAATGGCCGTTACTACATAAGTACATGGAATGTTTGCTCTGTATGTACTGGGTGTATAAACTGTTTACCTTTACAATTACTGGTTGCCCATCGCAAATATATGGGGTCTGAAATACACTTCAAAATCGAGGTGATATTAATTTCAAGGTATAATGCAATAGCGTCTGGACACCCTATTGTCCAGACCTCGTAATTTCATTCTACATAACCTGCCCAGCACATTTTTCTTAAAAATACACGCGTGTATTTTTGGTTTTGTTTGACGTTTAACGAAATATTCCAGCTATATGACGGACGATTGTAGATAATCGAGTCTAGACCAGATAATTCAGGGATTGATATCATGAGCATTTGGGATACGATAACATGTATCAACCAATGACCACCCTACCCCGGTAGTCGCATCTAACGTCAAGCATAGACGCCTGTAACGACAAGCGTGGGTTGCCGAAGACTAATTATAGCCCCGATCTTCACGGGTCCCAAGACTCACGGAAATACATATTCCCTCTTCCAACATTTGCACTTATATAAATGAGATTTAACTGCACTTTAAAAAAAAACAAAAAACATATTCAGTGGTGGCGACTCTCCTACAAACTGAATATTCGTTATCTCAAACTTCGGTTATCTGATTGACTCGGTTGTTGTGCCATACAGACCAGTGCCAGTTGGTCCATGTACGTGGTGTGCACGTTATAACGTGTTGGAATTCGAGATGCCCTGTTGAATAAATGATGACCGGACGTGGCCAGTCCTGAATCAATTACAACACGCGTGTCATCAGCTAGATACACACGTCTATTTCATCTGTATTTATTTCGCCATGATCACCTTGTTTTGGCAATTGCAGCCATCCTTTTGCGTTGTCTATTTCATCCACCAAGAAACAAATAGTCACCGCCGTGTAAACTCTGATTATACGTCGTCTATTCATTGCTAAAACAGGAAAAACATTAAAATATGGTTGAAAAAAGCCCTTGGAGCCCTAGTCTCCCTTCATGGATGCCAGACATGCCTGTTATTCTAGTACCTCTAACCCCCGCTCTCTTGTGTCAGGTATGACACACATTATTTATTCAACGTGAAACATGCAATTAATTGTTCATCCTCCCGGTGATTGGAAAGGTAACATATATTCGAAGGTGGGAAGATTTTGATGTATGAGAAATAGCAGGAACATCAGTGACATAAGATACTGATCTTGTATTAATGATTACATTTTCTTCAACCGACCACAAGCAGTGAGTTTATCCAAAACCGAAGCATTTTTGCCAGCCTTTTAGACTGGCAGTTAAGTCACGAGATGTAACAGCATATGCTTAAATAACAATGGAGAAATAATGAAGACTAAAATGGTCAATTTTTATAGCCTTTAAAACTTATCTGTCACTCTCTCTTTCCTATCAGGGGGCACGGGTGGCCCAGTCGTCTAAGGCGCCGCGATTTGCTGTGCAGAATTGCGTCCATTTGGCACGCCAGAAACCTATGATTGTGGGTTCGAATCCCGGTTCGACCCGATTATGTTTCTAGGTTTGTCAGCACCGTGCTCGTGAGTTTCACCGAAGTGGTTAACGTCTGAAACCTGCATCACTTCGGGCTTTCCTCCCACATAAAGCTGACACGCCGCGATATAACTGGAATACTGTTAAAAGAGACGTTAAAACCCAACACACTCACCCACTCATATTAGTTTCATTTTGCGCAAAAAGCACATTGGAATTAATCTTTGATCGGAGAAGTCTTAAGAACGATTCTTCAAATTACACTTGCATACACTTAATACCTATTATGTATGTATCCTGTCACATATTCTTATTTTAAATGTCAGTGTATCAGTGAAGTATTTTCTTTCTGATGGTGTATAACTTAAATCCCCGTGACGTCACATACAGGATTTCTTGTACTTGACCAGCAATGGATATGATTGACGACTCCGCGGTAACACTTGTGCGTGCACAATGAATAATCCTACGAACAATAGGTTTTTATGTAATGTAAAGAATTATCCCGATTTCATTTAGTATCAATACTCCTGTATTAACAAACCGGCACCCCAAACCTATTATTTCACGAAATGACAAGGAAATGCGATTATGCGATTGCTCATTCATCTCAGACAATTCTTGATCCTGCGTGTAGAATCTATAATCGATGTCGATACCTTTGACTCTAAACCCCATCAAGGCCATTTCAGAATGTTCATTAATCCAGACTCAGTCCAAGTTACTGGAACGAGTATAACACACACGTGAATAAAGTAACAAAGTAAGATATTGGAAAATGGTGTGTGACCTAAATGCCCTGCTAATCCAAGTCATCCGGGCATGTCTAAGACAATATGTGCAATTATTCTTTGCGAGGTGTTATAAATCAATAGAACATGATCGTCATCAAGTTGTAGCATTTTCTTATTTCTAGGCACCGAAGAAATGTTGAGTTATTATCTAACACTAAATTCATTGCCTACGTCAAATACGTGTTTAAATGTTGACCTATACTCTTCCACTGATTTAAAAAGGAAGTCCGCTGGGATGAAACTGCCCAGGCTTTGATTTATGAACTCCGTGTACGAAATAGCGCTGTGGTATATTCAGTGTGACCCGAACCTTGTCGCTAGCACTACTGTTTACAATGTTTATTGTTTTCAACCCCCCCCCCCCCCCCCCCCCTCCAACCATACGTATTGATGTGTACTGACAGTAGTCACATACACAAGACAGCGTGGTCTATGAATATCAATTTCACTCCCGTTGTTTACATCGCTGCCATTGGCGCGCCAATCAACATCGGCCCAGCCAATGAGAGCGCAGCATATTATTTATACCGGTTTACATTGTTGCTAAGCCGGGGCTTATTCACCACGAGGGCTATTTATTTCCACTCAATGAATGTGACCCTCAGTTGTGTCACGGGCCCTATTCGACGGGGAAAACGTGTGGATGTTCATCCAAACAGAAGTAAATAACAACAAGTGCATATTACAAGTGACAAGTCGGAATCAATTTCAGTCATACGAAAAAGGGTTCCGATTGTAGTTGCAAACTGTTCGTACTTGGATTTTAAGTGTTTACTTCATTTCGTCAATACCACAGCTGATCGGACGTCAAACTGCTGAATGACAGGTCTTGATATCAACACGCCGTCAACAAGACCCGTCGCCACAACTCACTAAAACACATAAAGTAAGTGCAAATTATCAGTTTAAAATACACATATATAGCGGCAGAGCATCGCCACTCATTGTTTTATTGACAGTTAACGTGTAAACAATTAAACCCCGTTATGTTATGACGGGAGCCAAGGCGTGTTGAGACCGGCTTCAAGATCGGCGCTTTCCGTCAGCGGGCTCGCCAAGTCTGTCGTAGCTTGTCTTCATGCAATCATTGTAGGCGGACCGGGAACCGGGACCTTGTATATTTCAAGGGCAGTAGTGGATATGGTCAGGTTATGATAATTCTGCTTCAAAACTGCTATTCATATTTCGGCTGTACATAAGGACGGAGGACTACTCGCTGTGATGGAGTGACCAGTGGGAACTTGTCCTGTCGCACTTGATATTGGCTTACTTGTATGTATTGATTGTTTAAATAACATTCTCTCATGATAGGCTTGATCTCTAACACGAAACAGTGAAATCAACATGAGGAGATTTCACTAAAACCTCAAAATAATCTTTTGATATAGCATTGTAATTATCATGGAATCTAATCAATGTATACCATTCTGGACGCACCTGTTCACGGTGACGACAAAGGATACATATAGTTATAAAAAACAATTCCTTAATTTCACCCTTTCTTATTCTCGCACCTTCTGGATGCATCGCCAACCCTCCCACTGTCAGAACCCGTGGTGACATAAACAACCTTATCAATGAAGGAAACCCCTGCTATTAGCCTTACGTCATGGTTATCGATTTCCTTCGTATGCCTGGCATCCCGGCTGCCACGAGTGTGTGTGATATCCTCTCTGAAGACTTACTGTAATCAAAGCCTATACTAGTATTCATCTAAAGTATTGATCATAGTTTCAGGGTGTCAGGTTACTCTTGATTCTGCATGTAGATCTGAGCACGCGAAGGACTTATTGTGGCATCGTTGTTATGTACAGTATTTCTTTCATGTCAGTGTTGTTAACCTCCGATATGCTGAACGTCCGCTGTAACGTGTGTATTAACATTATTGCTCCACCTTATCGTTAGCGAGTGCAACATTACAACAGCTCCATTAAAGCCCTGATGTATTAATACAGTTGGCCAAGTTTCAATACATCTGTTCAATCATGAAATAGATTGGGTACAGGTCAACACAACATGGAAAGCCCTCCCCGACAAGAACACGTATTGACACCTGTGTAAAGTTTTAATCTAACACACTGTATATTTTTCATCTTCAAATAGCATTTTGATAACGAAAGAACACATTGTAAACGGAATTCTATAATCTTAATAGCCACCCCCTGTAGCTGATTGGAGTGAAACGTTTCTCCAACTATTCCTGGACAGCCATTCGTGTAAGTCACGCCTGACAGAGTTCAGTGGGCTAAGAAATGGTTATTTTTCGCTAGTTGGACCGTCATTGATTTGCAGAGCAAGGGTCGATAAGTACGAGCACAGGTAACCCAATTAACCATGAAGCTGATTACCCTAATTAAGTCTACCAGTGCGAGGCTTGCGGGGCAGTCACAGTGATGGTAGTTAATACGTGAGCGGAACCCCACAAGCCACGTCTTGCACGCCACCTCAAACACGGCCTACATTGCCATGCCTCAGCAGAAACATGTACATATCTGTATAGGGTCTCTGGCTATATGACCTGAATACAATACGGTACAAACCTGTATAGGGTAATCTGTAATTTAGTAAATTACTTACATTAAAATACCGCTAATGACTGAAACTAGTTGTAGATCACGCGTGTTCTATGGTTCATTGACCTTGGTAATGTCCGTTGTTATTGTTTCCGTATGGCGGTTTTATACAGTTTCCTTGTTTCCTTCCAGTTCATTCAGTCCATCAACCAGCAGCCAAGACGAAGTTCCTCAACAACCTCACGCTCAAATCCCCGGCCAAAATGCCAATTCTAACACGTGACCATTTGGCCAACAAGTTCCGGCAGAACTGGGCCGCCAAGCACCCCCTTGATTCCTGTAGCGGGGGAGGGGTCAACCTAGATGACAGCTTGACCAGTCTCAGCTGGCTTCAGAACCTCAACATCATGAACATCACATCCCCCACTCCACCACCCAGCCCGGGGCCACAAGATACTTCCAACAGAGCCTTCAAGAACAACAACAACAACAACGTCTGCGTGCTAACCACCGTCCAGCCACCCAAGGTTGACTCCCGTATCAACCTGGCCGACCCCGCACCGGCCTGCCTCGGGTACGGCACTGACTCCATCGACTACAAGTCCAACCCATATGTGAAACCCCCCTACTCCTACGCTACACTTATCTGCATGGCGATGAAAGAGACGAAGAAGAATAAGATCACCCTATCTGCTATCTACAACTGGATCACTGAGAACTTTATGTACTACAGAATGGCCGACCCTAGCTGGCAGGTGAGGGGAAATCTGTTATTGACCATATACATTCCAATACTTTCAAAACCGGATTTACAAAGCCGCGTTTAACCCAACTCAATTACTGAATAGTCCACAATTTTAATTCAGAAACTAATCTCGTCACATTATCCTGAGCAATAGGTATGTTTACTTCTGCCGAGGGAATGACGTAATTTATTGACACAATCATATTCAATTACTAGAAACAATTATTCATCCCTGAGCAATAGGTATGTTTACTTTTGCCGAGGGAATGACGTAATGTATTGACACAATCATATTCAATTACTAGAAACAATTATTTATCCCTATATCCGGCGAATTTGTAATGAGATAAGGGCCAAATGCCAGTGTCGAATGTCACAATGACTTGTAGACTAGGGAAGGTCTTCTCCCACTGAGAAAGACAATTGAGAGAGCAATGCCATTAGGAGCCAGCTCACCCTCCCCAGACCTCCCTTCCCCACCCACACCGCTCCATTGTCCCACACGCTCTCAAAAATCATTAAATCCACAAGACGGAGGGCTTATTACTGAAGAAAGGCTCCACCTTCCGCGACAATCGATATCTTGATATACCTATCGATTTGTGTGAATAAATAAGCATTGTTGTCTCCATGTTTGCCTCAGAGAATACGTAGGCGTTAGACACAAATACTCTATGCTACGTTAGTACACCCGGACGCATATCTTATAATGATTACATTTTTGTCCGTAGTTTGTGTTTGAATATGTTTTCAAAACCCTGTTTCATTTTCTGTCGAAACATGATTTTAAACTGATCTTGTTCTGTGTTTTAGAATTCTATACGCCATAACCTCTCTCTCAACAAATGCTTTGAGAAGGTTCCCCGGCGAAAGGACGAGCCAGGGAAAGGTGGTTTCTGGCGGTTAAATCCCGAGTACAGCGACATGATCGAGAATGGCATCTTTAAGAAAAGGAGGGGGAGCAGAGATTCATGCCCGGCTCCACCCGCCAAGAAGATCAAGAAGGAGGAAGACCCGTATAGCTTCTTGCACGAAAACACCAAGAACCAACGCGAAGACAAGTTGCTAAGTAATGGCTCAGTGATACATTTCAGTGCCCATGATGAAGATGAGGAAGAGGACCCTGCGTTAAAGGGGGACTTCAACTGGACCTCTATATTGAGTCAGGACATTGAAATAGCCGGGATTAAAATCAAAACAGAACAGCTGCTTAATGATGATTCCGACGCTGGGCCTTTGATAGCAATGAGCCCTCCTAGTTCAGAAAGCAACTCAGACGATTTAGGTCTGGATGACTTGTTGTCCCAAACCGACCTTGTCAATTCGGACTTCCCTCTAGATTTCACGAACAATTGTCCACTGGATTTAACGGTTAGTGGTACAGGAATCAAAGCGCCCGATTGGTGGGAGGTCGGGGTCAATGGTCGCAGCAGTTTGACAGACATTGCCAACACAAATGACAGCCGTCTATCAACACCTGTCCATCAACCGGGCTATGATGACCACATCAGCTGGGATGATGGGCCAAGTGTTGCAGACATTGCTAGTGCTTTCGACGTTGATAATCTGTTTGACATTGAAAACATACCAAGTCCTCGGTTATTATGAGGTATCGTTTCATAGACTACCATCAGCATTATTCACTCTCCACCCATTGTGTACCCCAAAGCTCATTGAGGAGATTACACCAATACACGAGCCAACGAAGGGCCGACCTGGCTCAAGGAATGGCTGTGAAACCAGTATTGTGATGATGTCCCATACAGAGACGTGCCAAACATGCTTGGAGCTTGTCAGGCGTGATGCCTAAGAATGGACATCGACATAGGGTATATATTGTACATATCAGCCTATTTATATAACAAACCAGTTGTGTGTTTGATCATTCTCTGCTCACAGCTTGAGACTGCCTTTTTATATTTCATAACCACGGTGTAGATTGCAGGCCTCGGTTGTGACCGTGTTAGTTACCTGGCACACCGTCAAACTCTGGACAAAAGTGAAAGTTTATTTTTTACTTATTTATTGGGCATATAAGTGCTACACTTTGGCTGTATCTACAGCCTTAATGTCTGTTTTAGCCAACTTGTTACATCAAAAACAAATAACTGTGCATTCCAGGGTGCATTGATATGTACAACCGTGTCACTTATCACGACATGACGAGTAATGTATCACGCATCTTTGACGTGTGTGTATTGTTAAAGGAGGCGTTCCAAAGAAACTTTCAAAACATTGTTTATACAAACGGTATAATCCCGAGGCCTGACTCCCGTGTAGCATGCACTTGTTAATTGTTGTACATTGCAGATGTCAATTTCATTTACATATTTATTTCCTTGTGTTGTGTGAGTGTGATACTGACATGCCCATCACAGATCCGTCCATATTTACCTATTTATATATCCAACTTGTGATATTTTTTTACAAAAATGATTTTTTTGCGAGAATAAATGCAAAGATTTATTAACATTTATTGTACATATATTCAAAGTTGAGTCTTGGAAGACGATAGTTCACAGCAGGTATATATAGCGTCATGTTCAAGTTCCGTGTTGTGTGCCCTGTTCAATTCTCAAAGCAATAGTCAAGTAGCTGTCACTGTCGGATGACGAACACGTAATACTTCTGTAAGGGTGACAAACAGTTGCCTCGTTATATGTCTATCATGTTCCATTACGCTGATAAATATTTGGAAAACCACACCTCTTGAATTCCTACCCCCAGTACCTTTGAATGTGTATCGATACTATACAACATAGGGGAGCAGAGTATGTTGTCCCGCAGCACGGCTCTCCCTTCAGCATGACGTAGTCAACTCCCGTAAACAGATTGTATCACTGGAACAGTCCATATATTTTTGGGGTAGGGGGTGGGGTGTCTGGTATAATAGAACCTCTGATAAGACATGGCGGGCAAGCGAACACGTAGTTTATTACTGCAATCTGTCAAGTTGGTTAAACACTTTGATGAGATAAAATACTTGGAACGCCGTCAGTGCTTTGAACAATTGGCATGAATAGGCCAAAAGCAAACGCTAAACAACCTGTTATAATTAAATAATCTGATTTGAAAATATAACCCTACTTGATTAATTTACTCACGTCACTCTTTTAATTTTGTTTCAAAATTTCAAAGATTCTCTAAACTGTATTGATCGTATCGGTAGAAGAAAGCAAATGTTTTCCTTAATTTGTCAAGTATTGTGTTGAAATGTGGACGTATTGTATTCCAGGGAGGTAATACAAGACGGCCCTATGGTTACAAAGAATACCCATGTAAATATTTGGTTTCAATTGAAACATTAAGAATGGTTTGATCAATGGAGGTGGGAGGATAAGTCAAGTTGCTCAAGGAACAGTTTTCACTGTGTACAAAGACCAAATATGAACTGGTACAATGTGATTATTCAAGGTGTTAAAAGATCTTATATCGCCATGTCTCCGAGTCTAGTATTTGCAGTGAAATGTATTCACGGGTGTATCATAAAACGTGTCAATGAGAATTCCACTTTGAGCGGCCTGTGCGCCGGGAAGGGGCAGGTTCAGACAGGCTGTCAAAGGTAATGGTACACTTACGTCTCCGACAGTCTTGTGTGTGTTTATCTGCAGCGCTTATCGTGTGGCATTCCCGACGTCTACTAGCAATCATGACTATTCGTTTCACTTATCAGAGGTGTTAACATTGAAATAAGTGATAAAATATGTTTCACCTGAAAGCAATTATTATTCAGGATTTTAGTGAGATGCGTACAATGCTATGTGTTTATTTTGCATAATTCTTTAAGTGAAAATGTGTCGATTTCACTATTATTTTGGTTTTGTTGAAATCGGTTGATGTTGAATGATATTTTAACATAAGGATGCTGTGCAATGTATAATGATTTTACATATTAGGTGATCACATATCTGCACGGTACGCGTACTAGTTCTACAAGGTATTCACGTGTACACGATACCAGAGAGCAATTTAACGGTTGTCGATAGCCTTTTTTGCTTGCTTATCAACTTCCTGTCAGTCATAACGCGTGTCGAAATACATTTCATGGCATTGCTTCGCTACAGTGTCCGGGGGAGAACTGAATTGGCTTTGTATTGTTAATCTGGGCGTTTGATCCGCTCTGAGACGTGCAGAGACAAGCCTGGGTTTAGCCTCACAGGTAGCCCTAGGGTACTGACTGATCGCCGACAGTAATAGACATACTGTATTGATTATCAATATCTATAGCTTGGATATCGACAACGTCCATATCGAGGTTGCTACTGGTGGTCTATTTAGCTTATCTTAAATGGCATACTTGATATTTCAGATCTTTTTTAATTAAGTTGCCAAAACACCTTCATGGCGGCGTTGTTTGTAGCAGTTAGAGCAGCATTACGCGCTGTGTGTGCTAGATGTACATATGTTAGTGTCATCGAAAGTATTGTATTCAAGTCTGATCCACAATCTGTGATATTTGTGTGTGAAACTAGACAGTATTGACGTATGTAGTCAGGTTGTGTTTCTTTACAACACTCGTATTTTTAATAACTTCTTTGAGAGGCATTTAGACGGTGAAGTCCAAAGGAAGGATAAGGTTTATGGATGAACAACTTCTTTATTACAATTAGGAGCGACGTTTACACCGAAACATCGTTGCTAATTGTAATAAAGAAGTTGTTCACCCATATATCTTATCCTTACGTAGTATTTTTTAATACTTTACCCATTGTACACTTTACAGTAAAGCATGTATAATTCCACTCATTATGCCATTCCAAACAAACCAGTAAAACATCATTCCAAAACGTGTGGTGAAAGTATTGAACCTGTGATAATTATTTCAAAATCAACTTTCTCCATTAAAACATTGCTGATTAAGTGTGTGCTACGACTGAAACGAAGGCCAGTTGTTTATGAACCTGCTCAATTCTTACATGTGACATTTGACAATGTTAAATATGGCACGTGTTGAACCTGTTTGTAATTTCAAGTGATCTGTTAAACTAGTCACGCGTGGTTTTGAGCACCTCTCAACACGCGTGACTATTTCACAATATGTAGCATTATTATTGTAACCGTGTTTCTTTCACAGCTCGCTTGTCCATAAGTTCGCATTTTAATATGACAAGAATATTAGTGTATATAACATGGTGTCCTTCTTTGTGTGTCACAGGACGAGTGATAAGAACATGTTATCGACTGGTGTATATTATCTCCTGTGATTCCTGTCATATTAGTTTCCAATCGCATGAAGCTTGTACATTTCCGTCAAGACCCGATCCGGTCCGTATTATTAACTACAAAAGCTATCATAACCCTATTGTTATGATGAATAACATATCTTCATTTCATGACATTTTATTGTCACACCTGTCGAAACTGAAAAGTACATTTCAAAGACTTTTCATCACAAAATATTTAAGATGTACTTTTCAAACATTAGCATACAAAAGTGCAAGCCATTTACCTAATCATACTGAACGCTATCATATTTTTCAAATGCCCAGCCTGGTTACACAGGGAACCAGGCTGTCAAATGTCGAGATATTGTTGAAGGATTTCAAACATTCTCGAGTATTCTTGCACAGTCAGTATTTCCGCCCTTGTGACCAGTATTTGCACATGTTCCAGGCTATATCATCCGTCCATATGTTATACATTGTCAGTGTGGTTTACACGAGCTGCTGGCTCGACCTGCGTGAGGTCATGATCTGTGATGTGAACATGACAATAAAACATGAACAAATACAATCAATACTTTGTCTTACTATGGGATGTCTATGGAGTTGAGTTGGTCGATGCTGGAGCAAACTATTGCTGCTGTGGAGGTGGGGCGCTGTCGAAGTCGTCGTGGTCCGCTGTATCGATGGTCTTCAAGGATGCGTGGAACGTTGGTCATGCTATCAACCACTAGTTTGGCTGGTCAATTTAAGATACACTTTGTGTCAGTATACGTGCCGGTGTACTAGTTTCTTATATCTACATCGGCCACCTACGTGGTGTAGTGGATAGAGCGTCAGCCCAGAGAGCGGAAAGATGGTGGTTCGATCGCTTGGCCGCGTCATACCGATAGATTTTTAATGAAGGTATTTGTTGTTATCGTGCCTGGCGCTTGGATGTTAAGGGGATAAAACAAGGACTAGCCGATTCTGAGTTTGTATACTGTGTCTAAGTGGGTTATACATGTTAAACTGCGGCATGGTATCTGAGTGGGCTAGCACTATAAACCCGACCGTCCGGACTAGCAGCCACACGTGGCACGTCGTTGAATAAATGAACAAATTTTGAACGCGACGTGAAACCCGATTTCTTACCACCTCACCTATATCAATATGCAAATATGTCCATGTCTTTATGTAAAACAATATTTAAAAAATATAATTTGGTTCAGATTCTATTATATCCGATCTAATCTGTGTACTACATTCTTTATCTAGATAATTGACTGAAAAGATCTTACATGCTGTAATGCAAAATAAAATTATTAAAAAATAAAATGTTTGGGTATATCTTTAGGAATGAGCCTTATGCTCTTAATCTTGCAAAGCAAACATTGTTAAATTTGCTCAATGTTGGCCATGGTTTGTTTCAAAAAATATATTTGAACTTGATTTCGCTTAAATCTTTGCTATAAATGTTTTTCAAGAGATTTGTGTCAGGAAATTAACATATCAATAGCCGTAATGACCAATACAAAATTTAAAATAATAAATAAGAAGAAATGGTCTGTCCCTAATTTTAAAGTATTGGTCTGATAATATTTAACGCATTATCTTGCAATTAAATACATCGTAATACCATGGCTCTATATTTCCAATCGTAGCCTTGCATTCTTCTCGATAAAAAATAACTCCTCTCAAGGTATCAACCTGCTTCGTCTAACTTTAAAAAAGCAAACAGTAGCAATCAGACAACCCAAGTAAAATCAGGGATGAGTGACTTTGCTGGTAAGACACAGTAGGCATGTTGATCAACTAATTTTACTGTTAACACGGTGCACAAAATTAAAACAAGACATATATATATTTAACCGCAAAATTTATTTATCTATCTTAGCACTTATACGTGAGTAAAAGGTTGTCAGCAAATGTTATGCAGCACTTATCACCACAAGCATTATGTTGTCAACAAGATACAGACACACATGCATATTTGAGTTGCCTTCCGCTACAGTCTGCAAGGACCTCGTCAAGCACTGCCCACGTGGAGTTGGTCACTTCATGGATTGGTTAACCTTCTTTGTACGTTTATCTGACATTACCTTGACGGTAACCTCAAGTGTAATCCAGATTTCAGATTATCACGTTGATATCCTCATTTTAGTACAAGCAAGGTGACAAAGCTGATCCAGAATTGAGTTACGTGGGCGTAGACGTGAACATGTATTATATAAGGCATCCTTGGCCGGGCTTATGATTGACAAATTAGCCACGATAGTGCTGTGATTGATACGGATTTGGCTTTGTGGAACTGAGATTCCCAATGCTTTATACAGATGTGACATAGTATGTACTGTAGATATGCATTGAACCCTGGGTGATATGTTAAACACCCAGTTCCATTGTGTTTGTTCTAGCGATCAATGCATATTTCATTTAATATTTGAAATGAATGTTTACTCCAGTGCATAGCACAAAATCAACACAGGGCATAACTCCAAGCAAGTAAAACTGACTGGAGGATTCATTCAAAGATAGAAAGATAGAAAGATAGATAGATAGATAGATAGATAGATAGATAGTGCGGCGTTAAACAAGAAACCAAACCAAAAAAGAATGTAGACTAAAAGGCGACTAACGGGATCGGGTGGTCAGGATCGCCGACTTGATTGAGGCATGTCATCGATCCCAATTGCGTGGATCGATGCTCATGGTGTCAATCACTGGATTGTACGGTTCAGACTCGATAATATTGGAATATTGCGGAGTGCGGCGCTAAACAACAAACAAACAAAACAATAACATCTAATCACAATGAAATTTCACATCATGCATGAACAGCATGTGATGCACGTGCACACAGAAGCCAAAGTATGTGCTCCTCTAGGGGTACACCCAATCACTTATGCAACTGATTTAAGAATACACTTAAAATTGGGTTATCAAAAGAGAATTCGGTACAATAACAGGAAGGCGAATTTCAACATATATCGTAAAAACCGCCTGCGTGCAAGGCGTCCTGTGAAGGGTGTAACCCTGTCAGCTTTGCATAGGCGGCAAAGATTAGGGTGAGCTAGGCAACACCAGTTTGGGGTGTGCGCCAAGGTTTTGCCTTCTATTCACAGATGGCAGGAAATGTTGTAAGAAACGTAGCAGCGAGCGGAGGCAGGGGCAATAATTGTTCAGTGAGTGAGTGAGTTGGGTTTAACGCCGATTTTAACAGTATTCAAGTTATATCACGGCGTGTCAGATTAATGTGGGAGGAAAGCCCGAAGTGATGCAGGTCTCAGACGTTTACTACTTCGGTGAAACCCACGAGCACGGGTATGGTGCTGACAAACCAAGAAAAATAATTGGGGCGAACCGGGATTCGAACCCACAATCATAGGTTTCTGGCGTGCCCAAGGGACGCAACTCTGCACAGCGGATCGCGGCGCCTTAGATGACTGGGCCACCCGTAACAATTCTTGACCATGATCAGTATGGGGACGGTATAACCCATTGCAGGCAAACTGATTTGGTTATTGCGAATGAACGTTTGATTCGCCAGCGCTGTATTGACGTAATTTTGCGTCCTGACGTTGTTTTATTCGGTAGAATTATCAGCAGATATTTTGAACTGCAAGATGACAATGCCAGACCACATCGTGCCCAGGTCGTCACCGATTATGTCCGACGAGAAGACATTCGGACATTGGACTGGCCCGCTAAGTCGTCTGACATCATGTCCCCAATTGCGCATCTCTGGAATCTTCTCGGACGGAGCGGTACGCCAGACTAATGGCCCAGCGGAATGGCGGGCAATAAATAGGGGCAAAGGGAGGGGTCCAAAATATCAAACAGGGGTGGGTGGGGGTCTACTACATGTATCGCCCAACATGGTAGACACACGATATATTAATCTACACGCCCGACATTATTTTTGCAGACATCGTCCTTACACCTTCACAATAATTTCATACATTCACGTACCTTTGTGTATATAATATATATGTCTGCTAAAACACAGGGGAAGTGCTGAATATTTCAAGAATACCCCACATACATATACAAAGCCTGTTTGTATTCTATCCTGGAGAAAGCGAACATTAGCATGAATAATACATAGCTTCTCACACTCGGACAGTACAGTGATCTCTGATTGGGAGGCGCAGTTTACTTATTGTGAAAACACTATACGCTTTGAAGCTTTTTATATATATCTATAAAAATCGTCTCATATTAGCCGTTTTCGCCAAATGCGGTGCCGTTTTCGCCAGAGAAATCGGTGACGTTTTGCTGAGGTGCCGTTTTAGCCTGCACCCCTCACAGGCATGCGTGACGTAAGAATAGATCTTTTGCGGCAGTTCCATGCTTATATACATGTATATACAAGGTCGTAGTTAAAAAAAATTGACAGGGGATGGGGGGTGGGGGCAAATATTTGTACAAGTATCACTTGTCCCCAACTTGTATTTTCATGATTCAAATAAAACTGTTTTCTATTAAACAAAATCCGGCTGGCTACGGCACTGATATATGAATATTGAATACATTCCAAAAGTGGTCCAGTTATCTCGGCCGCTTCGTGAGATCCTACCTGAAATTCGTTCCATTTGACAGTGTGATATTGTGAATCGATTGTCTGACATTGACACCTGTGTACCCAACACTCCTGTTTCGGGCTTGCCGCGTTCCTCCGTGTTCCCATGGTGCATTGCGTACAAACAATGATCAACACATTTCTCACACAGCACTGCGTTATAGAGCACAGAAAACGTTGGAGGAAATGGTTGATAAAATAAATGGGGGTGTCCTATGTCGCAATCGATTCAAGGTGTCGGAGGCTTGAAGAAACTGCTTTATCGCGTGCCCCGGTGCATTTCGGCACTGTTGTGCATCTATTAAAAAAATATAGGTAAATACACAACGACACAACAGACTAAATTTAGCCAGTGGTATTCATTATGTAGTAGAGCAGCTGCGTCCGAGGATCATGTCAAACATGACCAGGGTCTATTGTTATCCGTTTTATAGATGAATAAGAACTCCATGTAAATATATCGTCTTGATTTTAACGAAGTCAGACGGCAGTGATCACGTCTACACCCACTTTGAGTTCAGATACACAAACACTAACGCTCCATTGTATTAAAGAGTGTGCATGGGTGTATGTTGGTTAAAGTTCAGTCGCCAATACTCCTGCTACATCAGCAGTGAATCGAATCTGGACCAGACAAACCATTGAGAAATGAACATAAGCATCAAGGTTCTATCCTGGGAAGCCATTACACCTCAGAATTCCCACTGAGGTAAAGTGGCCGTCTTGTAGAGGGTTGTAGTGGTATTGTGCTGGTTTGTGTGGTTCAAGTGGAATACCAGGAAGACTGTCCCATCCTTCTGATCTAATTACACACTGCCAAGCAATGATGTATTCCTGCTCATCAGATGTACCTGCAGGTACCGACCTGTGCAGTTACTTTGCTTAACAGCTCATCACTTGTCATACGTTATTTATGTTGTAATAACCCCAGGCTTGCTGCCCTACAAGCAGGATTTCTCCCACATACTATCTAAAATCTTATTCTATGGTTAAATGAGAAGACTACAGAGCATGCCAAGCGTGAAAGAAGCCAATGACAATACCACAATGTAAATTGTCCCAGTAAAATATTAAACAGTAACTCATTAACACATCCAGTTTGGTACTCAAGTACTCGAAACATTACAGAAGCATGCTGTGTGATATTTCATTCTACGTATTATTCTATGTATTAGTTTGGTTTCTATCGAGTCAGGGATGAAAGCTCAAAGGGACCAATGTCATATTTGTTATAGCCAATGTATGAAATTGCAATTCACTTAAGCAATTAATAAAATGCCAAAATATTTGAGTCCTTTTTCAAAGTGACTCAAAAATCTGTCGATTATTTGACAGACTGTCTAAGAAATATTACGAAGTTCAAAAGGGCTTAAAAACACCGCAATAGACTAATTATGCTGGGAGAAGAAGCAAAAAGATAGAAATACTTTAGTCTGAACTTTTTCAGTCACTTGGTGATGAAATTAAACAACAAAATGTTCGGAACTTGTTATAATAAATGAAGGGAAAGATTTTTCAGACAATTTGTAAAAACTGAAATATTAAGACATTTTGTAAATTGCCTAAGTGAAAATTTCAGTCATTTTATACATTGACTGTAGTGAGCGAGTTTGGTTTTATGCCGCTTTTAGCAATATTCCAGCAATATCACGGCGGGGGACACCAGAAATGGGCTTCACATACATTGACTGTAACATGTACATATAGATATATATATATATATATAAACCTGACACAGAATGTAAATGATTTATTCCATATCTTTACAATGGTATGTACAGGATCAATGAGCTATGTTACAACAATGGAGTCGTGCAGGATGACAGGAGGTAAAATCCATACATGTCAATATGACATCGCAATGAACATGAAGATCAATGAATCAGCCAGGATGGAAGCCTGGTTCCTTCCCTATGCTGATGTGTGATGTCTATTTAATCCGATACCTGTTTATTATTACCTAGAGGATAGAAATACAGACATGACAAATTTAGGTGATTATAACTGACGTTCCCCTGTTGAAAAGATTATATTTAAAAACTTTTTCACATGAAATCTAAATACACACATGTGTATAGCTATTTCATAGAATAACTTTTGTCAGTGTTGTACTTGGCACATATGGATGTATTGTATCATGTTGTATGTTGTGCAGATACAAGCAAGCATAGGCATACAAGAATAAAACACCACAATAGCCTCTCTTATGCAAGTAACCAGTCATTTTACACATAGCTCTTCACTATGATTTAACCAAAATGAACCTATCCTATCTCTTATCAAGTTGTCTGGTCGTAGTTTGAGAAGGATTATTTAATCCTTACTGACCAAGCTATATAACGAAGTCTCATAATACACCAAGATCTTCCCTTCCTGGTTGTGTAAGAGCTGATACTTCAAAGTTGGATAATTCATAGTGTTTGTGAAAGTCCAACTATCAGATATCTCTTTGACATCAGTTTCAACAAGTGATACATGAAGCGCCACTGTAATGATGGCATGGCAACACCTCCTTCATGCACTACTACTACAGCGGCAGGGAATCGATCTTTGTGAACACATACAACATGAAGATGTCTTGAAAACTGCAAGTGTAGCAACAGTTCCATATCTGTCCTCTAGTCATGTTGAGCATGTGCTTCTGACACACTGGTGTTCCTGGTGAACAGAGTCACTTTCTCACACTCCTGTTTAAATGCATAAGCACACACAGTCACATTGGTTGGTTCAGGATATTCAGGGCAGATTCTGTCCCTGAAACACAGACAAAATAATGTCAGAATACGTGCTGTCATCAATATACACATGGCTACAAAGACAATAAATTTGACAAAGCCTAAAGTCCAAAAAGAAACTGTAATGTAACCACTCTTAGTCTGTCTGAAAATATAGGTATAGTCTGAACAGAAAATATAGTATAACCTGTCTGATATAAGGAGATGGTAACCATGCTGATTAGTGATTAGTTGATTACTTTTTGGCTAGTGAGGTGCCACCACAGGACCACCACCACCACCGCTTGGGAGCTGTCTAGTGTGGGTACACTTTAACAAGTTACCTCCCCTTGGACAGTGTGTAATGAACAATCAGAGATGGACTCAAGACAATGACTCCCTGTGTTTTCACAGTGTGGGGTCACCTCGGAAAAAATGACCTCCCCCTGAACAATGTGTAGTATACAATGACCCACTGTGTTTTCACCATGTGTCCAGCCTCACCTCAGAAAAAGTGACCTCCCGCTGGACTATGTGTAGTATACAATGACCCCCAGTGTTTTCACCGTGGGTCAGGCCTCACTTCAGAACAAGTGACCTCCCCCTGGACTGTGTGTAGTATACAATGACCCCCTGTGTTTTCACCATGTGTCCTGCGTCACCTCAGAACAAGTGACCTCCCCCTGGACAGTGTGTAGTATACAATGACCCCCAGTGTTTTCACCATGTGTCCGGCCTCACCTCAGAACAAGTGACCTCCCTCTGGACAGTGTGTAGTATACAATGACCCCCAGTGTTTTCACCATGTGTCCTGCGTCACCTCAGAACAAGTGACCTCCCCCTGGACAGTGTGTAGTATACATTGACCCCCAGTGTTTTCACCATGTGTCCGGCCTCACCTCAGAACAAGTGACCTCCCCCTGGACAGTGTGTAGTATACAATGACCCCAAGTGTTTTCACCATTGTGTGGCCTCACCTCAGTACAAGTGACCTCCCCTTGGACAGTGTGTAGTATACAATGACCCCCTGTGTTTTCACCATGTGTGTGGCCTCACCTCAGTACAAGTGACCTCCCCCTGAACAGTGTGTAGTATACAATGACCCCAAGTGTTTTCACCATTGTGTGGCCTCACCTCAGTAGAAGTGACCTCGCCTTGGACAGTGTGTAGTATACAATGACCCCCTGTGTTTTCACCATGTGTGTGGCCTCACCTCAGTACAAGTGACCTCCCCCTGGACAGTGTGTAGTATACAATGACCCCCAGTGTTTTCACCATGTGTCCAGCGTCACCTCAGAACAAGTGACCTCTCCCTGGACAGTGTGTAGTATACAATGACCCCCAGTGTTTTCACCATTGTGTTGCCTCACCTCAGTACAAGTGACCTCCCTTTGGACAGTGTGTAGTATACAATTACCCCCAGTGTTTTCATCATGTGTGTGGCCTCACCTCAGAACAAGTGACCTCCCCTTGGACAGTGTGTAGTATACAATGACCCCCAGTGTTTTCACCATGTGTGTGGCCTCACCTCAGTACAAGTGACCTCCCCCTGAACAGTGTGTAGTATATAATTACCCCCTGTGTTTTCATCATGTGTGTGGCCTCACCTCAGTACAAGTGACCTCTCCCTGGACAGTGTGTAGTATACAATGACCCCCAGTGTTTTCACCAACTGTCCGGCCTCACCTCAGTACAAGTGACCTCCCCCTGGACAGTGTGAGGTACACAATGTCCCCAAGTGTTTTCACCATGTGTGTGGCCTCACCTCAGAACAAGTGACCTCCCCTGAACAGTGTGTAGTATACAATGTCCCCAAGTGTTTTCACCATGTGTGTGGCCTCACCTCAGAACAAGTGACCTCCCCTGAACAGTGTGTAGTATACAATGACCCCCAGTGTTTTCACCATGTGTCCGGCGTCACGTCAGAACAAATGATCTCCCCGTGGACAGTGTGTAGTATACAATAACCCCCTGTGTTTTCACCATGTGTGTGGCCTCACCACAGTACAAGTGACCTCCCGCTGGACTATGTGTAGTATACAATGACCAACAGTGTTTTCACCATGTGTGTGGCGTCACCTCCCCCTGGACTGTGTGTAGAATACAATGACCCCCAGTGTTTTCATCATGTGTCCGGCGTCACCTCAGAACAAGTGACCTCTCCCTGGACAGTGTGTAGTATACAATGACCCCCAGTGTTTTCACCATGTGTCCGGCGTCACCTCAGAACAAGTGACCTCTCCCTGGACAGTGTGTAGAATACAATGACCCCCAGTGTTTTCACCATGTGTGTGGCCTCACCTCAGTACAAGGGACCTCCCCCTGGACTATGTGTAGTATACAATGACTCTTGTGTTTTCACCATGTGTGTGGCCTCACCTCAGAACAAGTCCTCCATCTCCTTCATGAACTGATCATAAGCATCGTCCTTGGTTTTGGTTTGTGCTGCGGCCACAGGTGTCGGTACAGAGGATGTGCCGGTAGATCGCTTCTCTTCCTCCTTGCCTGTAACAGATGCTATTTTATGAAGAGTTTTCAAAAACAATAATGTAATATATTGATGCCGCCACCCTAGGAATAGTATGTTTTCAAGTATGATTTTTATCAAAATTAAATTAAATCACCTTAAGTAAAACAAGTTTTCAAACAATGATAGAAACATCAAAATGTACTAAGCTTGTCAGACATTACTGATACAAGAACATTGTCTTTATTACATCACAAAATCACCAAGTTGTTTGCACTATAACATTAAGTAGTGTTTGTAAAATAGCCACAAAAATTACACAATTCTATTTCCTAGTCTAGGAATTGCTAACCAGTTGTTTTGATTCTCCCCTTGACATCCTTGATCCCTCTCTTGACCTTGAGTGCCGTGGGCATGAACCTTGTAACATCCCCCAGAACATTCTTTATCTGTGGTTTGGCCTCGATGGTGGCTGTGTTCTTCTTCTCCTCGTCTGCAGACTTGAGAGGGGGTTTCATGATGCTTGGTGGGGCACTTAGAACATTGGGGTTCATTGGGGGCGCCATCCCTGGGGGAAGGGGGATACCAGGAGGGGGGATGCCAGGCGGTGCTCCAGGAGGCCGCATCATCCGTGGGGGGCCTACACCTACAACAGAAGGAAGGGAAGATTCCTTACATGTGTTCCTTGGAGTATTCAACACTACTGTTTCAATGTCTTCTTAAAAATATTTTGACACATGAATCCTGTTAGGCAGACATAGTCCCCCATCTTACCTGGATGACCTGGATGAAGGCGTGGCCCTACACCTCGTAGACTTGGTGGCAGGCCTGGAGGAGGGCCTGGGGGTAGACCCTGAGGTCTGCCAGGTGGGGGTCCTGGAGGTAACATCCGGGGTGGGGCCCCAGGGGGTGCTCCTCGCAGTGGTGGGGGACGCATGAACATGGGTGGAGCCCCGGGAGGTGGTCCTGTAAGCATCACAAGATAGAGGAAACTGTACAGCAGTCAGTATCACAGCAACTACTGCTGACAAAATAACAATTCAAACTAATGCTTATCATAATGATAAGAAACTGAAATATGAGTGGGCAATTTTGTCTCAAAACACAGACTTGAGCTGATTTTGTGATACTGTCTCTAGTCACTCACCAGGAGGAACGCCTGGGGGCACACCAGGCGGAGCACCAGGTGGAGCTCCAGGGGGGGCACCAGGAGGGGCACCAGGAGGGGCACCAGGTGCTGTATGAGCTGGGGGGCCAGGTGGGATCTTCGGAGGAGGCACAGGTATACCAGGGGGGTCTACTGGCTCATCCTGGGTGCCTGGTGCCTTCATCTCTTCATTTGGGTCATATCGAATTGGCTGCTTCTGAGGCATGGGCAGATCATCTTCATTTTCCTGTACAGATGAAGAAAGTGTTTATGCAACAAACAGATACAAAAGAATAGAATAAAAATATGCAATGAGTTACAGTCCCTGCCGAGAGCTGAAGCAGAATATTTCAACTTATACCCAAGCTTGTTGGAAGAACCTACGAATGTCTGACCTACGAAGTAAATGACCAGTGTGGAACATTGCTCAGTCTGTCAACTACTGTCCTAACCTGGTTACTTACAGTTTACCAGGATATAGCTGAATCCTCATTCAGTTCTACTTTGGAGCAGAACCTCTTTCACAAACCACACATGGACGAAGTAACCATCAAATAAAACCAACAGAGTAGTGGATTCTTAAGCTCAGGTCTCTCTAATGAAAGTTTCCAAATGAGGAGTTAAGATGCAGTTGATAGACAGGTTATCTGTTGAAACCTACAGCAACATGTCATGTTGCGTGAATACCACTTATGGTATGTTGTAACTGTGATATATTGGGAGTTATCTCCCTTGGATAAATGCGCCGTAAGTCGGTAGCCATTAAAGTGAGTTGTCTAAAAGACACACATCTCTGTCTCATGACTATATTACGTGGCATAGAGCACGTAACATGTCACATGCCAACTTTCATCATTAGTGGACAAATAGCCCCAAGAGGCTTTTTAAATATGATTTTCATGTAAATCCAAATATACTAAAGAATAAGATGGTGAAGATGTGAGCACATTATAGCAGGGAGAGTGTATCAAAGTGAAACAGATTTCTGTGCAGGGGACAGACTTTTAATAGTGTAAAAAGTATGTCTGCACAGCTATTTTCCTGATAACTGAAAACCAAGAAAACATGTTCCATCTCAACTGATTCACAGGCACTTGATGCAATAGATTTGCTATTATTTTGTACCTAGAAGTACCAGTATAAATCAAGTTTGATTGATAGAAATTGCCTGTGAATGTAAATTAAATTAAATCATTTATATGTGAAGAAACAACAGAAAGCAATCTGATCCCTCGTCATCCCTACTACTCCACCAGACCTCCCTGTGCAAGCTACTGACCTCGTCCTCACTGTCCTCCTTCTCAGCCTGGTCCATGTGCCCCTCGTCCTCTGGCACCTCCTGCCCTGCCATCATCAACATCCGGGCCTGAAGCGGCGACACCTTAGATTTAGACTTGGAGGACAGTCGCAGTCTGGTGTCTTTCTCAACTTCATTGAGGTCTTTTGTGTCGTCATCCTCAAACCGGATTCTACGAAGTTTAGCTGTCAAAGGCAAATGGACAGATGTTAACATCTATGATAATGTGTCTCAATCAGTACAGAAGCCATTCAACACCATGCATTAACTTACAACAAAACCATGTTTACTCAGACTATTTAGGGCCAGGGAAATGTAGAAGCTGGAGACAACCAGGAGGAGCAGAATTGGAGACAAGTGGAGTGGTGATCTTGGACATATGCATGTAGGCTGATTACACACAAGCTGACAGTGTCATGTAGCCACACCTACTCCTATATTTGTTCCATACATATTGTTGATTGGTATACCTGGTCAAAGTAACAACTGTGGCCTAGATATTGTGTACACGATGGACACTATCGGAAGAACATGAACAAACCCATCCCTCTTCATACACTGACAAACTGACAACTCGGAGCAGTCAACATATGAAGGGAGATTACCTTCATCACAGGAGGAGCCTTGCTTTCTTGGCTGATTACTATCCCTGTGTAATGACTGAAATCCCACTGCAATCTAAACTGCATGTGAAGCTAGTGATGAGCATGTATCCAGTCACTGGATGATGACAAGTACACATGCTACATGTCAAAATGACCATATAGGTCAGTGCTCCAGATAATTTATCAACCATAAGAGTACAGTACTGATCATTACCAGAACTGATGAGAACCGGACATAGTTTTTCAAACAAGTACCGTACTGCTCGTTTGTAAAATTTATGAGTACTGGTATTATAAAATAGTTAAACAAGTACTGCAATTTAACATATGCTGTCTTCCTGTCCTGCCTACCAGTACATGATTAATCAGGTCATTAAAAATTTGTGTGACCATCTCTGGGTGAATTTGTGTGCCTATTAGTTTGGAAAAGATTTGTCAGCACACTTTGCGTCCCATAGTTCAGAGACCTTGTGTTGTACATTCAGATTTGGGTGTCAAACTAATGAAAGCATAACCGAGATGACAAAAATATGCGTGTGTTATTATTAGCCAATCACAATGCAGGATTGGGAAGAAATCCATTTGCTGTTGACTCGAAATGACATATTTCCCGTTTATGTGGAAGAGAATGAAGTTTACCGGTAACAATGTTTTGAAGAACAATTTTTTAGAATAAAAAGATAAGTAGTAATTACAATTAATTATGAGAGCATATGATCTTGTTTGCCAGCGTATTTGGTACAGTTGTAACTTGCAATCAAGCCGTGATTGACTATCTGGAGCAGTGTATGTTAATGTCGAGGATCAGCTCGATCACATATCTGACATTGACTAAGCAAAATCAAATAATGAAAAACAAAGAAAGGTTAAGCCAGGACAGTGGTCTCATATGGTCTTAAAATACATGACAAGTTTAACCCCCCTGGATGCCACAGGGACATATATGTCCCTCCTCTTCAACCCTCACTTTGAAGTCGAATAAAATTTAAAAAAACATCACCCACACAAATACACTTCACAGTTTTGAATAAGGTGGGAAATTTTTACAAACCTGTAGAGGTTATGAATTCTCTGATGAAATCCTCCTTGGGGCACTTATTGCATTTTCCTGGCTCAAGAAAATCTACATGACATAGTTGTAACCATTTTTCCTTAATAAAAATGTTACCACACAAAAAACTTCGTTTTAGTATGATATACGACCACCCTTACGGTGCCTCACCCTCCACGGCGCGTCACGCCAGGGGAAGCAACTCTCACCCAAATCACTTTCCATATGTCTAATGCTGACGGAATGTGGGGAGGTGATCCAACGAGGATTTCATCAGAGAATTCATAACCTCTACAGGTTTGTAAAATTCTCTTTCAGATTAAATCCTCCATGGGGCACTTATTGCATCAAGACAGACTCCTAAAGATAATCTAGGAAGTGGCATCCGTCAGCAACAAGCATAATAAATACATCGTTTTTTGAATATTCAGTGAATAAACAAGAGTTCAATAAATGGAACCAACCTTATGGCGGGGGCTAGAGACAGGGCGTGGTCGACCATATACTATGAAATTAGCCGTTATTCATTGCTGATCATATTTGAGAACTCGAACCCCCCCACACACTTTTTGGTACGAGTGATATAGGGGCCTAGATCACGAGAGACTATAACCGCGCTGAGCTAAGCCAGAGGATCTCCGAGGATCTGAGGAGTGCGTGTGCAAAACGAGTATTATCGAGTAGTATGGACGGATAATTTATCGACCGTAGAAGATAGAATCCGGACCGTTACTGAGCAGTTTTATAACCGGTCAGGGCGATCTAAAATCTCGAAGGCTCAATCGGCTAGAGATGCAGAACTTTGCCCAGTTCAGAGAACTGACTGACCAAACCGAGCACGCTCGCTTGAGTGTTTGTCGAGTTGGTAATGTTTGATGAACGTGCTCGGCTGGCTCAAAATAGCCGCGGAGCAGATCTCCTCAATGGGAAGAGCCACGGCGTACGCTTGTGACGTAGTTGGTTATCCTTACGGATACCCTTAGTTCTGCTGATATAGGCCTTGAGGGTCCTGCGGACATCCAAGACATGAGCATGTCTTGCAGTGGTCCCCGACGAGGAAGGCTGTGAAAGAGCAGGTAGCTCAATAGGAGCCGTCACTTGGAAGGCGTGTGCGACCTTAGGACGGTAAGAATCCGGCAGCCGAATACTGACCCTGTCCCGGTGGAAGACAGTTAGCTCGGGATCGGCTGACATTGCGTGAATGTCGCCTACCCGTCTGCCGGACGTTACCGCCACAAGGAACGCCGTCTTCCAGCTCAACAGCTTAAGAGAGAGAGACGACAGATCCTGAAAGGAAGGACCGGACAGCCAATCAAGAATGATTGACAAGTCCCAAGGGGGACTGATCCGCCGTACAGGTGGTTGGATCCTGTCCACACCTGCTAAAAAACGCTTTACTAATGGGTGCGCACCCAGAAGTGCCCCGTCGACAGGGACGTGAAAAGCTGCGATAGCTGTAGAGTACCCCCCGACTGTCAATGCAGCCAGGCCGTCATCTAGTCGCGACTGGAGGAACTCAAGCACGGCTACGAGATCTGCAGAAAAGGGATCTGCAATCCCTCTATCGACACACCAGCACGCATAGCAGGCCCATCTATCCTCATACTGAACGTTTGTCGAATCCCTCCGCGAAGCCAGTATTGTGTCTGCAACTCGTGCAGGAATACCGCTCTTCTGGAGGCAATTCCTGACAGTGGCCAAGCCACCCACTGAATCCTGGGATTCGGGTGGAGGGCCCCGTTCTGGGATAGGAGGTCGGGTCGTAAAGGTAATAGAACAGGAGGCTGAGCTAGAAACCTGAGTTTTACAGGAAACCAGCTCTGCGCCGACCAAAGAGGTGCCAGGAGCACAAGTAGTCGCGCAGGCTGAGTGGCTAGCTAAGACAGGACCTTGGGGATCAGAGGTACTGGGGGGAATGCCCACAGTATTCTGTCCGTCCAATCTAGCTGGAAGGCATCCGGTGCCACTGACCTCGGGTCGGGGACTCGGGAACAGAACGTTGGTGTCTGGTGATTCACCCCAGACGCAATCAGATCCACATGGAACAACCCGTATAATTGGGAGATAATCCCGAATATCCCTGGGTCGAGCCTCCACTCATGAGGAGCGAGGATCCGGCGAGACAGACGTTGTACACCCCCGTGAGATAAACAGGTATCACCCTGATATCGTGTGAGTCGCACCATAGGAGGAACTGCCACGCCTCTTGGAGAAGCGACGGTGACACGTTCCCCCCTGCTTCCGGATGTAAGTCATCGCCGTTTGGTTGTCCATCTCTAGACGAACCACTTGGCCAGGAAGCGTTGGAACACCAACCTGACCGCTCTCGGTTCTAGCATATTGATATGCAGTTTGATCTCCTGCTGGGACCATAGTCCCGAGGCTGTGTGATCGTTCAGAACGCCTCCCCAGCCGGAGAGTGACGCGTCTGTTTGAACTGTAAGAGACGGAACGGGAGTGTCGAGGGGGAGCCCCCGGGACAGATTCCCGACCTTGGTCCACCACTGAAGGTGTGTAATGAGCCACTGCGGAGTCTCGAGAACAGTCTCGAGATCTTCCGAGTTCACCCAAAGTTGACGGAGCGCTTGTTGAATGGGTCTCATTCCCAAGCGCGCCCGCCAAACCACATGTTGCCCAGTAACTGGAGCCATGTACGAGCAGTGTGTCTCATGGACAGAAGAGTGATAGAGATACAAGTCCGCTCACTGTGTTGAGGTTCGCCCCTAAGAAGACAAGATTCTGAGTAGGGCTCAGCTCTGACTTCTTGAGATTAACTATCCACCCTAGAGTGATCAGAATGTCTAACACAGCTTGTGTAGCTATCTTACTGAGGGATTGCGATAGAGCTCTTAGTAACCAGTCGTCAAGGTACGGGTGGCAGAACCGGCCTTTCGACCTGGCCACTTGGGCAGGAATCAACATCAGCTTGGTGAACACCCTCGGGGTCGTGGCGATCCTGAATGGTAGAACCCTGAACTGATAACACCTCCAGTCTAAAGAAAACCTGAGGTATTTATTGAACTCGAGGTGTATGGGTACATGGAGATAGGCGTCTTTCAGGTCTATTGACGTTAGCCATTCTCCTGTCTCGGCCGCTGAGATCACTGAGCGCAGTGTCTCAATCCGGAAGGACGGTACCTCTATAAGATTGTTCAGCCTTCTCAGATTGAGAATAGGTCTGAACCCCTCGTCTTTTTTGGTGACTAGGAAATATGTCGAGTAGAAGCCCTCACTTTACTGTCCCATCGGAACCGGTTCAATCGCCGCCTTCATCTGAAGTGCATCGACCTCGGCACGGAGGAATTCCGCCTTCTCTCGGGTAGCAGGCACCGGAGTGTGCTTTATCCCAGAGAAGGGGGGCGGATGATGTTTCCACCGAGGCAAGTGGCCATCCCTTAAAGTGGACAGGGTCCAGGGATTTGATGTGACTGTCTCCCATTCCCTCAGGAATAGAGCCAGTCAGCCGCCTACGGGGACATCCGGCTTGAGGCAGTGGACCCCTGCTGTCTGCAGTTTGATAAATTGCGACTGTGGGTCCGCCCGTGGCACTTTGGGTGCTAATGGGAACCCGATGGGTTCCCGGCCCCGCGAAAAGGCTGCTGGCCTCGACCAGCTGCCTTGCCCCGCCCGGCGCCCTTACCTGAAGGAAGCGGCTGCTTCCAAGCAGGTGCGGACTTCTGAGCCGGCGCGTCAGCGTAGGAGGAGTCAAGCGGAGAGGCCCGCTTACGCGGTTTGACGATCGGTATCTCTATTACCTCATTTTTATAAAGTACGATTTCATCAGTTCTTATGGGTTTTTTTAATAACTAAACGTATACAGTTTCTTTATCGATATTTGTGTTGGAATAGTTTGGTTCCTCGTGAACAAAACGCCACAAAAATATATTATCCTTACCCACAGCTAATTCTCACCAAGTGACCTGAGTTACAATAAACTAGTGCTAAGCATAGCAGAGTTATGCCCCCTTTTCTTTGTACGTGTGTTACCTCTCTGTCGCCTTTTGACGTCATAGAGAAAAATCAGTTTTCGTCATTTACGGCATGCTATTTTTTACATTGAATGTATGTCGTTATACATACACATATAACTCCATTTGATATATAGTTATGTTGTTCAGATATTAGGCAGTATTTTGTTTGCTCAGTTTCCGTAAAGCTTCTAAATAAAAAAAATTGTCACACAGTACTTTTATCGGTGTACGATAAAAAGCGGAGAAATTTACTGTTTTTCAACGCAGAATAAATTCTCGGACAACACTTAGAAGTGTTTAATATCTGCAGTTAACTTTACACCATCAAATAGGAAATTTAATATTCTCCACCTCTGCTTAATTTTATAGCCAGAGGTTTATCCAGAGGGTTAATGCGAAGCTAACACAGGTGATGCCAACGTTTTCCTATTGAAATTATATTCTAATCTATTCTGAAACATCCACACTTTAGTTTACAGATAAATGCTACCAGATGAGTGAGTGAGTGAGTGAGTGAGTGAGTGAGTGAGTGAGTGAGTGAGTGAGTGAGTGAGTGAGTGAGTGAGTGAGTGAGTGAGTGAGTGAGTGAGTGAGGTTCTACGCCACTTTTAGCAATATTCCAGCAATATCATGGCGGGAGACACCAGAAATGGGCTTCACACATTGCCCCCATGTCGGGAATCGAACCCTGGTCTTCAGCGTCACGAGTAAACGCTTAACCACTACTGCCCCTCTGCCTTACAAGATGTATGTCATTAAGTTTGGCAGTACATTCTGTTGCCATGGTTGCTGTTTGTAGTTGAATATTGTTAATTTTTAATCTATCCAAAATACAGAGACAAAATATACAGTAAACCTGAATTATTTGTATCAGTTATGTCCAGCTGCAGATTATCCTGAAACCTACAAATGTGTGTCATGGTCGATGTCAGATGACCTCACACCTACCTGGTGGTTCTTCCCTGGTTCTGAAGTCTGGTGGAGCTGTGGCTGTTACTCCAGCCGGTATCACGTCCCCGGGGGGTGCCACTTGTCCCGGCATCGGAATACCCACCTCCTCCAGCATCTCATGGGCATGGGCGTGAATATGTTCCATATCCACATCCACCGTCCCGATGTTCTCCTCTATCCCTGCAATGCAACAGAGACATAAGGACACTGTGAAACATTCTCAAATGGAGCTTACATTGACTTTTTGTATTTACAATTCATGTAAATATTTTCCAAATGTTTGGATACCGTCTTCATAAATGTGCATTAGATATCATCCTCGATATGAATTTAGATTTGGAAACCTTTCCTATTACAAGTGTTTCTTGGCAAATGTAGACTTGGAGTAACGACACAAGTGCTACAGAAAAAAACACGGCTCCAAAAGAATATTCATTTAAAACAAAGCATGTAATTAATTTTTCACACCATAATATAGCAGATATCCAGCCAGTTACTGTCCTTTCATTTCTTACCAAGGTTAACATGGTCAATGATGAAAAGACAGACTTTTAATATTTTTCACTAGGAGGACAACATTGAGCTTTGAAAGCTGCTTTTTAAGGAGGTGTGAATCTGTCACCTTTAGCTGGGTCATATTCCTCATCTTCACTGTCACTCAGCTCCGGTGGGGGACCAGGAGGGGGACCAGGGATGTTCTTCCTCTTCCTGGCAAAGTACTCCTCCTGAATGCTGAAACACAGCCGCATCAGGTCAGTAGTTTCCTCGTGCACCCCCTTCCCCCCGAAACCGCTATATAACAACTAGAAATACAGCACTGAATCCTGAAACACAGCCGCATCAGGTCAGTAGTTTCCTCGAGCACCCCCTTCCCCCTAACACCGCTATATAACGGCTAGAAATACAACACTGAATGCTGAAACACAGCCGCATCAGGTCAGTAGTTTCCTCGTGCACCCCCTTCCCCCCGAAACCGCTATATAACAACTAGAAATACAGCACTGAATCCTGAAACACAGCCGCATCAGGTCAGTAGTTTCCTCGAGCACCCCCTTCCCCCTAACACCGCTATATAACGGCTAGAAATACAACACTGAATGCTGAAACACAGCCGCATCAGGCCAGTAGTTTCCTCGAGCACCCCCTTCCCCCTAACACCGCTATATAACCGCTAGAAATACAGCACTGAAAGCTGAAACACAGCCACATCAGGTCAGTAGTTTCCTCAAGCACCCCCTTCCCCCTAACACCGCTATATAACGGCTAGAAATACAACACTGAATGCTGAAACACAGCTGCATCAGGCCAGTAGTTTCCTCGTGCACCCCCTTCCCCCCAACACCGCTATAAAACAACTAGAAATACAGCACTGAATGCTGAAACACAGCCGCATCAGGTCAGTAGTTTCCTCGTGCACCCCCTTCCCCCCAACACTGCTATATAACGGCTAGAAATACAGCACTGAATGCTGAAACACAGCCGCATCAGGTCAGTAGTTTCCTCGAGCACCCCCTTCCCCCCAACACCGCTATATAACGGCTAGAAATACAACACTGAATGCTGAAACACAGCCGCATCAGGTCAGTAGTTTCCTCAAGCACCCCCTTCCCCCCAACACTGCTATAAAACAACTAGAAATACAGCACTGAATGCTGAAACACAGCCACATCAGGCCAGTAGTTTCCTCGTGCACCCCCTTCCCCCCAACACCGCTATAAAACAACTAGAAATACAGCACTGAATGCTGAAACACAGCCGCATCAGGTCAGTAGTTTCCTCAAGCACCCCCTTCCCCCTAACACCGCTATATAACGGCAAGAAATACAGCACTGAATGCTGAAACACAGCCGCATCAGGTCAGTAGTTTCCTCGTGCACCCCCTTCCCCCCAACACCGCTATATAACCGCCAGAAATACAGCACTGAATGCTGAAACACAGCCGCATCAGGTCAGTAGTTTCCTCAAGCACCCCCTTCCCCCTAACACCGCTATATAACAACTAGAAATACAGCACTGAATGCTGAAACACAGCCGCATCAGGCCAGTAGTTTCCTCGAGCACCCCCTTCCCCCTAACACCGCTATATAACTGCCAGAAATACAGCACTGAATGCTGAAACACAGCCGCATCAGGCCAGTAGTTTCCTCGTGCACCCCCTTCCCCCTAACACCGCTATATAACGGCTAGAAATACAGCACAGAATGCTGAAACACAGCCGCATCAGGTCAGTAGTTTCCTCGTGCACCCCCTTCCCCCCAACACTGCTATATAACGCCTAGAAATACAACACAGAATGCTGAAACACAGCCGCATCAGGTCAGTAGTTTCCTCGAGCACCCCCTCCCCCCTAACACCGCTATATAACAACTAGAAATACAGCACTGAATGCTGAAACACAGCCGCATCAGGTCAGTAGTTTCCTCGAGCACCCCCTTCCCCCTAACACCGCTATATAACAACTAGAAATACAGCACTGAATGCTGAAACACAGCCGCATCAGGTCAGTAGTTTCCTCGTGCACCCCCTTCCCCCCAACACCGCTATAAAACAACTAGAAATACAGCACTGAATGCTGAAACACAGCCGCATCAGGTCAGTAGTTTCCTCAAGCACCCCCTTCCCCCCAACACCGCTATATAACGGCTAGAAATACAGCACAGAATGCTGAAACACAGCTGCATCAGGCCAGTAGTTTCCTCGAGCACCCCCTTCCCCCCAACACCGCTATATAACGGCTAGAAATACAGCACTGAATGCTGAAACACAGCCGCATCAGGTCAGTAGTTTCCTCGAGCACCCCCTTCCCCCCAACACCGCTATATAACGGCTAGAAATACAGCACAGAATGCTGAAACACAGCTGCATCAGGCCAGTAGTTTCCTCGAGCACCCCCTTCCCCCCAACACCGCTATATAACAACTAGAAATACAGCACTGAATGCTGAAACACAGCCGCATCAGGTCAGTAGTTTCCTCGAGCACCCCCTTCCCCCCAACACCGCTATATAACGGCTAGAAATACAGCACAGAATGCTGAAACACAGCCGCATCAGGTCAGTAGTTTCCTCGTGCACCCCCTTCCCCCCAACACCGCTATATAACCGCCAGAAATACAGCACTGAATGCTGAAACACAGCCGCATCAGGTCAGTAGTTTCCTCAAGCACCCCCTTCCCCCTAACACCGCTATATAACAACTAGAAATACAGCACTGAATGCTGAAACACAGCCGCATCAGGTCAGTAGTTTCCTCGTGCACCCCCTTCCCCCCAACACCGCTATAAAACAACTAGAAATACAGCACTGAATGCTGAAACACAGCCGCATCAGGTCAGTAGTTTCCTCGAGCACCCCCTTCCCCCTAACACCGCTATATAACTGCCAGAAATACAGCACTGAATGCTGAAACACAGCCGCATCAGGCCAGTAGTTTCCTCGTGCACCCCCTTCCCCCTAACACCGCTATATAACGGCTAGAAATACAGCACAGAATGCTGAAACACAGCCGCATCAGGTCAGTAGTTTCCTCGTGCACCCCCTTCCCCCCAACACTGCTATATAACGGCTAGAAATACAACACAGAATGCTGAAACACAGCCGCATCAGGTCAGTAGTTTCCTCGAGCACCCCCTCCCCCCTAACACCGCTATATAACAACTAGAAATACAGCACAGAATCCTGAAACACAGCCGCATCAGGTCAGTAGTTTCCTCGAGCACCCCCTTCCCCCTAACACCGCTATATAACAACTAGAAATACAGCACTGAATGCTGAAACACAGCCGCATCAGGTCAGTAGTTTCCTCGTGCACCCCCTTCCCCCCAACACCGCTATAAAACAACTAGAAATACAGCACTGAATGCTGAAACACAGCCGCATCAGGTCAGTAGTTTCCTCAAGCACCCCCTTCCCCCCAACACCGCTATATAACGGCTAGAAATACAGCACAGAATGCTGAAACACAGCTGCATCAGGCCAGTAGTTTCCTCGAGCACCCCCTTCCCCCCAACACCGCTATATAACGGCTAGAAATACAGCACTGATACTGAAACACAGCCGCATCAGGTCAGTAGTTCCCTCGAGCACCCCCTTCCCCCCAACACCGCTATATAACGGCTAGAAATACAGCACTGAATGCTGAAACACAGCCGCATCAGTTGAGTAGTTTCCTCGAGCACCCCCTTCCCCCCAACACCGCTATATAACAACTAGAAATACAGCACTGAATGCTGAAACACAGCCGCATCAGGTCAGTAGTTTCCTCGAGCACCCCCTTCCCCCCAACACCGCTATATAACTGCCAGAAATACAGCACTGAATGCTGAAACACAGCCGCATCAGGCCAGTAGTTTCCTCGTGCACCCCCTTCCCCCCAACACCGCTATATAACGGCTAGAAATACAGCACAGAATGCTGAAACACAGCCGCATCAGGTCAGTAGTTTCCTCGTGCACCCCCTTCCCCCCAACACTGCTATATAACAACTAGAAATACAACACAGAATGCTGAAACACAGCCGCATCAGGTCAGTAGTTTCCTCGAGCACCCCCTTCCCCCTAACACCGCTATATAACAACTAGAAATACAGCACTGAATGCTGAAACACAGCCGCATCAGGTCAGTAGTTCCCTCGAGCACCCCCTTCCCCCTAACACCGCTATATAACAACTAGAAATACAGCACTGAATGCTGAAACACAGCCGCATCAGGTCAGTAGTTTCCTCGAGCACCCCCTTCCCCCCAACACCGCTATATAACAACTAGAAATACAGCACTGAATGCTGAAACACAGCCGCATCAGGTCAGTAGTTTCCTCAAGCACCCCCTTCCCCCTAACACCGCTATATAACGGCAAGAAATACAGCACTGAATGCTGAAACACAGCCGCATCAGGTCAGTAGTTTCCTCAAGCACCCCCTTCCCCCCAACACCGCTATATAACGGCTAGAAATACAGCACAGAATGCTTAAACACAGCTGCATCAGGCCAGTAGTTCCCTCGAGCACCCCCTTCCCCCCAACACCGCTATATAACGGCTAGAAATACAGCACTGAATGCTGAAACACAGCCGCATCAGGTCAGTAGTTTCCTCGAGCACCCCCTTCCCCCCAACAACGCTATATAACGGCTAGAAATACAGCACAGAATGCTGAAACACAGCTGCATCAGGCCAGTAGTTTCCTCGAGTACCCCCTTCCCCCCAACACCGCTATATAACGGCTAGAAATACAGCACAGAATGCTGAAACACAGCTGCATCAGGTCAGTAGTTTCCTCAAGCACCCCCTTCCCCCCAACACCGCTATATAACAACTAGAAATACAGCACTGAATGCTGAAACACAGCCGCATCAGTTGAGTAGTTTCCTCGAGCACCCCCTTCCCCCCAACACCGCTATAAAACAACTAGAAATACAGCACAGAATGCTGAAACACAGCCGCATCAGGTCAGTAGTTTCCTCAAGCACCCCCTTCCCCCTAACACTGCTATATAACAACTAGAAATACAGCACTGAATGCTGAAACACAGCCGCATCAGGTCAGTAGTTTCCTCAAGCACCCCCTTCCCCCTAACACTGCTATATAACAACTAGAAATACAGCACTGAATGCTGAAACACAGCCGCATCAGGTCAGTAGTTTCCTCGAGCACCCCCTTCCCCCCAACACCGCTATATAACGGCTAGAAATACAGCACTGAATGCTGAAACACAGCCGCATCAGGTCAGTAGTTTCCTCAAGCACCCCCTTCCCCCCAACACCGCTATATAACGGCTAGAGGTACAGCACAAAGACAACAATGTCAGTTAGCATGTCTTCTTACCCAGTGTATGCGGAGGTCTTCTTCAGGATCCCGATTGGAGGTCGGTCCGGGAAAGGGAGGGGCATTTCATTGGGGAGTGGGATCATGGAGGGGACTGAAACATGGACCATACAGCATTAGTGACACATTCCTGCCCAGAACATGCAGCAGCCAGGGCTGCAGCTGACAGGTACAACTGTTTCCAAATGAACACATGAAGGGACAGCATGGATGTTGATCCATCACAACTAACATCCTCGACAAACATAGCAGATCATTATAGACATGTAGAATGATTGAACATACTTTAAATAATGTCTCCCACAATCATTATTTATTTGGAATAGCAGATGCTTGCCATAACCAAGACTTATGAAGAAGGACTAATACATACTCTCAAGTTCTAAAACAAACCCTATCACTTGAACAGTATTGTAATCCTGAAATCCAAAGAGGGGAATAAATTATGTTTAGGTAGAACAGATAACAGATCCAATCCCTATCAACATGGAAGATGCTGTTACTTACTGGGTGTCTCCACGGGCATATCGGGCAGGGGGATCTGATCAAGCTGCACTCTCTCTGCATTCTTCACTTGCTCTGAAATATACATCCACTTCCTGTCATTGAAATATAGTATCCAGTTATATTACACTCACCACAATCAGTAAATAAATAAAGATCCAATCACTTTAACCCCTGCATACGCCAAACACAATGTTCTGTGGGGATGTTACTTCAAGATAAGAACATGCATACTAGGGCTGGGACGGGTATCTCGGGTACTCAGGTCGGGTGGGTACTGAGTAGGACCCGGGTACCCACAGGACTATCCGGACCCGTGGTTAGTCACGTGATATATTGTTTAATGACAAAAATTATCTGGAACTCTATAGTTACAGTACAAGTCACTAATGTTCGCATTTCTTTCTGACTATGCACCCATTCCTTCTGATTTTTCATATGGTTGAATAAAGATATAACTTCATTCAACTTCAGTGTATGAATGACCGGATTGTTTTATACATTTATCTAAATATGTTTTCCCAAACGGACATTTTGAGACATCTCCTGAGACCTACAGTTGGTACGGGGGTAGGGTCAGATAATAGGGGGGTTGGTACCCGGGTAGTAAATTTGGACTCTTCCCAGCCCTAATGTATACAACATGACACAGAAACAGGTTGTATGCAATACACAGCAATCATCAGTAAGATGAAAATGTGACAAAGTGAGACTGTAGGCCATCTTTCGGAGGCAAAGGAGTTAACTGACCATAAAAGTTTAGTTTCCACCCTTGCCAAACTAGGCTGGAATTCCGCAGTTAAATTTTGGCTTGACTAATGAGTCCATGCATAGTCCAATCAAAATCGAGTAACGAAAGTAGACATCCCATTTGTAAACAAAATGGATTTCAACGTGCAGATTTCGTTCCACTGCAAGATTTATAAAGCATGTGTACTGTCAACTGGGCTTCGACAGATATTTTGCTAATCTTTTCGTGGTTTTTAATCCAGGTGATGAAGGTATTTGATACACATCGCAGGGTAAGATCTGTTTTATGAAATATAGATCTGATTATCAATCACATCTTCTCTACTGACATCTGACACCTGATACTGTCTGCCCACCTACACAGGTACAGCTGTACTACAAGGCTGACACCTGGTACTGTCTATCTGCCCACCTACACAAGTACAGCTGTACTACAAGGCTGACACCTAGTACTGTCTATCTGCCCACCTACACAAGTACGGCTGTACTACAAGGCTGACACCTGGTACTGTCTATCTGCCCACCTACAGAGGTACAGCTGTACTACAAGGCTGACACCTGGTACTGTCTATCTGCCCACCTACACAAGTACAGCTGTACTACAAGGCTGACACCTGGTACTGTCTATCTGCCCACCTAAACAAGTACAGCTGTACTACAAGGCTGACACCTGGTACTGACTATCTGCCCACTAACTCAGGTACAGCTGTACTACAGGCTGACACCTGATACTGTCTGCCCACCTACACAAGTACAGCTGTACTACAAGGCTGACACCTGGTACTGTCTATCTGCCCACCTACACAAGTACAGCTGTACTACAAGGCTGACACCTGGTACTGTCTATCTGCACATCAACACAGGTACAGCTGTACTACAAGGCTGACATCCGATACTGTCTGCCCACCTACACAAGTACAGCTGTACTACAAGGCTGACACCTGGTACTGTCTATTTGCCCACCTAAACAAGTACAGCTGTACTACAAGGCTGACACCTGGTACTGACTATCTGTCCACCTACCAAAGTAAAGCTGTACTACAAGGCTGACACCTGGTACTGTCTATCTGTCCACCTACACAAGTACAGCTGTACTACAAGGCTGACACCTGATACTGTCTATCTAACCACCTACACAAGTACAGCTGTACTAGAAGGCTGACACCTGATGCTGTCTATCTAACCACCTCGTAGGTACAGCTGTACTACAAGGCTGACACCTGGTACTGTCTATCTGCCAACCTACACAAGTACAGCTGTACTACAAGGCTGACACCTGATACTGTCTATCTGTCCACCTACCAAAGTAAAGCTGTACTACAAGGCTGACACCTGGTACTGTCTATCTGTCCACCTACACAAGTACAGCTGTACTACAAGGCTGACACCTGATACTGTCTATCTAACCACCTACACAAGTACAGCTGTACTACAAGGCTGACACCTGGAACTGTCTATCTGCCCACCTACACAAGTACAGCTGTACAACAAGGCTGACACCTGATACTGTCTATCTGTCTACCTACCAAAGTAAAGCTGTACTACAAGGCTGAAACCTGGTACTGTCTATCTGCCCACCTACACAAGTACAGCTGTACTACAAGGCTGACACCTTATGCTGTCTATCTGCCCACCTACACAAGTACAGCTGTACTACAAGGCTGACACCTGATACTGTCTATCTGCCCACCTACACAAGTACAGCTGTACAACAAGGCTGACACCTGATACTGTCTGCCCACCTAAACAAGTACAGCTGTACTACAGGCTGACACCTGATACTGTCTGCCCACCTACACAGGTACAGCTGTACTACAGGCTGACACCTGATACTGTCTGCCCACCTACACAGGTACAGCTGAACTACAAGGCTGACACCTGATACTGTCTATCTGCCCACCTACACAAGTACAGCTGTACTACAAGGCTGACACCTTATGCTGTCTATCTGCCCACCTACACAAGTACAGCTGTACTACGAGGCTGACACCTGATACCGTCTATCTGCCCACCTACAGAGGTACAGCTGTACTACAAGGCTAACACCTGATACTGTCTATCTGCCCACCTACACAGGTACAGCTGTACTACAAGGCTGACACCTGATACTGTCTGCCCACCTACACTGGTACAGCTGTACTACAAGGCTGACACCTGATACTGTCTGCCCACCTACACAGGTACAGCTGTACTACAAGGCTGACACCTGGTACTGTCTATCTGCCCGCCTACACAGGTACAGCTGTACTACAAGGCTGACACCTGGTACTGTCTATCTGCCCACCTACACAAGTGCGGCTGTACTACAAGGCTGACACCTGATACCGTCTATCTGCCCACCTACCAAAGTAAAGCTGCATCTGCAGTCTTTTCTTGTCATACTCAAACTCAGCCTTCTTCAGCTCCACAGCATACTCAGGGTTCTCCTTGTCCTGGAAAACATTCAGCAGCTTAAGTAAGTCTACATCCAGATGTTCAAGTTCAAACAAAAATCACTTCAACTTTGCTAGCCAGAAAATCGCCACTCCTTTCAAATGTGGTTAAAATCATTCAAAATATTTTCTGCATAAACACTGTGGACAAAAAGTATAAGAAATATATGAAACAATAAAATTTCTACAATGAGTACAGTGCCAAAAACGCTTTTTAAGAGAACAAAAGAAAAAACAAAATAAATAAATGACTGAGTAATTGCTACAATTGTAAATTTTACATTAAATTGTATATGTATATACTTATCCTGTCTGATGCTGGGATGGTCGGGAGGGTATATAGCACACGAGATATAATAAGCATATAAATATACAATTAAATGTAAAATCAACAAATTTTTAAACTTATCCTATCTCACACTATGCATTTATCTGGAGGGACCCAGATACCCTAGCCTGTAGAGACTACAACCATGGGCGACCACGTTGCTTTGAATAGAGATCTATTCAGTGTATGACTTACAACCAGTTCGAAGGGGTCTCCAGGCAATCAGTCCTACAAGACAGACCACACCACTATCTCTGATGAACAATAGGGTGGGCCAGCTTGGCATCTCTTCTAATGCTTCGTCAAAGCTATCCATCACCCCAGAGGAATGTGAAGCATGCTTAGACAAGAAGAGGAGCAATCAACACAAGAGGATCATCAAACTGGTACCAAGACATCACCTGCCAAAAGCAGAGGTGAGCAGGTAAGGGTTCAGGACACCACCAAACATTTGCGCCTTGTGGCGACTTCGATGTTAAATACCGGAGTCTCTACAGATGAGGTAGCTCACCCTCCACTGGGTACTCAGTCTGGGGACACAAATAATAAAGACAATTAAAACAGGAGCGACACATCCAATATTTATTCTGTATGTACAGGATACGGGGAACTGGGCATCAGAGCGGGTATTGTCTATCTCCATTGGTGTGCAAAAGGAGATTGTAGTACGGGAGACTTCTATTTAGGCCATGGTGGAAAAGGGGATGAAGAGTCCACAGCTTCGGGGTAGATATGGAGTGGGCTAACCATGTCTTCATGGTCCTCTAGACTCAGGATAGACACCAACGACTGGATGGTAAACAAACGGTCTGGCTTTCCCGGAAACTGATTCTTCGCGATGAAGTCCTTGTGAAGGTCCAGAAAGACCTTCCCATTCTGTATTCTCTTAAACATGTTAACATCAAGAGAGTGGATCTCACTTACTCTAGTAGCAGTGGCAAGGGCCAGGAGGTAAGCTCTCTTAAGGGTGATCAACTTGAAGTCCTCTGCAAGTGGTTCATAATCTGCAGAAGTCAAATAGCAAAGGATGACTTTAAGATCCCAAATGGGCAGACGAAATTGAGAGGACTGATCTGTCAGCTTTGAGGACCAAATAAGGGACTGTAGCTCAGCAACCGTGGAGCTAATCGTAGTGAGCTAGTTAGCCAAAGTGGATCCTTTAAGCTTCCGAGTAGACCTCAGATGTTGCAAATACTCTGCGACCTGTTGAGGGAGAAGCAGCGATCAGCTTCGAACGCCTATGGTCAAATAAGGCCTTAGTGGAGGAACGGTGAGCCTCCATGATGGTCTTGAGTACTCTCTTCGAATATCCTTTGGCGACAAGCAACTTCTGGAGATGAGCCAGACGCACAGATGGAGGGTATCGAACGATTGGTGCACTAGGTGCGAGTGAGGCTGGAGTAGAAGATAATCCACCAGTGGATGATGGTGCAACTTTCTTTCTGCAATCTGTACCAGCGTTGGCCAATAAGGTATGACCAAAAGCATTCAAAGTTGGTTGGTGGACACCGCCTTCTGAATGGTAGGTAGAATGTCGGTCAAGTTCTCCCACAAGATGGCCAGAGCATCATGGTCCCATTCCTGAAGATCTGGGATGGGATAGACGGAACCGTGGTAGCTAAACATTGAACCTGGTTGCAAAGAGGTCGGCGTCTGGTCTTGGGTTAAGTTGGCAGATTCACAGTGCAAACATTCAACATCACCAGCCACCACAGAAGATGCAGATGCAGTGAGATCAGGAGGGAGATCGGGACCTGGCAATTGTCGCTCTGGAGGAAGGGCTTCAGGAAGCACTGGATCGGTCGAAGTTGAATTTAACAACTCTGATTGAATGTTTGTGACAATGTCAGAAGGCCACAGGTGTTATTGTTTGCATAGAGGTAGGGGCTGTCTGAGTGCCAATTGCATGAAACATTGCATTTTCGACCACCTGTCTGGAGGAAAGGACATCACGCCCAGTCTGGTGTCAAATGGAGCCTTGATGACCTGAAACTGTGGAATGGGAATCATCATGGACTTTGCAACGTCGACAAGCCAATCTAGCTGATGAAGAAGCTGCTGTTAAAAAAGATGTTGCACGAGGATGTCCACATATCTGCGTGGGCCTGAATGCAATTGTCAATGTACAGGTTGAAGACAATCCATCAAATGTGCAGAAACCTTGTGACCGGCTTGGTAATATGGGTGAAACCCATGGGCCGAGAAATAATCTGCAAGGTCAAAGTGCTGAGGTCAAGTAAAGGTCAAAATTTAACATATTGCACAAAAAAAGAAACACAAATGATGAGCCCTACTACTAGCAACACATATACCAAATTTCATTGAAATACACCAAATTACGTTGAAAATCAGAGCAAATTTAGGAGTCATCGTTGGTGGGAACTAGCAACTTTAAGCTTCATTGGTCCAGTATTTCTTTCTTTAGATGTTTTTTACAGATGACATCAGACAACCAGGTCATGACACAAGCTAACTACAGTCAAGTCCTGTTAATCCGACATTGTTGGTTGCATATGATTATGTCGGATTAATGAGTATGTCGGATAAACGAAATTAGGTAGTATAAACGTTCGTGATCGAAAATTGGACAACTATACGAAAGATAACGATACGAACACATAGGAAAAGGAAAAATATAATATTCATATTGTTGTGTTACATTGTCAGCGGATTATGTTTTCTAATCATGCAACCACTAAAGTTTAACGCAAAACTACTGTTACGGACTGTATGACTAATTCAAAATTGACTGATTTTAAAGCATAGTCTGGAATGGAAGTCGCTAATTTAAAACTTGTGCTTAAGAAAGCTGCTTTCTTAGTGGCTAATGTCGACTTCCTGTTAGTAATTTCATTGGTCGGACAAAGTTCACGAAGGGTCGTTCTGACATGACCTGTAATGGGATGACCAGTAGTGAGAACTTGTATCCGATTTTAATGAGATTGAGGTAATCTAGGCATGTGATTAATCCTGTTTTGTTTATTTAAAGCAGTAATTGTTTATTGTTTAGCAAGTTTATCTCTGCAGCCATTGAAATATGCAGCTACTCGCCGACTTGTCTCGCATCAAAACACTGTGTACTCGCGGGCAGATAACCACGGAGTACGCTAATCACTGTGTCGGATTAACGAGACTAATTAATGAGTGATTTCAGCAATTCGTTGCAAATTAGGTGTGTCGGAGTGCGAGACTGTCGGATTAACGGGTCTAAATAGCACTGATTAAATCGGTTCCCATCGTTTGTGTCGGATAAACCCGATTGTCGGATTAACGAGACTTGACTGTGTACACCCTCATAATACATACATAAAGTCTGAGGACTCGCTGAAATGTCTCCTTGAGTTTCTTTCTCTTGTCTTTCAATACTTTCTCATTCAGCTTAGGAGCCTCAATGGGATTGTACTCTGTAGGGAATATGAAGTTATATAAGCAAGGAGTAGTTCACATCACCTATTTGTGTAAGCATGGGTTAAACTTCTGTTGCATGTTAGATAACATTTTTCATGTCAACTTGATATTTGTTTGTTTGTTTGTTTAATGCCGCACTCAGCAATATTCCAGCTATATGATAGCAGTCTGTAAATAATCGAGTCTGGCCCAGACAACCAAGCGATTAACATCATAAGCATCTGTCTACACAATTGGGATACGAAGACATGCTTCAACCAAGTCAGTGAGTCTGACCACCCGATCCCGTTAGTTGCCTCTTACGACATGCATAGTCGCCTTTTACTGCAAGCATGGGTTCTGACGACCTTTTCTAACCCAGATCTTCATAGGTTGTCAACTTAATGACAGTCAAATATTCAAAGACTCTATTGCTGAAAGTACAGGTTAATTAAGTTGTTGATTGTTGTTTAAAACCACACTCAGCAATATTCCAGCTATATGACAGCGGTAGGTTAATTAAGCAAATACTTGACTTGAAATACAGGAATCAACAACCCTTTGTTTATACTTGAAAAAGTTTTAAACAATAACAGATTGTATACATAAAATGAAGACAGCAGGATTTCAGTACCCACCCATCGAATCAATCTGTTCCATTTCTTCCAGCAGCTTCATTGGATCTTTCCCTTTGAGCACAGCCTGTCGCACCAGCATACGCTGCTTCTTGTTCTAAACATACAATTTGAAGATGCCGTCAGAAGATGTGTACACTGTTTTTCACACACTGCATGACAACTATCCATTTACAAATACAATAACTCTGTTAAAGTTAAGTTTACTCATTTTGACCAAAGTGAATTACTATATTATTGCAAAGCTTATCATTAAAATAAAACATAAACTAAATTTCCATCAATAAACATACATGGTCCTCGTCATTCTCATGATACAGTAATTAGTCTTACCTTCTTCAGTTCTCTCTTTCTTGCCTCCTTTCCTAGTGAAAACAAACAGAAGAATGATAATCAGCCTTTTTCATGTTGATAGTACCACAAGATATCGTAAGTATTTCTCAACATGTTGGAGGAAACAGGACTTGTTTTGGCGCTAATTCTCTATGCTGACTATGTCATGTACCAATAATTAAGGGGGATTTCTGTGGTCCTTGAGTGTGTCTGTGTGGTTGTTTCACAGCACTCTCGGCAATATTGCAGCTATATGACCATGGCAAGTTATTCCAATGCAGTCGGGACCAGTGATTGATATTATGAGCAAGGATCCACATAGAGATTTCAGAAACATCTTCTTCCGCCCACTGCATCAAAATTCTTTGATGTTGTATCATTGGGTACTTTTTAACTGAATCACCAGTAGATTAGGAGAAAATGTGTGTACAGCTGATTACTATTTCCGGCTTACTTTATGAGAAAATACAGACAGTCATCTTAATCTCAGCATATAAAACAATGCCTTGTAGAGCAGGAAATACAATTTTAATGGTAACTCATCGTGTCTAGTGATGTTTTCAATCAACTTTCATATATTTATTGACCAAGTCTGTTATACATGTTCCTTCACTTGAATTTGCTGAAGGGATATGATGTGGGTTTTTTTTAAAGCGCATAACACTCAATAATTTCTTTTTTAACCTATGAATCATAAACAACTACTATTCTAATCTTATTTCAAACTCAGAAACGTACATCGTAGATCATGTTAGGTAGGCAGAGTATGTTGTGTTGTCATCTTCCCCCCATGACTCCACCTCCGTTAAGACTCAACAGCAGGAGACATTGTCAGAACCCTGAGGGCATCACAGTCCCCTGACAGTGTTGACATTTTAATTTTCCGAAAAAAAAGAACCTGAAGTTGAACTATTCAGACTGAAGTACATTGATTATTTTCTGGTGTTTGAACTTTGAAGTTTTCTGCTGTTTTGAAATTTAAGTTGTTTTGAAGGAAAGTTGGAGAAAGTTTCATTTCGGAGCATCAACATCAACAACATCAGCATGATCAGTAGTCTTGTTATAATGAAAGAATTTTGAGTGTTCCAAAATCATGAAAGGTCCAATCTTGACATACTTGAAGTCTGAAAACTTAATAAAAGCTCTAGTGTACTAGAGTACTGTTATCTGGGATATTTTATCGTTGCGTATTGAGATATGTATCGTACTGTGACCAGAATATAGAGATACAAATCGTATCATGACCTTCCTGTATCGTTGCAGCCCTATTCATTGCTATGCTATCAACCAAGTCACTGATCAACTGATCCAGTCTTTCGTCTTACAATCAACAAAAGTTGCTGAGGACCAATTCTAATGTGACATCCTTGAGCATTGTTGAGCATATTGAGGGTTTGGGGTAATATCATATTTTAATATAAGTAGCCAAGAAAACATTTCATACTTAACATGAGGATCATGATGAGGACAAGTCTGTGACTAAGTTTCAAACTTAAAGGGAAACAACACTCCAACTTTGAAAGTATTGTGATATGGATCAGCTTTTTCTTTGCGGATTCAAAATTTGCTTATCATGGACTATAATCTTGAGTTGTTTGACTTGTGTTGGGTGCTATTTTCGCTAGCAACACCTATCGGAGGATCGAGGAATGAGAAACCTGATATAGTAACAAAGGATAAAAAATAAAGAGTTGCAGCCAGACTGCCATGTGTTTTCTTTGTTGAGTAGTGTATTCCAAAATGCAAAGGTGATGTTATTGGTAAACAACATATTATGCGAAGTAAAAAACTACTAAACATATCTCTTCAGTGAATTCAGCTAGATCTAAATGGAAATTTGGTAACTTTGAGATAATTTGAAATAAAATAACACTAAACATTGCTAAACATGATGATTTACCATTAATATTTATTTTCACTTCTACTAAGCATTGTTTTATATGCTGACATTAAGACCATCGTTATTATTTTCTTGTAAACTAAGCTGGAAATAGCAATCAGATGTACAAACATTTTCATGTAATCTACCGGTGATTCATTTAAAAAGACCCAATAAAATAACTTCAAGAAATTTTGATATAATGATCAAACTAATTGTATCTGCCACTATTATTTTATCAGAAATAATATATTCCAATACAATGTCATTTTAGTGGCAGTCTTTACTATATATAATCAAAATATTAATAACCATAAACACAGCTCTTGCTATTGCCGGATATATTTTATGTTTGGAATATGTCTGTGCATTGAGGCGTGTACAGGGGTTAAAAATACCATTGCCAAGTAAGGTTTAGATGTTGGGCGAGTAATATACGTTTGTCTAGCATGCCCGTGGACAAGTAGAGCAAAATGAACTGGGTCAAGTTTCACGAGAATGTAATCATGTGATCATGTTACGATATTTTACTGGCTAATATTTTGCTCATGCCCCAGACCATCAATCTAATTTGCATACAGTTACACCAGTCAACCAATAGGATTAATACACTTAAATGTCAGGCAGGTCAACAATGAGAACCAGGCTTGTTTCATTGATAAATTGTTGTAACACTTCCATATATGGCACTTGCTTCTTGGAAATGGAATGACGGACAGTTGACTACATTTCATGGAACTTGTAATGCAAGGTAGATCTAGTGCCGACTTTTGAAGCTTCGTTAGGCCTAGCTTTGATGAAATATTTTATTTGAATACACCAGTCACCGTTGAGGCTCACACGCTCTTGATCACGAAAACTTTGTTAAAACAAAAGTCAAACTACAACAAATATGACTTTTAACGAGTGGGAGTGTAAAACTTGAGTTTATTAAATATGTAAGTAAATTTTGGGAGCCATACGTTACTGTGTGCTATAACCGAGTTAGCGCTATATTGAGGGGCTCAATAGTGAGAGAACACTGATTCTCAGTTCTGTAGATGTAAAATTTTACTGAATTTATTTGCTTGATTTTGGGCAAACACATTTTAAAATAGGGCTTGTAAGAATGTTGGTCATACTTGCCCTTGGTCAAGTAACATCTTTCATAAATTTTCAACCACTGGTGTATTATGTGCACCCCAATCAACACCATGTAAACAGCTAAGAAAGTGTGCACTTTACTCAAGAAAGTATGGTGAATGTAATGAATGTGTTTCTTGATTTTATTCTTTTATCCAGTCATGGTCAAATATGAGGTTGGTGTGTCAAAAAAACAACAAATGTCTGATTGACAAAAAATAATAATTTTGGGATCCCTGGTTGCAATAAACTCAGCAACCCAAGCTTTGTGTTGTCTTAAACAATAGGTCCCACAATTACCCCCTCACTGGCCCGAAGTCCAGTTTATTGGGTTGCTGATGGCAATTCGTATTGGGTAATTATTTGGGTTATTATCATGATTATAGCGGTGCTGGCAGACATCTGAGAGTTGGAGTAGTGTTGCCCTTTTACCATGTTAACCTGTCATGGAATGGTGATCCTTTCATGACACATTAATCAGTATCAAGCTAACACTACTATGACTACAGTTGCTGCTATCAGCAAAAGAATGCAATAACAAGTTGACAAGGGAAACATGGTTAAGTGTGACAAGCAATTGTTTTTTAATTGTAGACAACATTTATTATTTATGTTGTTATGTCCTTACATCGAGCACTTTGTTGGGAATGTTGACATGAAAATTAGTTCTGATTGCATTAGTGACTAATCTGTAAATATCATACTTTTAACTATAATTTCAGCAATAATAATGTGGACACTAAGAGCTCTGAATCTGGAAAAGCAAAATCAATATCTTCTTAAGTAGTATAAGTAACTCCCACTCATTAAGTTACTGTCATTACTTATACTACTTCTTTATACTATTTAACAAACTCTTTGTGATATCATGAGTGAGTTGGGTTTAACGCCGCTTTTAACAGTATTCCAGTTATATCGCGGCGTGTCAGCTTAATGTGGGAGGAAAGCCCGATGTGATGCAGGTCTCAGACGTTTACCACTTCGGTGAAACCCACGAGCACAGGTATGGTGCTAACAAACCTAGAAACATAATCTGGGCGAACCTGGATTCGAACCCACAATCATAGTTTTCTGGCGTGCCCATGGGACGCAACTCTGCACAGCGAATCGCGGCACCTTAGACGACTGGCCCACCCGTGCCCCCTGTGATATCATGATATTGTATGGGTCATCAATAATTTGTCGCAATCAAATTGTGCACGAGTAGCCTGCTCATAAATATCACAAAATGCTTCAGACAATACAAATGTCGAAAAATGACCCATACACTTGGTGCTCAGGAAAAAACATGAGAGGCCATGTAGGCTGCCTGGTGTTTCACTAATCTTGTGCAAATTAATATGTTACTTTTTGTACAGATTAGCGAGTATATGCTTCATTAAAAAATAAATGACAGTCATGTGCTCTTTTTCCTCCGCAGTGTAAACGTGAATATATCTTTCTATTGCTGTGTAGTAGCTTCAAGGTACCATTCTACCAAATGTACAGTATGTTTTTGGCACTACTTACTGAATTGATCCGTAGGATTCATATATTTCCCACTCTTGGTGGTGTTAATTGACCGTCTACCCATCGTTGCAGATTTATCAGCAACACTGGCACACGAAGAAACTGCAAATAGCACCAAAATTCGATTGTTGTCCCACTTCTAATCTACGTTAGCGCAAAGGCTTCCATGACAGTCACGTGACACCTAGTGGCCAAGTTTTTGGTATTTATTTGCGACATTACATTGCAACAAATATGACAAATATGACAAATATGACAAATATGACAAATATGAAAATATGAAAATTGTAACTGACGAAAATACGATTAAATGGAAAAAGGGTATAGGAATAGCGAATTTGAAAATGAAATATTACGGTAAAACACTAAATCAGACATACTTCTTTCATGGTCATTTAGTAATTTAGTCTATCTTCATTAGAGTTTGGTCCAAACAATAAAATCTCCCAATTATCGTAAAGTGTTACCATGCTGAACAAACTAAAATACTATTCAGAAGTATGCGTGAAGGTATTATGACAAAAGTATATTTAACTTACTAAACGGAAAGAAGGCAGCGATACACTATGACTGGTTTGTTTGTTTGTTTGTTGTTTAACTCCGCATTCGGCACTATTCCATCTATATGACGGCGGTCTGTAAATAATCGAATCTGGACCAGACAAGCCAGTGCTTTGCGTCATGAGCATCGACCTAGGCAATTGGGATCACCCAAGTCAGCGAGCCTGACCACCCGATCCCGTTAGTCGCCTCTTACGACAAGCGAAGTCGCCTCTTAAGCATTGTTCCTTTTAACAGAGTGTACCAAATTCTTTATGGTGATTGAGGATTATTTGTGATTCTCTTTCTTGGTTGTATTTTATATAAGACAGTGACATCACATGTTCCAATGGGATTGGTCTTTTTGTATATCTATCATTCTCAATTTTTAGTTTGTGATTACTTAAACGATGTTTTGATAAATGTGACCTATGAGCTTTGTTTTTACAATATGTAAGATAATTCTCAATGTTTATAGATGACTTGACCAACATGTATGTTCTTAACTTGCTGTTGGATAAATAGGAATCCCTTATTGAATGCGTGATCATATTTTTACATTTGGACTGAAGTTGGATTTATATTGGTTTCATTACATTTTTTGTGTTTACTATTTCAAAAGTTGGTTTTATTTAACCCAGAGATCGTTTTGACCAGAAAGATTGATATTTGCGACCAAAGCTTATTTAAGAATGGCATTTCTTGTGTTATATGTATATGACTTGTAATCAATTATTTTATATATTATTAATATTGGTACTAATAGTGGGTATATACCAAGTTCTGCCTGACAGCCTAGATATGTGTTTTCTTGCCTTGGTTTTCCTTGTGCTGACCATTTAAAGACACTGTTTCTTTTATTGTGATTTCCAAAGATAACTACATAAATAATAATCAAATTGTACTTTACACGAATCCTCTCCTCCCATTGCTTACACTTCCTTCCTCTGCATATAACATTATATTGCGGGGAACAATTGATGCTCTGCAGCAATCTCTACTTGTACCCTATTGCCTAGACTAACATTTAGTCTCTGAAATCTTATATTACACAATATCCTTCTTGACTCTAAAAATAAAAATAAAATTCCCTATGCTGATTGTGGAATAGAGCTAGCTTGAGCTGGCTAGACTTGCTTTTGTATGCATTTCTAGATTATGTTTTTTTCATAAAATAAATATATTCCACGTTCATGGTGCAGGACTACCTATTGCCCTCCCCTATCTTTTATGTCAGAATGAACCTCAATCCGACTCCGGCTCCTGAAACCTTGTTCTTTGATAACAAGGCCACTGGAAGGAAACTAACGAATTGTGTTAATTAGCACGTAGTCTCCGGGATAATTGGTCATTATCCCTTAGATAATGAGTGAAATGAGAAGTGAATGTTTGCAATGTATACGATGAATGACTGTTTATTGAATTAAAAGTTATGTTTGAATGTGTGAAAATTGCTAAGAAAGTGTATTAAATTAAAAGTGACCCAAATGTAAGTTTGGATTTGTGAATTTAGTACTGTGAATAAATGATTATTTGTCGTTTTGAGTGTATATAATGCATGGTTAATGCAGTTCGGTTTCGGACATCTTGGTTTAATACCGACTCGCTTCAAATGCAACAAATTTGCAAATAAATGGGTACGGGTCGTCCAAATTTGTGTACGGGTCCTCAAAATGTGTATACGGTCCTCTAAATTTGTGTATGGATCATCTAGGTTTGTGTACAGGTCCTCCATATTTTGTGTACGAGTCAGCAAAATAACAACCTAACAATTTAAAAAACAAAACCAAAAATTGTTAATGGTTTCATGTCGTGTATCTTATCACAACTAACTTTGAGTTTATGCGTGGCATCTTCTTTGTGATATAAACGAGCTGTTGTATCTATTGCAAGGGGTTTAAAGCACAAGAAAGCGATAGTAAAAAGATCTTTTTCTCAAACTAACATCGATTTTAGTTTCTCTTAACGATAACACAGACCATACAATAACTATTTTATCCGACAATCGAGTTTCATTATGTTTTACTAATATAGGAAATGGCTCTGCTGAAAGAAGTATAGCTGCTCGGTGCTTCCGCCTCTCGTTCGGGTGTAAACATTTCGGTCGAGTCAGTATACGTCCCTTTCCCAGACCAGGCCACAGCGCTACGTTTATCGAGTGGTATACATCTTGCAAGGGACGCGACTCTTCCCATTAATTACTTGCGCTCAGTGCTACTGTCATGGCGGATCTGTTTACGCATTTGTTTACTGTCGAAGGTCGGCTTGTTGTTATATTAACGTACAGATCGCTAACTATAACTGCCAGGAAGTCTCTTAGGTGGGTTATGGTCGGTTTTATTGTGGTTGTGTCAACAGTGCGAATGCTAAATTTGTTTGCCACCAAGTATGATTAAAATCGATATGGCTCAAGACATATCTTTTAGTATCTTATGTTATCCACGCGTGCCTCTTAGATCCTTTGGGTTAGTTGTGTCAGATTTGTTTGTTTGTTGTTGTTTAACGAAGCACTCACCAATATTTCAACTCAACTAAATGACGGCGGTCTGTAAATAATCGAGTTTGCTCATGTATTGTCATTTTAGCCATTAATAATAAGCGGCACTGCTTTTCAACCAAACCTTGTGAAATCATTTTATACCACCCGTTATTATTTTTTGTGTATCATGCACAATGTTAGACAAAAGGATGTGTTGAAAGTCTCTATGTTCTAACACTCATATGTTGAGTTTGTGTTCTGTTTCCAAAATAGAAAACACTACCATTTAACACTGCAAATTAGGGCTGGGACGGGTGACTCGGGTACTCGAGTCTTGTGGGCCCTGAATAGGACCCGGGTACCCACAGGACTACCCAGACCCGTGGTTAGTCACGTTATATTTTGTTTAAAGACAAAAACATACTATAGCTCAATGGTTACACTACAAGTCGCTAATGTTAAGATTATTTTCTGACGATGCACTCATTCCTTTTGACTTGTAAATGTTTGAGTAAAAATAAAGCTTCAGTCAACTTCAGTGTATGCATGATCTGATTGTTTGATACATGTATCTGAATAGCTTTAGCCAGGGCTGCGGTAAAACAATTACCAATCTGACATTTTGTTCCCTACTCTTGAGACTTACAGTGGGTACCCGGGTAATAGGGGATCGGGTAACCGGGTAGTAAATTTGAACTCGTCCCAGCCCTACTGTAAATATATCACAAAATAAATGCTTCAATAACTGCAAACTGTGAAAAGTTTTATTGTGGTATGGTACTTAGTTTTAAGTCTTAATTTCATTCCATCTGTGCTTTAAACTTAAATTTACAAATAAAGCGTGTGTGACAGTGTTAATGCACTTTTACACTTCCCAATACAAGGAATAAAATCTGGTATTCAAGTTTCAGTGAATGTTACTTTTGTTAGAAATACAGTCAAAATCAATTGGGTTTCTGTCACTTGCAGAACTACAACAATGGATCATCTCAAGCATGACAAGTACATCCTTAATATCAGAACTCAGCTATTTATCATATCTAGCTTGTGACAATTTTAACATGATATTCTCGTTTCACATTTGTCAACTGAATAATGTGTTATAGTTCACAAGAAAATTAAGTTAGCCAGTCAGGCAACCTTAATGTTATTTCCATGAGCCCTGCTTGAAATTAATGGTTTCTTAACCATAAAAGGTCGGGGATTTAATCTTTCCGAGGACATTTTCTAGTGTGACTTATAACTTGAAAACTACAGCATAGATTCTTCTCAAACTTTGTGTATTAATAGGACAGGTGCTGTGTGAGGTTTGATTTCAATTTTTGGATTTTCTGAAAAAATACAGCTGTTTTTCATTGGGTTACTTATATTTTTTCTACTTAAACATTTTAAGCACTGCATGCATTCTTTTGAAATTTAGGGAACAGTTTCCATACTAAAATAGAGGAGGTGCAGTGCACAGTTTGATAAGTGGAATTTCTCAGAAAATATACCGGTATCTTGTTTCATGTTTTCAACTTAGAAATATTTTTATACCCCTGACCTAAAAGCTTCAAAAGGGCAGCGCATCATATTTAGGACATAAACATACTGTGTTTTCAATGTAGAGCTAGGTTACCTGTAGATTTAACCATGCTAAATTGAATTTGGAACCAAAAGCGCAGCATGAGGTTTCAAATATTAAATCTCCATTCTACCACGACTAAATAAAATGCCAACTCTTTTGTAATACAAAAATATATTGAGTGAAGTGGCATGGGTTGAGTCCAGTATTTTGAGTGGGTTGTTGATCTGAATTTACGGAATCCCTGACAACAGCCTGTAAACACAATATGGTGCTCTATATGTCCAGCAGTTCCTTTACACTGTAATACTTCACACAAACTTATCATACCTTATCATATTGCTTGTCTATTGAATGTAGGAAGTAATCGTCGCTACCTCCACAACTGTTGTAATATATTTATTATTTTTACTATGTATGACTCCTACTGGTCACTCTACACATTAATATATCAAAGAAACATCCCTGTGTGTTTTCCAATATCAATTAAACGGGAGACGAACACTGGTCGCGGAAATGGACAACTACAGACTTTTCATATTGCTTGTATGTAGCACGTGGGTAAAAAATCGTCGCTACCTCCACAACTGTTGTAATATATTTATTAATTTTACTATTTATGACTCCTACTGGTCACTCTACACATTAATATATCAAAGAAACATCCCTGTGTGTTTTCCAATATCAATTAAACAGGAGACGAACACTGGTCGCGGAAATGGACAACTACAGACTTTTCATATTGCTTGTATGTAGCGCGTGGGTAAAAAATCGTCGCTACCTCCACAACTGTTGAAATATAATGATTATTTTTACTATTTATGACTCCTACTGGTCAGTATACACATTATTATAAAAAAGAACCATCGCTGTGTGTTTTCCAATATCAATTAAACAGGAGACGAACACTGGTCGCGGAAAGGGACAACTACAGACTTTTCATATTGATTGGATATGGCGCGTGGGTAAATAGTGGTCACTACGTCCACAGCTGTTGTAATATATTTATTATTTTTACTATGTATGACTCCTACTGGACCGTCTACACATTATTATATAAAAGAAACATCCCTGTGTGTTTTCCAATATCAATTAAACGGGAGACGAACATTGGTCGCGGAAAGGGACAACTGCAGACTTTTCACATTGCTTGTCTATTCAGTGTAGGAAATAATCGTCGCTACCTCCACAACTGTTGTAATATTTTTATTATTTTTACTATGTATGACTCCTACTGGACCGTCTACACATTATTATGTAAAAGAAACATCCCTGTGTGTTTTCCAATATCAATTAAACAGGAGACGAACACTGGTCGCGGAAAGGGACAACTACATACTTTTCACATTGCTTGTCTATTCAGTGTAGGAAGTAATCGTCACTACCTCCAGAACTGTTGTAATATATTTATTATTTTTACTATGTATGACTCCTACTGGTCACTCTACACATTATTATATCAAAGAAACATCCATGTGTGTTTTCCAATATCAATTAAACGGGAGACGAACAGTGGTCGCGGAAAGGGACAACTACAGACTTTTCATATTGCTTGCTTATAGCATGTGGGTAAATAGTGGTCACTACCTCTACAACTGTTGAAACATAATGATATGACTCCTACTGGTCACTCTACACATTATTATACAAAAGAAAGATCCCTGTGTGTTTTCCAATATCAATTAAACAGGAGACGAACACTGGTCGCGGAAAGGGACAACTACAGACTTTTCATATTGATTGGATATGGCGCGTGGGTAAATAGTGGTCACTACGTCCACAGCTGTTGTAATATATTTATTATTTTTACTATGTATGACTCCTACTGGACCGTCTACACATTATTGTACAAACGAAACATCCCTGTGTGTTTTCCAATATCAATTAAACAGGAGACGAACACTGGTCGCGGAAAGGGACAACTACAGACTTTTCACATTGCTTGTCTTTTCAGTGTAGGAAATAATCGTCGCTACCTCCACAACTGTTGTAATATTTTTATTATTTTTACTATGTATGACTCCTACTGGACCGTCTACACATTATTATGTAAAAGAAACATCCCTGTGTGTTTTCCAATATCAATTAAACGGGAGACGAACACTGGTCGCGGAAAGGGACAACTACAGACTTTTCACATTGCTTGTCTATTCAGTGTAGGAAGTAATCGTCACTACCTCCAGAACTGTTGTAATATATTTATTATTTTTACTATGTATGACTCCTACTGGTCACTCTACACATTATTATATCAAAGAAACATCCCTGTGTGTTTTCCAATATCAATTAAACGGGAGACGAACACTGGTCGCGGAAAGGGACAACTACAGACTTTTCATATTGCTTGCTTATAGCATGTGGGTAAATAGTGGTCACTACCTCCACAACTGTTGAAACATAATGATATGACTCCTACTGGACCGTCTACACATTATTATATAAAAGAAAGATCGCTGTGTGTTTTCCAATATCAATTAAACAGGAGACGAACACTGGTCGCGGAAAGGGACAACTACAGACTTTTCATATTGATTGGATATGGCGCGTGGGTAAATAGTGGTCACTACGTCCACAGCTGTTGTAATATATTTATTATTTTTACTATGTATGACTCCTACTGGACCGTCTACACATTATTATGTAAAAGAAACATCCCTGTGTGTTTTCCAATATCAATTAAACAGGAGACGAACACTGGTCGCGGAAAGGGATAACTACAGACTTTTCATATTGATTGTCTGTTGAGTGTAGGAAGTAATCGTCGCTACCTCCAGAACTGTTGTAATATATTTATTATTTTTACTATGTATGACTCCTACTGGTCACTCTACACATTATTATATCAAAGAAACATCCATGTGTGTTTTCCAATATCAATTAAACGGGAGACGAACAGTGGTCGCGGAAAGGGACAACTACAGACTTTTCATATTGCTTGCTTATAGCATGTGGGTAAATAGTGGTCACTACCTCTACAACTGTTGAAACATAATGATATGACTCCTACTGGTCACTCTACACATTATTATACAAAAGAAAGATCCCTGTGTGTTTTCCAATATCAATTAAACAGGAGACGAACACTGGTCGCGGAAAGGGACAACTACAGACTTTTCATATTGATTGGATATGGCGCGTGGGTAAATAGTGGTCACTACGTCCACAGCTGTTGTAATATATTTATTATTTTTACTATGTATGACTCCTACTGGACCGTCTACACATTATTGTACAAACGAAACATCCCTGTGTGTTTTCCAATATCAATTAAACAGGAGACGAACACTGGTCGCGGAAAGGGACAACTACAGACTTTTCACATTGCTTGTCTTTTCAGTGTAGGAAATAATCGTCGCTACCTCCACAACTGTTGTAATATTTTTATTATTTTTACTATGTATGACTCCTACTGGACCGTCTACACATTATTATGTAAAAGAAACATCCCTGTGTGTTTTCCAATATCAATTAAACAGGAGACGAACACTGGTCGCGGAAAGGGACAACTACAGACTTTTCACATTGCTTGTCTGTTCAGTGTAGGAAGTAATCGTCACTACCTCCAGAACTGTTGTAATATATTTATTATTTTTACTATGTATGACTCCTACTGGTCACTCTACACATTATTATATCAAAGAAACATCCCTGTGTGTTTTCCAATATCAATTAAACGGGAGACGAACACTGGTCGCGGAAAGGGACAACTACAGACTTTTCATATTGCTTGCTTATAGCATGTGGGTAAATAGTGGTCACTACCTCCACAACTGTTGAAACATAATGATATGACTCCTACTGGACCGTCTACACATTATTATATAAAAGAAAGATCGCTGTGTGTTTTCCAATATCAATTAAACAGGAGACGAACACTGGTCGCGGAAAGGGACAACTACAGACTTTTCATATTGATTGGATATGGCGCGTGGGTAAATAGTGGTCACTACGTCCACAGCTGTTGTAATATATTTATTATTTTTACTATGTATGACTCCTACTGGACCGTCTACACATTATTATGTAAAAGAAACATCCCTGTGTGTTTTCCAATATCAATTAAACAGGAGACGAACACTGGTCGCGGAAAGGGATAACTACAGACTTTTCATATTGATTGTCTGTTGAGTGTAGGAAGTAATCGTCGCTACCTCCAGAACTGTTGTAATATATTTATTATTTTTACTATGTATGACTCCTACTTGTCACTCTACACATTATTATATCAAAGAAACATCCCTGTGTGTTTTCCAATATCAATTAAACAGGAGACGAACACTGGTCACGGAAAGGGACAACTACAGACTTTTCATATTGCTTGTATGTAGCGCGTGGGTAAAAAATCGTCGCTACCTCCACAACTGTTGTAATATATTTATTAATTTTACTATGTATGACTCCTACTGGTCACTCTACACATTATTATATCAAAGAAACATCCCTGTGTGTTTTCCAATATCAATTAAACAGGAGACGAACACTGGTTGCGGAAAGGGACAACTACAGACTTTTCATATTGCTTGTATGTAGCGCGTGGGTAAAAAATCGTCACTACCTCCACAACTGTTGTAATATATTTATTAATTTTACTATGTATGACTCCTACTGGTCACTCTACACATTATTAGATCAAAGAAACATCCCTGCGTGTTTCCAATATCAATTAAACCGGAGACGAACACTGGTCGCGGAAAGGGACAACTACAGACTTTTCATATTGCTTGTATGTAGCGCGTGGGTAAAAAATCGTCGCTACCTCCACAACTATTGAAATATAATGATTATTTTTACTATTTATGACTCCTACTGGTCAGTATACACATTATTATATAAAAGAACCATCGCTGTGTGTTTTCCAATATCAATTAAACAGGAGACGAACAATGGTCGCGGAAATGGACAACTACAGACTTTTCATATTGATTGGATATGGCGCGTGGGTAAATAGTGGTCACTACGTCCACAACTGTTGTAATATATATATGTGTTATTTTTACTACGCATGACCCCTACTGGCCACTCTACCCATTATTATATAACAAAAACATCCCTGTGTGTTTTCCAATATCAATTAAACAGGAGACGAACACTGGTCGCGGAAAGGGACAACTACAGACTTTTCACATTGCTTGTCTTTTCAGTGTAGGAAATAATCGTCGCTACCTCCACAACTGTTGTAATATTTTTATTATTTTTACTATGTATGACTCCTACTGGACCGTCTACACATTATTATGTAAAAGAAACATCCCTGTGTGTTTTCCAATATCAATTAAACAGGAGACGAACACTGGTCGCGGAAAGGGACAACTACAGACTTTTCACATTGCTTGTCTATTCAGTGTAGGAAGTAATCGTCACTACCTCCAGAACTGTTGTAATATATTTATTATTTTTACTATGTATGACTCCTACTGGTCACTCTACACATTATTATATCAAAGAAACATCCCTGTGTGTTTTCCAATATCAATTAAACGGGAGACGAACACTGGTCGCGGAAAGGGACAACTACAGACTTTTCATATTGCTTGCTTATAGCATGTGGGTAAATAGTGGTCACTACCTCCACAACTGTTGAAACATAATGATATGACTCCTACTGGACCGTCTACACATTATTATATAAAAGAAAGATCGCTGTGTGTTTTCCAATATCAATTAAACAGGAGACGAACACTGGTCGCGGAAATGGACAACTACAGACTTTTCATATTGATTGGATATGGCGCGTGGGTAAATAGTGGTCACTACGTCCACAACTGTTGTAATATATATATGTGTTATTTTTACTACGCATGACCCCTACTGGCCACTCTACCCATTATTATATAACAAAAACATCCCTGTGTGTTTTCCAATATCAATTAAACAGGAGACGAACACTGGTCGCGGAAAGGGACAACTACAGACTTTTCACATTGCTTGTCTTTTCAGTGTAGGAAATAATCGTCGCTACCTCCACAACTGTTGTAATATTTTTATTATTTTTACTATGTATGACTCCTACTGGACCGTCTACACATTATTATGTAAAAGAAACATCCCTGTGTGTTTTCCAATATCAATTAAACAGGAGACGAACACTGGTCGCGGAAAGGGACAACTACAGACTTTTCACATTGCTTGTCTATTCAGTGTAGGAAGTAATCGTCACTACCTCCAGAACTGTTGTAATATATTTATTATTTTTACTATGTATGACTCCTACTGGTCACTCTACACATTATTATATCAAAGAAACATCCCTGTGTGTTTTCCAATATCAATTAAACGGGAGACGAACACTGGTCGCGGAAAGGGACAACTACAGACTTTTCATATTGCTTGCTTATAGCATGTGGGTAAATAGTGGTCACTACCTCCACAACTGTTGAAACATAATGATATGACTCCTACTGGACCGTCTACACATTATTATATAAAAGAAAGATCGCTGTGTGTTTTCCAATATCAATTAAACAGGAGACGAACACTGGTCGCGGAAAGGGACAACTACAGACTTTTCATATTGATTGGATATGGCGCGTGGGTAAATAGTGGTCACTACGTCCACAGCTGTTGTAATATATATATAATTTTTACTATGTATGACTCCTACTGGACCGTCTACACATTATTATACAAACGAAACATCCCTGTGTGTTTTCCAATATCAATTAAACAGGAGACGAACACTGGTCGCGGAAAGGGACAACTACAGACTTTTCACATTGCTTGTCTTTTCAGTGTAGGAAATAATCGTCGCTACCTCCACAACTGTTGTAATATATTTATTATTTTTACTATGTATGACTCCTACTGGACCGTCTACGCATTATTATATCAAAGAAACATCCCTGTGTGTTTTCCAATATCAATTAAACGGGAGACGAACACTGGTCGCGGAAAGGGACAACTACAGACTTTTCATATTGCTTGCTTATAGCGTGTGGTTAAATAGTGGTCACTACTTCCACAGCTGTTGTAATATAATGATTATTTTTACTATGTATGACTCCTACTGGTCAGTATACACATTATTATATAAAAGAACCATCGCTGTGTGTTTTCCAATTTCAATTAAACAGGAGACGAACACTGGTCGCGGAAAGGGACAACTACAGACTTTTCACATTGCTTGTCTATTCAGTGTAGGAAATAATCGTCGCTACCTCCACAACTTTTGTAATATTTTTATTATTTTTACTATGTATGACTCCTACTGGACCGTCTACACATTATTATGTAAAAGAAACATCCCTGTGTGTTTTCCAATATCAATTAAACAGGAGACGAACACTGGTCGCGGAAAGGGACAACCACAGACTTTTCACATTGCTTTTCTATTGAGTGTAGGAAGTAATCGTCGGTACCACCACAACTGTTGTAATATATTTATTATTTTTACTATGTATGACTCCTACTGGTCACTCTACAAATTATTATATCAAAGAAACATCCCTGTGTGTTTTCCAATATCAATTAAACAGGAGACGAACACTGGTCGCGGAAAGGGACAACTACAGACTTTTCATATTGATTGGATATAGCGCGTGGGTAAATGATGGTCACTACCCCCACAGCTGTTGTAATATATAGAATATTTTTGCTATGGATGACCCCTACTGGTTACTTTACACATTGTTATATCAAAGAAACATCCATGTGTGTTTTCTCTTATCAATTAAACAGGAGACGAACACTGGTCGCGGAAAGGGACAACTACAGACTTTTTATATTGCTCGCTTATAGCATGTGGGTAAATAGTGGTCACTACCTCCACAACTGTTGAAACATAATGATATGACTCCTACTGGACCGTCTACATATTATTATATAAAAGAAACATCCCTGTGTGTTTTCCAATATCAATTAAACAGGAGACGAACAGTGGTCGCGTAAAGGGACAACTACAGACTTTTCACATTGCTTGGATATAGCGTGTCAGTAAATAGTGGTCACTACGTCCACAGCTGTTGAAACATAATGATATGACTCCTACTGGACCGTCTACACATTATTATATAAAAGAAACATCCCTGTGTGTTTTCCAATATCAATTAAACAGGAGACGAACACTGGTCGCGGAAAGGGACATCTACAGACATTTCATATTCCTTGGCTGTAGCGTGTCAGTAAATAGTGGTCACTACTTCCACAACTGTTGTAATATTTTTTCTTATTTTTACTATGTATGACTCCTACTGGACCGTCTACACATTATTATATAAAAGAAACATCCCTGTTTGTTTTCCAATATCAATTAAACAGGAGACGAACACTGGTCGCGGAAAGGGACAACTACAGACTTTTCATATTGCTTGCTTATAGCGTGTGGTTAAATAGTGGTCACTACTTCCACAGCTGTTGTAATATAATGATTATTTTTACTATGTATGACTCCTACTGGTCAGTATACACATTATTATATAAAAGAACCATCGCTGTGTGTTTTCCAATTTCAATTAAACAGGAGACGAACACTGGTCGCGGAAAGGGACAACTACAGACTTTTCATATTGCTTGTCTATTCAGTGTAGGAAATAATCGTCGCTACCTCCACAACTGTTGTAATAGATTTATTATTTTTACTATGTATGACTCCTACTGGTCACTCTACACATTATTATTTAACAAAAACATCCCTGTGTGTTTTCCAATATCAATTAAACAGGAGACGAACACTGGTCGCGGAAAGGGACAACTACAGACGTTTCATATTGCTTGTATATAGCATGTGGGTAAATAATCGTCGCTACCTCTACATCTGTCGTAAGATCTTTTCTATTTTTACTATGTATGACTCCTACTGGTCACTCTACACATTATTAGATCAAAGAAACATCCCTTTGTATTTTCCAATATCAATTAAACAGGAGAAGAACACTGGTCGCGGAAAGGGACAACTACAGACAACTACAGACTTTTCATATTGCTTGTATGTAGCGTGTGGGTAAATAATCGTCGCTACCTCCACAACTGTTGAAATATCATGATTATTTTTACTATGTATGAATCCTACTGGACCGACATTTGTTTCAGTAAGGTCTTCTGTTCTCTGTAGTATAATAAACTGTAGACAATTGTAAATTTAGTAGAAGCATGCAATTCTATTCAATACTCAAATGGCATGACAACTACCTTCTTTTGCCTCACAGATGTATGCGCGTACTTGCAGAGCCATGTTTGTGAAGACACAATCACAAACAGGGAACCATCTATGGGTCTAATGTCCTCATTCTTGCCATTTTGCATTACCCGTGCATTATCGGACGCAGTAGGTATATCTATAAGAATAAAAAATATATATTACTTCAAAGACGTTTCTTAGTTCCTAACGAGAAACTTTACTTATGACAAGTTTTATTACTTAAAACTTACTTGTCGGAAACAAATTATACCATTCTTATAATATTACAGTTATGCACTGTCTATTATAATTTTAACACATAATAAATATTACAACTGTTCAGTGTATGGTATCCGATTCTTTACTTACAGTTTATGTTATAATTTATCTTTTTATAATTTTTATAAGTTTTGCCCTGTATTTTCAATGGTGACTTTTCTATCTTAAGCCATATAAGGCATTATTCAACATCTTTTATTGGTTGTTGCTGTATTTGGAAAAGAGTCACTCACTGAAAAAGGCGGCGCTTAAGCAAAGTAAGTAGCAATCTGGTTGGTTAAAGACCATCACCTTTCTGGATTATTTCATTCAGAAATAGCTGCCTGTGAAATTTTGATAGTATCGCTGACATCTGGCATCGTGGTGAAAGACCTGTCATCAAGGGCCAATGCAACGCCGGTGTTTTCTGTAATTATAATGATGATGTAAATTTAAATCGACAGTTCTTAATTAGGAGTTAACGATGTGACTCGGGGGTCACATTCATTGAGCGCTGGATCTTCCTATCTCACAGATATTATAAACAAACAGTCATTGCTTCAGTCTTGTGCGGTAATTAAATCATCAATTTATTAAATTGTATTGACACTTGTATCCCATGTGTTCGTCCCCCGTTTAATTGATAATGGAAAACACACAGGGATGTTTCTGTTATGTAATAATGTGTAGAAGGACCAGTAAAAGTTATACATAGTAAAAATAATAGATATATTACAACAGTTGTGGAGGTAGCGACGATTATTTACACTCACGCTATGTACAAGCAATATGAAAAGTCTGTACTTATCCCTTTCCGCGACCAGTGTTCGTCTCCCGTTAAATGGATAATGGAATTAACACAGGGATGTTTCTTTTATCTAATACTGTGTAGTGTGGCTAGTAGGAGTCATAAATAGTGCGAATAATAAATATATTACAACAGTTGTGGAGGCAGCGACGATTATTTACCCACACGCTATACACAAGCAATATGAAAAGTCTGTAGCTGTCCCTTTCCGCGACCACTGTTCGTCTCCCGCTAAATGGATAATGGAAAACACACAGGGATGTTTCTTTTATCTGATAATGTGTAGTGTGACCAGTAGGAGTCATACATAGTAAAAATAATAAATATATTACAACAGTTGTGGAGGTAGCGACGATTATTTACCCACACGCCTTATACAAGCAATATGAAAAGTCTGCAGCTGTCCCTTTCCGCGACCACTGTTCGTCTCCCGCTAAATGGATAATGGAAAACGCACAGGGATGTTTCTTTTATCTGATAATGTGTATTGTGATCAGTAGGAGTCATGCATAGTAAAAATAATAGATATATTACAACTGTTGTGGAGGCAGCGACGATTATTTACACACACACACGCTATATACAAGCGTGCAATATGAAAAGTCTGTACTTGTCCCTTTCCGCGTCCACTGTTCGTCTTCCGTTAAATAGATAATTGAAAACACACAGGGATGTTTCTTTGATAAAGTACTGTGTAGTGTGGCCAGTAGGGGTCATACATAGTAAAAATAATAGATATATTACAACAGTTGTGGAGGTAGCGACGATTATTTACACACACACACGCTATGTACAAGCGTGCAATATGAAAAGTCTGTACTTGTCCCTTTCCGCGACCACTGTTCGTCTTCCGTTAAATAGATAATTGAAAACACACAGGGATGTTTCTTTGATAAAGTACTGTGTAGTGTGGCCAGTAGGGGTCATACATAGTAAAAATAATAGATATATTACAACAGTTGTGGAGGTAGCGACGATTATTTACACACACACACGCTATATACAAGCGTGCAATATGAAAAGTCTGTACTTGTCCCTTGCCGCGACCACTGTTCGTCTTCCGTTAAATAGATAATTGAAAACACACAGGGATGTTTCTTTGATAAAGTACTGTGTAGTGTGGTCAGTAGGGGTCATACATAGTAAAAATAATAGATATATTACAACAGTTGTGGAGGTAGCGACGATTATTTACACACACACACGCTATAAACAAGCGTGCAATATGAAAAGTCTGTACTTGTCCCTTTCCGCGACCACTGTTCGTCTTCCGTTAAATAGATAATTGAAAACACACAGGGATGTTTCTTTTATTTAATAATGGGAATTGTGGCCAGTAGGAGTGATGAAAAGTAAAGATAATAGATATATTACAACAGTTGTGGAGGCAGCGACGATTATTTACACACACGCTATGTACAAGTGATAGGAAAAGTCTGCAGCTGTCCCTTTCCGCGACTACTGTTCGTCTCCCGCTAAATGGATAATGGAAAACACACAGGGATGTTTCTTTTATCTAATACTGTGTAGTGTGGCCAGTAGGGGTCATGCATAGTGCGAATAATAAATATATTACAACAGTTGTGGAGGTAGCGACGATTATTTACATACACTCTATACACAAGCAATATGAAAAGTCTGTACTTGTCCCTTTCCGCGACCACTGTTCGTCTCCCGCTAAATGGATAATGGAAAACACACAGGGATGTTTCTTTTATCTAATAATGTGTAGTGTGGCCAGTAGGAGTCATACATAGTAAAAATAATAGATATATTACAACAGTTGTTGAGGCAGCGACGATTATTTACCCACGCGCTATATACAAGCAATTGGAAAAGTCTGTAGCTGTCCCTTTCCGCGACCACTGTTCGTCTCCCGCTAAATGGATAATGGAAAACACACAGGGATGTTTCTTTTATCTAATAATGTGTAGTGTGGCCAGTAGGGGTCATACATAGTGCGAATAATAAAGATATTACAACAGTTGTGGAGGCAGCGACGATTATTTACCCACACGCTATATACAAGCAATAGGAAAAGTCTGTAGCTGTCCCTTTCCGCGACCACTATTCGTCTCCCGCTAAATGGATAATGGAAAACACACTGAAATGTTTCTTTTATCTAATAATGGGAAGTGTGGCCAGTAGGAGTCATACATAGTAAAAATAATAGATATATTACAACAGTTGTTGAGGCAGCGACGATTATTTACACACACACTCTATACACAAGCAATATGAAAAGTCTGTAGCTGTCCCTTTCCGCGACCACTGTTCGTCTCCCGTTAAATGGATAATTGAAAACACACAGGGATGTTTCTTTTATCTAATAATGGGAAGTGTGGCCAGTAGGAGTCATACATAGTAAAGATAATAGATATATTACAACAGCTGTGGAGGCAACGACGATTATTTACACACACACTCTATACACAAGCAATATGAAAAGTCTGTAGCTGTCCCTTTCCGCGACCACTGTTCGTCTCCCGTTAAATGGATAATTGAAAACACACAGGGATGTTTCTTTTATCTAATAATGTGTAGTGTGGCCAGTAGGAGTCATACATAGTAAAGATAATAGATATATTACAACAGCTGTGGAGGCAGCGACGATTATTTACACACACACTCTATACACAAGCAATATGAAAAGTCTGCAGCTGTCCCTTTCCGCGACCACTGTTCGTCTCCCGTTAAATGGATAATGGAAAACACACAGGGATGTTTCTTTTATCTAATAATGGAAAGTGTGGCCAGTAGGAGTCATATGTAGTACAAATAATAAATATATTACAACAGTTGTGGAGGCAGCGACGATTATTTACCCACACGCTATATACAAGCAATAGGAAAAGTCTGTAGCTGTCCCTTTCCGCGACCACTGTTCGTCTCCCGCTAAATGGATAATGGAAAACACACAGGGATGTTTCTTTTATCTAATAATGTGTAGTGTGGCCAGTAGGAGTGATGGAAAGTAAAGATAATAGATATATTACAACAGTTGTGGAGGCAGCGACGATTATTTACACACACGCTATGTACAAGTGATAGGAAAAGTCTGCAGCTGTCCCTTTCCGCGACCACTGTTCGTCTCCCGCTAAATGGATAATGGAAAACACACCGAAATGTTTCTTTTATCTAATAATGTGTAGTGTGGCCAGTAGGGGTCATACATAGTGCGAATAATAAATATATTACAACAGTTGTGGAGGAAGCGACGATTATTTACATACACTCTATACACAAGCAATATGAAAAGTCTGTACTTGTCCCTTGCCGCGACCACTGTTCGTCTCCCGTTAAATGGATAATTGAAAACACACAGGGATGTTTCTTTTATCTAATAATGGGAAGTGTGGCCAGTAGGAGTCATACATAGTAAAAATAATAGATATATTACAACAGTTGTTGAGGCAGCGACGATTATTTACACACACACTCTATACACAAGCAATATGAAAAGTCTGTAGCTGTCCCTTTCCGCGACCACTGTTCGTCTCCCGTTAAATGGATAATTGAAAACACACAGGGATGTTTCTTTTATCTAATAATGGGAAGTGTGGCCAGTAGGAGTCATACATAGTAAAGATAATAGATATATTACAACAGCTGTGGAGGCAACGACGATTATTTACACACACACTCTATACACAAGCAATATGAAAAGTCTGTAGCTGTCCCTTTCCGCGACCACTGTTCGTCTCCCGTTAAATGGATAATTGAAAACACACAGGGATGTTTCTTTTATCTAATAATGTGTAGTGTGGCCAGTAGGAGTCATACATAGTAAAGATAATAGATATATTACAACAGCTGTGGAGGCAGCGACGATTATTTACACACACACTCTATACACAAGCAATATGAAAAGTCTGCAGCTGTCCCTTTCCGCGACCACTGTTCGTCTCCCGTTAAATGGATAATGGAAAACACACAGGGATGTTTCTTTTATCTAATAATGGAAAGTGTGGCCAGTAGGAGTCATATGTAGTACAAATAATAAATATATTACAACAGTTGTGGAGGCAGCGACGATTATTTACCCACACGCTATATACAAGCAATAGGAAAAGTCTGTAGCTGTCCCTTTCCGCGACCACTGTTCGTCTCCCGCTAAATGGATAATGGAAAACACACAGGGATGTTTCTTTTATCTAATACTGTGTAGTGTGGTCAGTAGGGGTCATACATAGTGCGAATAATAAATATATTACAACAGTTGTGGAGGTAGCGACGATTATTTACATACACTCTATACACAAGCAATATGAAAAGTCTGTACTTGTCCCTTTCCGCGACCAGTGTTCGTCTCCTGTTTAATTGATATTGGAAAACACACAGGGATGGGTTTTTTTATCTCATAATGTGTAGTGTGGCCAGTAGGAGTCATACATAGTAAAAATAATAGATATATTACAACAGTTGTTGAGGCAGCGACGATTATTTACACACACACTCTATACACAAGCAATATGAAAAGTCTGTAGCTGTCCCTTTCCGCGACCACTATTCGTCTCCCGCTAAATGGATAATGGAAAACACACAGGGATGTTTCTTTTATCTAATAATGGAAAGTGTGGCCAGTAGGAGTCATACGTAGTACAAATAATAAATATATTACAACAGTTGTGGAGGCAGCGACGATTATTTACCCACACGCTATATACAAGCAATAGGAAAAGTCTGTAGCTGTCCCTTTCCGCGACCACTGTTCGTCTCCCGCTAAATGGATAATGGAAAACACACTGAAATGTTTCTTTTATCTAATAATGTGTAGTGTGGCCAGTAGGGGTCATACATAGTGCGAATAATAAATATATTACAACAGTTGTGGAGGCAGCGACGATTATTTACCCACACGCTATATACAAGCAATAGGAAAAGTCTGTAGCTGTCCCTTTCCGCGACCACTGTTCGTCTCCCGCTAAATGGATAATGGAAAACACACAGGGATGTTTCTTTTATCTAATACTGTGTAGTGTGGTCAGTAGGGGTCATACATAGTGCGAATAATAAATATATTACAACAGTTGTGCAGGTAGCGACGATTATTTACATACACTCTATACACAAGCAATATGAAAAGTCTGTACTTGTCCCTTTCCGCGACCAGTGTTCGTCTCCTGTTTAATTGATATTGGAAAACACACAGGGATGGGTTTTTTTATCTCATAATGTGTAGTGTGGCCAGTAGGAGTCATACATAGTAAAAATAATAGATATATTACAACAGTTGTTGAGGCAGCGACGATTATTTACACACACACTCTATACACAAGCAATATGAAAAGTCTGTAGCTGTCCCTTTCCGCGACCACTATTCGTCTCCCGCTAAATGGATAATGGAAAACACACAGGGATGTTTCTTTTATCTAATAATGGGAAGTGTGGCCAGTAGGAATCATACATAGTAAAGATAATAGATATATTACAACAGCTGTGGAGGCAGCGACGATTATTTACACACACACTCTATAAACAAGCAATATGAAAAGTCTGTAGCTGTCCCTTTCCGCGACCACTGTTCGTCTCCCGTTAAATGGATAATTGAAAACACACAGGGATGTTTCTTTTATCTAATAATGTGTAGTGTGGCCAGTAGGAGTCATACATAGTAAAGATAATAGATATATTACAACAGCTGTGGAGGCAACGACGATTATTTACACACACACTCTATACACAAGCAATATGAAAAGTCTGTAGCTGTCCCTTTCCGCGACCACTGTTCGTCTCCCGTTAAATGGATAATTGAAAACACACAGGGATGTTTCTTTTATCTAATAATGTGTAGTGTGGCCAGTAGGAGTCATACATAGTAAAGATAATAGATATATTACAACAGCTGTGGAGGCAGCGACGATTATTTACACACACACTCTATACACAAGCAATATGAAAAGTCTGCAGCTGTCCCTTTCCGCGACCACTGTTCGTCTCCCGTTAAATGGATAATGGAAAACACACAGGGATGTTTCTTTTATCTAATAATGGAAAGTGTGGCCAGTAGGAGTCATATGTAGTACAAATAATAAATATATTACAACAGTTGTGGAGGCAGCGACGATTATTTACCCACACGCTATATACAAGCAATAGGAAAAGTCTGTAGCTGTCCCTTTCCGCGACCACTGTTCGTCTCCCGCTAAATGGATAATGGAAAACACACAGGGATGTTTCTTTTATCTAATACTGTGTAGTGTGGTCAGTAGGGGTCATACATAGTGCGAATAATAAATATATTACAACAGTTGTGGAGGTAGCGACGATTATTTACATACACTCTATACACAAGCAATATGAAAAGTCTGTACTTGTCCCTTTCCGCGACCAGTGTTCGTCTCCTGTTTAATTGATATTGGAAAACACACAGGGATGGGTTTTTTTATCTCATAATGTGTAGTGTGGCCAGTAGGAGTCATACATAGTAAAAATAATAGATATATTACAACAGTTGTTGAGGCAGCGACGATTATTTACACACACACTCTATACACAAGCAATATGAAAAGTCTGTAGCTGTCCCTTTCCGCGACCACTATTCGTCTCCCGCTAAATGGATAATGGAAAACACACAGGGATGTTTCTTTTATCTAATAATGGAAAGTGTGGCCAGTAGGAGTCATACGTAGTACAAATAATAAATATATTACAACAGTTGTGGAGGCAGCGACGATTATTTACCCACACGCTATATACAAGCAATAGGAAAAGTCTGTAGCTGTCCCTTTCCGCGACCACTGTTCGTCTCCCGCTAAATGGATAATGGAAAACACACTGAAATGTTTCTTTTATCTAATAATGTGTAGTGTGGCCAGTAGGGGTCATACATAGTGCGAATAATAAATATATTACAACAGTTGTGGAGGCAGCGACGATTATTTACCCACACGCTATATACAAGCAATAGGAAAAGTCTGTAGCTGTCCCTTTCCGCGACCACTGTTCGTCTCCCGCTAAATGGATAATGGAAAACACACAGGGATGTTTCTTTTATCTAATACTGTGTAGTGTGGTCAGTAGGGGTCATACATAGTGCGAATAATAAATATATTACAACAGTTGTGCAGGTAGCGACGATTATTTACATACACTCTATACACAAGCAATATGAAAAGTCTGTAGCTGTCCCTTTCCGCGACCAGTGTTCGTCTCCTGTTTAATTGATATTGGAAAACACACAGGGATGGGTTTTTTTATCTCATAATGTGTAGTGTGGCCAGTAGGAGTCATACATAGTAAAAATAATAGATATATTACAACAGTTGTTGAGGCAGCGACGATTATTTACACACACACTCTATACACAAGCAATATGAAAAGTCTGTAGCTGTCCCTTTCCGCGACCACTATTCGTCTCCCGCTAAATGGATAATGGAAAACACACAGGGATGTTTCTTTTATCTAATAATGGGAAGTGTGGCCAGTAGGAATCATACATAGTAAAGATAATAGATATATTACAACAGCTGTGGAGGCAGCGACGATTATTTACACACACACTCTATAAACAAGCAATATGAAAAGTCTGTAGCTGTCCCTTTCCGCGACCACTGTTCGTCTCCCGTTAAATGGATAATTGAAAACACACAGGGATGTTTCTTTTATCTAATAATGGGAAGTGTGGCCAGTAGGAGTCATACATAGTAAAGATAATAGATATATTACAACAGCTGTGGAGGCAGCGACGATTATTTACACACACACTCTATACACAAGCAATATGAAAAGTCTGTAGCTGTCCCTTTCCGCGACCACTGTTCGTCTCCCGCTAAATGGATAATGGAAAACACACAGGGGTGTTTCTTTTATCTAATAATGTGTAGTGTGGCCAGTAGGGGTCATACATAGTGCGAATAATAAATATATTGCAACAGTTGTGGAGGTACCGACGATTATTTACCCACACGCTATATACAAGCAATAGGAAAAGTCTGTAGCTGTCCCTTTCCGCGACCACTGTTCGTCTCCCGCTAAATGGATAATGGAAAACACACTGAAATGTTTCTTTTATCTAATAATGTGTAGTGTGGCCAGTAGGAGTGATGGAAAGTAAAGATAATAGATATATTACAACAGTTGTGGAGGCAGCGACGATTATTTACACACACGCTATGTACAAGTGATAGGAAAAGTCTGCAGCTGTCCCTTTCCGCGACCACTGTTCGTCTCCCGCTAAATGGATAATGGAAAACACACAGGGATGTTTCTTTTATCTAATACTGTGTAGTGTGGCCAGTAGGAGTCATACATAGTGCGAATAATAAATATATTACAACAGTTGTGCAGGTAGCGACGATTATTTACATACACTCTATACACAAGCAATATGAAAAGTCTGTACTTGTCCCTTTCCGCGACCAGTGTTCGTCTCCTGTTTAATTGATATTGGAAAACACAAAGGGATGGGGTTTTTTTATCTCATAATGTGTAGTGTGGCCAGTAGGAGTCATACATAGTAAAAATAATAGATATATTACAACAGTTGTTGAGGCAGCGACGATTATTTACACACACACTCTATACACAAGCAATATGAAAAGTCTGTAGCTGTCCCTTTCCGCGACCACTATTCGTCTCCCGCTAAATGGATAATGGAAAACACACAGGGATGTTTCTTTTATCTAATAATGGGAAGTGTGGCCAGTAGGAATCATACATAGTAAAGATAATAGATATATTACAACAGCTGTGGAGGCAGCGACGATTATTTACACACACACTCTATACACAAGCAATATGAAAAGTCTGTAGCTGTCCCTTTCCGCGACCACTGTTCGTCTCCCGTTAAATGGATAATTGAAAACACACAGGGATGTTTCTTTTATCTAATAATGGAAAGTGTGGCCAGTAGGAGTCATACGTAGTGCAAATAATAAATATATTACAACAGTTGTGGAGGCAGCGACGATTATTTACCCACACGCTATATACAAGCAATAGGAAAAGTCTGTACCTGTCCCTTTCCGCGACCACTATTCGTCTCCCGCTAAATGGATAATGGAAAACACACTGAAATGTTTCTTTTATCTAATAATGTGTAGAGTGGCCAGTAGGAGTGATGAAAAGTAAAGATAATAGATATATTACAACAGTTGTGGAGGCAGCGACGATTATTTACACACACGCTATGTACAAGTGCATGCTAGGAAAAGTCTGCAGCTGTCCCTTTCCGCGACCACTGTTCGTCTCCCGCTAAATGGATAATGGAAAACACACAGGGATGTTTCTTTTATCTAATACTGTGTAGTGTGGCCAGTAGGGGTCATACATAGTGCGAATAATAAATATATTACAACAGTTGTGGAGGTAGCGACGATTATTTACATACACTCTATACACAAGCAATATGAAAAGTCTGAACTTGTCCCTTTCCGCGACCACTGTTCGTCTCCCGCTAAATGGATAATTGAAAACACACAGGGATGTTTCTTTTATCTAATAATGGGAAGTGTGGCCAGTAGGAATCATACATAGTAAAGATAATAGATATATAACAACAGCTGTGGAGGCAGCGACGATTATTTACACACACACTCTATAAACAAGCAATATGAAAAGTCTGTAGCTGTCCCTTTCCGCGACCACTGTTCGTCTCCCGCTAAATGGATAATGGAAAACACACAGGGATGTTTCTTTTATCTAATACTGTGTAGTGTGGCAAGTAGGGGTCATACATAGTGCGAATAATAAATATATTACAACAGTTGTGGAGGCAGCGACGATTATTTACCCACACGCTATATACAAGCAATAGGAAAAGTCTGTAGCTGTCCCTTTCCGCGACCACTGTTCGTCTCCCGCTAAATGGATAATGGAAAACACACAGGGATGTTTCTTTTATCTAATACTGTGTAGTGTGGCCAGTAGGGGTCATACATAGTGCGAATAATAAATATATTACAACAGTTGTGGAGGTAGCGACGATTATTTACATACACTCTATACACAAGCAATATGAAAAGTCTGTACTTGTCCCTTTCCGCGACCACTGTTCGTCTCCCGCTAAATGGATAATGTAAAACACACAGGGGTGTTTCTTTTATCTAATACTGTGTAGTGTGGCCAGTAGGGGTCATACATAGTGCGAATAATAAATATATTGCAACAGTTGTGGAGGTACCGACGATTATTTACCCACACGCTATATACAAGCAATAGAAAAAGTCTGTAGCTGTCCCTTTCCGCGACCACTGTTCGTCTCCCGCTAAATGGATAATGGAAAACACACTGAAATGTTTCTTTTATCTAATAATGTGTAGTGTGGCCAGTAGGAGTGATGGAAAGTAAAGATAATAGATATATTACAACAGTTGTGGAGGCAGCGACGATTATTTACACACACGCTATGTACAAGTGATTGGAAAAGTCTGTAGCTGTCCCTTTCCGCGACCACTGTTCGTCTCCCGCTAAATGGATAATGGAAAACACACTGAAATGTTTCTTTTATCTAATACTGTGTAGTGTGGCCAGTAGGGGTCATACATAGTGCGAATAATAAATATATTACAACAGTTGTGCAGGTAGCGACGATTATTTACATACACTCTATACACAAGCAATATGAAAAGTCTGTACTTGTCCCTTTCCGCGACCAGTGTTCGTCTCTTGTTTAATTGATATTGGAAAACACACAGGGATGGGTTTTTTTATCTCATAATGTGTAGTGTGGCCAGTAGGAGTCATACATAGTAAAAATAATAGATATATTACAACAGTTGTTGAGGCAGCGACGATTATTTACACACACACTCTATACACAAGCAATATGAAAAGTCTGTAGCTGTCCCTTTCCGCGACCACTATTCGTCTCCCGCTAAATGGATAATGGAAAACACACAGGGATGTTTCTTTTATCTAATAATGGGAAGTGTGGCCAGTAGGAATCATACATAGTAAAGATAATAGATACATTACAACAGCTGTGGAGGCAGCGACGATTATTTACACACACACTCTATAAACAAGCAATATGAAAAGTCTGTAGCTGTCCCTTTCCGCGACCACTGTTCGTCTCCCGTTAAATGGATAATTGAAAACACACAGGGATGTTTCTTTTATCTAATAATGGGAAGTGTGGCCAGTAGGAGTCATACATAGTAAAGATAATAAATATATTACAACAGCTGTGGAGGCAGCAACGATTATTTACACAAACACTCTATACACAAGCAATATGAAAAGTCTGTAGCTGTCCCTTTCCGCGACCACTGTTCGTCTCCCGTTAAATGGATAATGGAAAACACACAGGGATGTTTCTTTTATCTAATAATGGAAAGTGTGGCCAGTAGGAGTCATACGTAGTACAAATAATAAATATATTGCAACAGTTGTGGAGGCAGCGACGATTATTTACCCACACGCTATATACAAGCAATAGGAAAAGTCTGTAGCTGTCCCTTTCCGCGACCACTGTTCGTCTCCCGCTAAATGGATAATGGAAAACACACTGAAATGTTTCTTTTATCTAATAATGTGTAGAGTGGCCAGTAGGAGTGATGAAAAGTAAAGATAATAGATATATTACAACAGTTGTGGAGGCAGCGACGATTATTTACACACACGCTATGTACAAGTGCATGATAGGAAAAGTCTGCAGCTGTCCCTTTCCGCGACCACTGTTCGTCTCCCGCTAAATGGATAATGGAAAACACACAGGGATGTTTCTTTTATCTAATACTGTGTAGTGTGGCCAGTAGGGGTCATACATAGTAAAGATAATAGATATATTACAACAGCTGTGGAGGCAGCGACGATTATTTACATACACTCTATACACAAGCAATATGAAAAGTCTGTAGCTGTCCCTTTCCGCGACCACTGTTCGTCTCCCGCTAAATGGATAATGGAAAACACGCAGGGGTGTTTCTTTTATCTAATAATGTGTAGTGTGGCCAGTAGGGGTCATACATAGTGCGAATAATAAATATATTGCAACAGTTGTGGAGGTACCGACGATTATTTACCCACACGCTATATACAAGCAATAGGAAAAGTCTGTAGCTGTCCCTTTCCGCGACCACTGTTCGTCTCCCGCTAAATGGATAATGGAAAACACACTGAAATGTTTCTTTTATCTAATAATGTGTAGTGTGGCCAGTAGGAGTGATGGAAAGTAAAGATAATAGATATATTACAACAGTTGTGGAGGCAGCGACGATTATTTACACACACGCTATGTACAAGTGATAGGAAAAGTCTGCAGCTGTCCCTTTCCGCGACCACTGTTCGTCTCCCGCTAAATGGATAATGGAAAACACACAGGGATGTTTCTTTTATCTAATACTGTGCAGTGTGGCCAGTAGGGGTCATACATAGTGCGAATAATAAATATATTACAACAGTTGTGGAGGCAGCGACGATTATTTACCCACACGCTATACACAAGCAATAGGAAAAGTCTGTACTTGTCCCTTTCCGCGACCAGTGTTCGTCTCCTGTTTAATTGATATTGGAAAACACACAGGGATGGTTTTTTTTATCTCATAATGTGTAGTGTGGCCAGTAGGAGTCATACATAGTAAAAATAATAGATATATTACAACAGTTGTTGAGGCAGCGACGATTATTTACACACACACTCTATACACAAGCAATATGAAAAGTCTGTAGCTGTCCCTTTCCGCGACCACTATTCGTCTCCCGCTAAATGGATAATGGAAAACACACAGGGATGTTTCTTTTATCTAATAATGGGAAGTGTGGCCAGTAGGAATCATACATAGTAAAGATAATAGATACATTACAACAGCTGTGGAGGCAGCGACGATTATTTACACACACACTCTATAAACAAGCAATATGAAAAGTCTGTAGCTGTCCCTTTCCGCGACCACTGTTCGTCTCCCGTTAAATGGATAATTGAAAACACACAGGGATGTTTCTTTTATCTAATAATGGGAAGTGTGGCCAGTAGGAGTCATACATAGTAAAGATAATAAATATATTACAACAGCTGTGGAGGCAGCAACGATTATTTACACAAACACTCTATACACAAGCAATATGAAAAGTCTGTAGCTGTCCCTTTCCGCGACCACTGTTCGTCTCCCGTTAAATGGATAATGGAAAACACACAGGGATGTTTCTTTTATCTAATAATGGAAAGTGTGGCCAGTAGGAGTCATACGTAGTGCGAATAATAAATATATTGCAACAGTTGTGGAGGTACCGACGATTATTTACCCACACGCTATATACAAGCAATAGAAAAAGTCTGTAGCTGTCCCTTTCCGCGACCACTGTTCGTCTCCCGCTAAATGGATAATGGAAAACACACTGAAATGTTTCTTTTATCTAATAATGTGTAGAGTGGCCAGTAGGAGTGATGAAAAGTAAAGATAATAGATATATTACAACAGTTGTGGAGGCAGCGACGATTATTTACACACACGCTATGTACAAGTGCATGCTAGGAAAAGTCTGCAGCTGTCCCTTTCCGCGACCACTGTTCGTCTCCCGCTAAATGGATAATGGAAAACACACAGGGATGTTTCTTTTATCTAATACTGTGTAGTGTGGCCAGTAGGGGTCATACATAGTGCGAATAATAAATATATTACAACAGTTGTGGAGGTAGCGACGATTATTTACATACACTCTATACACAAGCAATATGAAAAGTCTGAACTTGTCCCTTTCCGCGACCACTGTTCGTCTCCCGCTAAATGGATAATTGAAAACACACAGGGATGTTTCTTTTATCTAATAATGGGAAGTGTGGCCAGTAGGAATCATACATAGTAAAGATAATAGATATATAACAACAGCTGTGGAGGCAGCGACGATTATTTACACACACACTCTATAAACAAGCAATATGAAAAGTCTGTACCTGTCCCATTCCGCGACCACTGTTCGTCTCCCGCTAAATGGATAATGGAAAACACACAGGGATGTTTCTTTTATCTAATACTGTGTAGTGTGGCCAGTAGGGGTCATACATAGTGCGAATAATAAATATATTACAACAGTTGTGGAGGCAGCGACGATTATTTACCCACACGCTATATACAAGCAATAGGAAAAGTCTGTAGCTGTCCCTTTCCGCGACCACTGTTCGTCTCCCGCTAAATGGATAATGGAAAACACACAGGGATGTTTCTTTTATCTAATACTGTGTAGTGTGGCCAGTAGGGGTCAAACATAGTGCGAATAATAAATATATTACAACAGTTGTGGAGGTAGCGACGATTATTTACATACACTCTATACACAAGCAATATGAAAAGTCTGTACTTGTCCCTTTCCGCGACCACTGTTCGTCTCCCGCTAAATGGATAATGTAAAACACACAGGGGTGTTTCTTTTATCTAATAATGTGTAGTGTGGCCAGTAGGGGTCATACATAGTGCGAATAATAAATATATTGCAACAGTTGTGGAGGTACCGACGATTATTTACCCACACGCTATATACAAGCAATAGAAAAAGTCTGTAGCTGTCCCTTTCCGCGACCACTGTTCGTCTCCCGCTAAATGGATAATGGAAAACACACTGAAATGTTTCTTTTATCTAATAATGTGTAGTGTGGCCAGTAGGAGTGATGGAAAGTAAAGATAATAGATATATTACAACAGTTGTGGAGGCAGCGACGATTATTTACACACACGCTATGTACAAGTGATTGGAAAAGTCTGCAGCTGTCCCTTTCCGCGACCACTGTTCGTCTCCCGCTAAATGGATAATGGAAAACACACTGAAATGTTTCTTTTATCTAATACTGTGTAGTGTGGCCAGTAGGGGTCATACATAGTAAAGATAATAAATATATTACAACAGCTGTGGAGGCAGCAACGATTATTTACACACACACTCTATACACAAGCAATATGAAAAGTCTGTAGCTGTCCCTTTCCGCGACCACTGTTCGTCTCCCGTTAAATGGATAATGGAAAACACACAGGGATGTTTCTTTTATCTAATAATGGAAAGTGTGGCCAGTAGGAGTCATACGTAGTACAAATAATAAATATATTACAACAGTTGTGGAGGCAGCGACGATTATTTACCCACACGCTATATACAAGCAATAGGAAAAGTCTGTAGCTGTCCCTTTCCGCGACCACTGTTCGTCTCCCGCTAAATGGATAATGGAAAACACACTGAAATGTTTCTTTTATCTAATAATGTGTAGAGTGGCCAGTAGGAGTGATGAAAAGTAAAGATAATAGATATATTACAACAGTTGTGGAGGCAGCGACGATTATTTACACACACGCTATGTACAAGTGCATGATAGGAAAAGTCTGCAGCTGTCCCTTTCCGCGACCACTGTTCGTCTCCCGCTAAATGGATAATGGAAAACACACAGGGATGTTTCTTTTATCTAATACTGTGTAGTGTGGCCAGTAGGGGTCATACATAGTAAAGATAATAGATATATTACAACAGCTGTGGAGGCAGCGACGATTATTTACATACACTCTATACACAAGCAATATGAAAAGTCTGTAGCTGTCTCTTTCCGCGACCACTGTTCGTCTCCCGCTAAATGGATAATGGAAAACACGCAGGGGTGTTTCTTTTATCTAATAATGTGTAGTGTGGCCAGTAGGGGTCATACATAGTGCGAATAATAAATATATTGCAACAGTTGTGGAGGTACCGACGATTATTTACCCACACGCTATATACAAGCAATAGGAAAAGTCTGTAGCTGTCCCTTTCCGCGACCACTGTTCGTCTCCCGCTAAATGGATAATGGAAAACACACTGAAATGTTTCTTTTATCTAATAATGTGTAGTGTGGCCAGTAGGAGTGATGGAAAGTAAAGATAATAGATATATTACAACAGTTGTGGAGGCAGCGACGATTATTTACACACACGCTATGTACAAGTGATAGGAAAAGTCTGCAGCTGTCCCTTTCCGCGACCACTGTTCGTCTCCCGCTAAATGGATAATGGAAAACACACAGGGATGTTTCTTTTATCTAATACTGTGCAGTGTGGTCAGTAGGGGTCATACATAGTGCGAATAATAAATATATTACAACAGTTGTGCAGGTAGCGACGAGTATTTACATACACTCTATACACAAGCAATATGAAAAGTCTGTACTTGTCCCTTTCCGCGACCAGTGTTCGTCTCCTGTTTAATTGATATTGGAAAACACACAGGGATGGGGTTTTTTATCTCATAATGTGTAGTGTGGCCAGTAGGAGTCATACATAGTAAAAATAATAGATATATTACAACAGTTGTTGAGGCAGCGACGATTATTTACACACACACTCTATACACAAGCAATATGAAAAGTCTGTAGCTGTCCCTTTCCGCGACCACTATTCGTCTCCCGCTAAATGGATAATGGAAAACACACAGGGATGTTTCTTTTATCTAATAATGGGAAGTGTGGCCAGTAGGAGTCATACATAGTAAAGATAATAAATATATTACAACAGCTGTGGAGGCAGCAACGATTATTTACACACACACTCTATACACAAGCAATAGGAAAAGTCTGTAGCTGTCCCTTTCCGCGACCACTGTTCGTCTCCCGTTAAATGGATAATGGAAAACACACAGGGATGTTTCTTTTATCTAATAATGGAAAGTGTGGCCAGTAGGAGTCATACGTAGTACAAATAATAAATATATTACAACAGTTGTGGAGGCAGCGACGATTATTTACCCACACGCTATATACAAGCAATAGGAAAAGTCTGTAGCTGTCCCTTTCCGCGACCACTGTTCGTCTCCCGCTAAATGGATAATGGAAAACACACTGAAATGTTTCTTTTATCTAATAATGTGTAGAGTGGCCAGTAGGAGTGATGAAAAGTAAAGATAATAGATATATTACAACAGTTGTGGAGGCAGCGACGATTATTTACACACACGCTATGTACAAGTGCATGATAGGAAAAGTCTGCAGCTGTCCCTTTCCGCGACCACTGTTCGTCTCCCGCTAAATGGATAATGGAAAACACACAGGGATGTTTCTTTTATCTAATACTGTGCAGTGTGGTCAGTAGGGGTCATACATAGTGCGAATAATAAATATATTACAACAGTTGTGCAGGTAGCGACGAGTATTTACATACACTCTATACACAAGCAATATGAAAAGTCTGTACTTGTCCCTTTCCGCGACCAGTGTTCGTCTCCTGTTTAATTGATATTGGAAAACACACAGGGATGGGTTTTTTTATCTCATAATGTGTAGTGTGGCCAGTAGGAGTCATACATAGTAAAAATAATAGATATATTACAACAGTTGTTGAGGCAGCGACGATTATTTACACACACACTCTATACACAAGCAATATGAAAAGTCTGTAGCTGTCCCTTTCCGCGACCACTATTCGTCTCCCGCTAAATGGATAATGGAAAACACACAGGGATGTTTCTTTTATCTAATAATGGGAAGTGTGGCCAGTAGGAATCATACATAGTAAAGATAATAGATATATTACAACAGCTGTGGAGGCAGCGACGATTATTTACACACACACTCTATAAACAAGCAATATGAAAAGTCTGTAGCTGTCCCTTTCCGCGACCACTGTTCGTCTCCCGTTAAATGGATAATTGAAAACACACAGGGATGTTTCTTTTATCTAATAATGTGTAGTGTGGCCAGTAGGGGTCATACATAGTGCGAATAATAAATATATTACAACAGTTGTGGAGGTAGCGACGATTATTTACATACACTCTATACACAAGCAATATGAAAAGTCTGTACTTGTCCCTTTCCGCGACCACTGTTCGTCTCCCGCTAAATGGATAATGTAAAACACACAGGGGTGTTTCTTTTATCTAATAATGTGTAGTGTGGCCAGTAGGGGTCATACATAGTGCGAATAATAAATATATTGCAACAGTTGTGGAGGTACCGACGATTATTTACCCACACGCTATATACAAGCAATAGAAAAAGTCTGTAGCTGTCCCTTTCCGCGACCACTGTTCGTCTCCCGCTAAATGGATAATGGAAAACACACTGAAATGTTTCTTTTATCTAATAATGTGTAGTGTGGCCAGTAGGAGTGATGGAAAGTAAAGATAATAGATATATTACAACAGTTGTGGAGGCAGCGACGATTATTTACACACACGCTATGTACAAGTGATAGGAAAAGTCTGCAGCTGTCCCTTTCCGCGACCACTGTTCGTCTCCCGCTAAATGGATAATGGAAAACACACAGGGATGTTTCTTTTATCTAATACTGTGTAGTGTGGCCAGTAGGGGTCATACATAGTGCGAATAATAAATATATTACAACAGTTGTGCAGGTAGCGACGATTATTTACATACACTCTATACACAAGCAATATGAAAAGTCTGTACTTGTCCCTTTCCGCGACCAGTGTTCGTCTCCTGTTTAATTGATATTGGAAAACACACAGGGATGGGTTTTTTTATCTCATAATGTGTAGTGTGGCCAGTAGGGGTCATACATAGTAAAAATAATAGATATATTACAACAGTTGTTGAGGCAGCGACGATTATTTACACACACACTCTATACACAAGCAATATGAAAAGTCTGTAGCTGTCCCTTTCCGCGACCACTATTCGTCTCCCGCTAAATGGATAATGGAAAACACACAGGGATGTTTCTTTTATCTAATAATGGGAAGTGTGGCCAGTAGGAGTCATACATAGTAAAGATAATAAATATATTACAACAGCTGTGGAGGCAGCAACGATTATTTACACACACACTCTATACACAAGCAATAGGAAAAGTCTGTAGCTGTCCCTTTCCGCGACCACTGTTCGTCTCCCGTTAAATGGATAATGGAAAACACACAGGGATGTTTCTTTTATCTAATAATGGAAAGTGTGGCCAGTAGGAGTCATACGTAGTACAAATAATAAATATATTACAACAGTTGTGGAGGCAGCGACGATTATTTACCCACACGCTATATACAAGCAATAGGAAAAGTCTGTAGCTGTCCCTTTCCGCGACCACTGTTCGTCTCCCGCTAAATGGATGATGGAAAACACACTGAAATGTTTCTTTTATCTAATAATGTGTAGAGTGGCCAGTAGGAGTGATGAAAAGTAAAGATAATAGATATATTACAACAGTTGTGGAGGCAGCGACGATTATTTACACACACGCTATGTACAAGTGCATGATAGGAAAAGTCTGCAGCTGTCCCTTTCCGCGACCACTATTCGTCTCCCGCTAAATGGATAATGGAAAACACACAGGGATGTTTCTTTTATCTAATACTGTGTAGTGTGGCCAGTAGGGGTCATACATAGTAAAGATAATAGATATATTACAACAGCTGTGGAGGCAGCGACGATTATTTACATACACTCTATACACAAGCAATATGAAAAGTCTGTAGCTGTCCCTTTCCGCGACCACTGTTCGTCTCCCGCTAAATGGATAATGGAAAACACACAGGGATGTTTCTTTTATCTAATACTGTGTAGTGTGGCCAGTAGGGGTCATACATAGTAAAGATAATAGATATATTACAACAGCTGTGGAGGCAGCGACGATTATTTACATACACTCTATACACAAGCAATATGAAAAGTCTGTAGCTGTCCCTTTCCGCGACCACTGTTCGTCTCCCGCTAAATGGATGTTTGAAAACACACAGGGATGTTTCTTTTATCTAATACTGTGCAGTGTGGCCAGTAGGGGTCATACATAGTGCGAATAATAAATATATTACAACAGTTGTGGAGGCAGCGACGATTATTTACCCACACGCTATACACAAGCAATAGGAAAAGTCTGTACTTGTCCCTTTCCGCGACCAGTGTTCGTCTCCTGTTTAATTGATATTGGAAAACACACAGGGATGGTTTTTTTTATCTCATAATGTGTAGTGTGGCCAGTAGGAGTCATACATAGTAAAAATAATAGATATATTACAACAGTTGTTGAGGCAGCGACGATTATTTACACACACACTCTATACACAAGCAATATGAAAAGTCTGTAGCTGTCCCTTTCCGCGACCACTATTCGTCTCCCGCTAAATGGATAATGGAAAACACACAGGGATGTTTCTTTTATCTAATAATGGGAAGTGTGGCCAGTAGGAATCATACATAGTAAAGATAATAGATACATTACAACAGCTGTGGAGGCAGCGACGATTATTTACACACACACTCTATAAACAAGCAATATGAAAAGTCTGTAGCTGTCCCTTTCCGCGACCACTGTTCGTCTCCCGTTAAATGGATAATTGAAAACACACAGGGATGTTTCTTTTATCTAATAATGGGAAGTGTGGCCAGTAGGAGTCATACATAGTAAAGATAATAAATATATTACAACAGCTGTGGAGGCAGCAACGATTATTTACACAAACACTCTATACACAAGCAATATGAAAAGTCTGTAGCTGTCCCTTTCCGCGACCACTGTTCGTCTCCCGTTAAATGGATAATGGAAAACACACAGGGATGTTTCTTTTATCTAATAATGGAAAGTGTGGCCAGTAGGAGTCATACGTAGTGCGAATAATAAATATATTGCAACAGTTGTGGAGGTACCGACGATTATTTACCCACACGCTATATACAAGCAATAGAAAAAGTCTGTAGCTGTCCCTTTCCGCGACCACTGTTCGTCTCCCGCTAAATGGATAATGGAAAACACACTGAAATGTTTCTTTTATCTAATAATGTGTAGAGTGGCCAGTAGGAGTGATGAAAAGTAAAGATAATAGATATATTACAACAGCTGTGGAGGCAGCGACGATTATTTACACACACACTCTATAAACAAGCAATATGAAAAGTCTGTAGCTGTCCCTTTCCGCGACCACTGTTCGTCTCCCGTTAAATGGATAATTGAAAACACACAGGGATGTTTCTTTTATCTAATAATGTGTAGTGTGGCCAGTAGGGGTCATACATAGTGCGAATAATAAATATATTGCAACAGTTGTGGAGGTACCGACGATTATTTACCCACACGCTATATACAAGCAATAGGAAAAGTCTGTAGCTGTCCCTTTCCGCGACCACTGTTCGTCTCCCGCTAAATGGATAATGGAAAACACACTGAAATGTTTCTTTTATCTAATAATGTGTAGTGTGGCCAGTAGGAGTGATGGAAAGTAAAGATAATAGATATATTACAACAGTTGTGGAGGCAGCGACGATTATTTACACACACGCTATGTACAAGTGATAGGAAAAGTCTGTAGCTGTCCCTTTCCGCGACCACTGTTCGTCTCCCGCTAAATGGATAATGGAAAACACACAGGGATGTTTCTTTTATCTAATACTGTGTAGTGTGGCCAGTAGGAGTCATACATAGTAAAAATAATAAATATATTACAACAGTTGTGCAGGTAGCGACGATTATTTACATACACTCTACACACAAGCAATATGAAAAGTCTGTACTTGTCCCTTTCCGCGACCAGTGTTCGTCTCCTGTTTAATTGATATTGGAAAACACACAGGGATGGGTTTTTTTATCTCATAATGTGTAGTGTGGCCAGTAGGAGTCACACATAGTAAAAATAATAGATATATTACAACAGTTGTTGAGGCAGCGACGATTATTTACACACACACTCTATACACAAGCAATATGAAAAGTCTGTAGCTGTCCCTTTCCGCGACCACTGTTCGTCTCCTGTTTAATTGATATTGGAAAACACACAGGGATGTTTCTTTTATCTAATAATGGGAAGTGTGGCCAGTAGGAATCATACATAGTAAAGATAATAGATATATTACAACAGCTGTGGAGGCAGCGACGATTATTTACACACACACTCTATAAACAAGCAATATGAAAAGTCTGTAGCTGTCCCTTTCCGCGACCACTGTTCGTCTCCCGTTAAATGGATAATTGAAAACACACAGGGATGTTTCTTTTATCTAATAATGGGAAGTGTGGCCAGTAGGAGTCATACATAGTAAAGATAATAAATATATTACAACTGTTGTGGAGGCAGCGACGATTATTTACCCAGACGCTATATACAAGCAATAGGAATAGTCTGTAGCTGTCCCTTTCCGCGACCACTGTTCGTCTCCCGCTAAATGGATAATGGAAAACACACTGAAATGTTTCTTTTATCTAATAATGTGTAGAGTGGCCAGTAGGAGTGATGAAAAGTAAAGATAATAGATATATTACAACAGTTGTGGAGGCAGCGACGATTATTTACACACACGCTATGTACAAGTGCATGATAGGAAAAGTCTGCAGCTGTCCCTTTCCGCGACCACTGTTCGTCTCCCGCTAAATGGATAATGGAAAACACACAGGGATGTTTCTTTTATCTAATACTGTGTAGTGTGGCCAGTAGGGGTCATACATAGTGCGAATAATAAATATATTACAACAGTTGTGGAGGTAGCGACGATTATTTACATACACTCTTTACACAAGCAATATGAAAAGTCTGTACTTGTCCCTTTCCGCGACCACTGTTCGTCTCCCGCTAAATGGATAATGTAAAACAAACAGGGATGTTTCTTTTATCTAATAATGGGAAGTGTGGCCAGTAGGAATCATACATAGTAAAGATAATAGATATATTACAACAGCTGTGGAGGCAGCGACGATTATTTACACACACACTCTATACACAAGCAATATGAAAAGTCTGTAGCTGTCCCTTTCCGCGACCACTGTTCGTCTCCCGTTAAATGGATAATTGAAAACACACAGGGATGTTTCTTTTATCTAATAATGTGTAGTGTGGCCAGTAGGGGTCATACATAGTGCGAATAATAAATATATTACAACAATTGTGGAGGCAGCGACGATTATTTACCCACACGCTATATACAAGCAATAGGAAAAGTCTGTAGCTGTCCCTTTCCGCGACCACTGTTCGTCTCCCGCTAAATGGATAATGGAAAACACACTGAAATGTTTCTTTTATCTAATAATGTGTAGTGTGGCCAGTAGGAGTCATACATAGTAAAGATAATAGATATATTACAACAGCTGTGGAGGCAGCGACGATTATTTACACACACGCTATGTACAAGTGATAGGAAAAGTCTGCAGCTGTCCCTTTCCGCGACCACTGTTCGTCTCCCGCTAAATGGATAATGGAAAACACACAGGGATGTTTCTTTTATCTAATACTGTGTAGTGTGGCCAGTAGGGGTCATACATAGTGCGAATAATAAATATATTACAACAGTTGTGGAGGTAGCGACGATTATTTACATACACTCTATACACAAGCAATATGAAAAGTCTGTACTTGTCCCTTTCCGCGACCACTGTTCGTCTCCCGCTAAATGGATAATGTAAAACACACAGGGATGTTTCTTTTAACTAATAATGTGTAGAGTGACCAGTAGGGGTCATACATATAAATATATATATATATATACATTACAACAGTTGTGGAGGTAGCGACGATTATTTACACACACGCTACACAAGGATGTTTCCTTTATATGATAATGTGCAGTGTGACATGTCAGTGGCGTAAATATAAAAAACATATTTGTATTATAATAGTTGTGGGGTAGTGGGGTTATTGTTCCCACACCAGGCAACATGAACAGTCTGTAGTTGTCCCTTTCCCAGACCAATATAATTATTTGATCACTGTGTTCGGTTCTTCGCTCAGGATGCTGTACGGGGTACCTTGACTTTACTGAGGGTTTATTGAGAATCACATGTTAAGTAAGGATAAGAATTTATGGATGAACAACTTATTTATTACAATTAAGAGCGACTTTTCGGTGTAGGTTCTAAAGCCGTTATCAAAGTGATATACAGAGCCTGGTTGACAAGTATATACAAGTCGGAAGCAATGTTTATACAGTAGAGTAGATATTGTTATACTGGAGTAGAGAATCCTGTTATGTATATACAAGGCCATTCGTGCAACAAGTTGTCCCAGTTTCCCAGACCAATGCCCGTCCCCCGTACAAATAATAATTGTATAATACTAGTTATGGGGGTATTGTGGCGATGATTTTCCCACAGCCAATGCAAGGCAATAGGAACAGTGTGCAGTTGTTCCTTTCCCAGACCAATGTTCGCGCCCCGTATAAAATAATATGAAACATACGCAATGCTCTTTTTTCATAATAATGTGTAAGAGTGACGTTTCAGTGGACCGAATAAAAAAGCACTGTATTATACCCATTGTAGGGGTAGCCATGAGGATTTTTACATATCTAAAAAAGGCAATATGAAGACTCTGTAGTTGTCACTTTCCCAGACCAACGTACGCCTCTCGTTTAATTGATGGGGAAAATACACAAGGATGTTTCTTTTATATAATAGTAATGTGTAGAGTGACCAGTCAGTGGCTTGAGTATACAAAAAATAATTGTATTAAACTAGTTGTAGGGGTAGCGGCGATGATTTACGCACACGCTATATACAAGGCAATATGAAGAGTCTGTAGTTGTCTGTAGTTGTTTATAAAATAACGAAAATACGCAAAGCTCTATTTCATAACCTATGTGTAGGGTGGCTACAAAGAATACATTCTGAAGAACGTTGACTAGATTAAAGTGAGTCAGCATAAATGGCACTGGATTCGAATATGCCAAAGCATGTATTTTTCCATATTTTTTATCTGTGAATTCGACGATATAGGATATAGTGGTAAAGCTTATGTTAAGTCGAGATTCCCCTTTGATAGAAATTATTTAAATCCGATTGTCAAAAGAAAATATTGTATAAAAAAAGTGAGCTAACCAGTTTAAACATATCTGTTTACCTCTCTGATGACTTGATAGCAAAAAATAAGGGATCAGAGTAAATTAAAGTGGCCTGTGTTCTGAAAAGAAAGTTCGGCTATCGTTTGTCAGCTATATTTGTGAGATTGCGAGAATGTGTATAATGAATATGTATGTATATGTCCGTTCTAGTACCTAGACAAACGGATTTTACAAACATGCATGTATTTATTAGTTTAGGGTAGTGTGATACATTACCACGATGTCTAAAGAGACTGAATCAAACCACAGATGATCTCAATCGTCACCTCATTAACAGTACAGATAAAAAAAATAATGGCTTTAAATGTGTTAAAATTGAGTGAGCTTGATCGAGTAAGTATATATACATATTATATATAAAAGAATACTGCGTTCATAATATTTATTCAGACAAAAATGTATGGAATTGTTATAATTTGACTGGGATTTGTCTATAGATAGCCGCGCATTTCGTATTGTCGTGCGGAAGCTTAAATACAGTATAGTTGAACTACACGCGCGAGTATAACAGGCATACCTCTCGATAAACGTAGCTCTGAGGCCTGGTCTGGGAAAGGGACGTATACTGACTCGACCAAACATTTCACGCAATGGATGATATCGCAGACTTAAAGTATGACATTGATCGAAAGCTCGAAAAGGTATGTTTTGAATAATCAAACGTCTCCAGTAATAGGGTTACATCCTAGATGAGATTCTTTGATGAGTCCGCAGACGGCGTTGAACATGTTGTAATTGTTGCAGTGTGAATCCGTGACAGTAGACCTAAACATTCATAGAAATGACAGTAAGTAATACACGGAGGAGTCTCATCGTGTACAGTATATTTATGTTAATGAGTAGATGATATAACAGTCAACGTGGTCTTACAGAAAGTTTGATCATTGGCACTACTGCAGTAGGAAATGTAATATTACTAATAATGTAATGAGGGTCGTGGGGGAGGGGTGGGTTAATTAAAATATAAACGACTCATGGTCGTTGTTTATCGTACAACAAAATACTGCAGGTTGAATAAGCCCGCATATTCTCACAATATCTTACGTTGGTTATGTGTACCACTTCTCCTAATTCCGATTATCATATCTCTCCCACTTCTGGATGCGATCATTTGGCCACTGCGTTTATGTGTGTACCCCTATGGGGAACAACTCACTGGAAACTTCCCTTTAAAAAATATCGCCATCCAATATATGGCGACATCAAGTTGCAAATGCATATTCAAATCTCCAGAAATGATGTCATGATAGAACAATGTTTTATCGTGACATAAACCACATTTTGTTCTTCATTGCTCTTTGCTATTTATCCCGTAGCTATCTTATGTTGGGCAATAAAGTGGACTGTATCTACAGATCAGATGATACTTTGATATACATGGGAGTGACTCTTGTCTTCAGAGTTGTTTCAGTCTATGATGTTGTGTTCAGGAGACGACAAATCTGTCAACTTTGAGGGAATCACTGAAGAAGAGCAGCACTAACACTCAGAACATGTTAGGCATCCTCACAAGCTTTGAGAGCCGACTGCAGAGACTGGAAGATACAATTGTACCTGTTTACAATGAGACTGAGAACCTCAGACGAAGACAAGAGAGTATCCTATCAAAAATGTCATGTGTAACACTGTATTCACACCTATAACGCTGTATACAGTGAGACACCACTTCATAGTTTATGTAGATCTGGGTCCACTTGCACAAAGCGATCTTAGGGCTACAATTATTGTAAATTCTTAAGATCGCGATCTTAGGCTTCGGCTACAATGGCCACTCATTTGCACAAAGCGATTGTAGGTTAAGATCATTGTAAGCTACAATCGAAACTTACAGTTGGTCCGGACCAATCTTAAGTAGCTAAGATCGTTGTAGTCCCATGAACTAAACTTGACAAAATGGCATGCAAGGCTTGGTCTGTTTCACATAAATAATCTGCTTTATGTTCAAACATTGCCTCTTCATTTTGTTAAACTTTATAATTCGAATCGACACTTTAACAACATGAAGAACGCACCACAGATTTAACGTCAGAAATATCGTTAATAACCATAGTTAAACATGTAACTATCGAGTCATAAGCTTAGAGGAATATTCCCATCCGACTCAATACTGAAATAAATGTGAAACAACATACCTTTTCGCTAAACAAGGGAAGGATAAAAACCTAAGTCGTCCCGCAAGCGATTTGTAACGTCTGTGACCTTTTTGATAAATCAAGGGCAGCTAATCTTAGTTTATACTCTAGATGGGAGTGGTTTCCCTTTGTATAAGCCCGTAGAGTACAATCTACCTTACCCAGTGTATCAGTGTTGTTGAAACATTTGAATTTTTTGCAAAATATCCCATAAATAGCAAAAATAAAATTCACACTTTAAAAAAAAAGAAATTAATACCCAGTGAATATATATAAACAATTGCTTTCTCGAAACATTATTCATTATTCTTATTTCCCTTCTATGCGTTTTTGAAAGTTCCCGTCTTTCTGTGTTTTGAAATGGTAGTCATAACATCCTTTGTTGTAGCAACGAAAGGAAAACATATATATTTAGGATTTTACAAAAAGCTCCCCCAAATAGATGACGATCATGCATTTACGTGTTATGGTTTTAGGTAATATTATTATTATTTATTTTAATTTTTATAATAATTGTGTTACTAAATAATGTATTTATTCGTATTTCAATACTTTGAATAAAAACTTGAGTAGGTATTTCTCTTGTTGAAATAGAAAACAATTCCTAAATCACGACAGTATTAATGCCGACAAGAATATATGCCTTCATTATAGTAATCGTTTCCTTCAAATAATTGGGACCTTTCTTGAAACTGTGCAAAGTGCGATGGAGGGAGGTATGTGTTGCGTGTCGTTACCGGTTCCACTTATTGTATGCGCCTTTGCAGACAACTGTAGACAGGAGTTGAGCTTAAAATATTCGTACCTCCACCGTTGAAGATTTCAGTCTTACCTAAGATCGCGATCTTAACTCCAAGCCGTCTTACAATCGCGTTATGATCGGTTTGTGCAAGTGGAATAGGACAATTGTAGGGTGATTGTAAAGTTGATTGTAGCCGCCTAAGATCGATTGTAACTAAGATTGTTCTGTGCAAGTGGGCCCCGGAAGCCAGAACTTCTGGATAATAATGTTTAGCATTTTAATTTAAAAGTTGTATTATATGAACTTGCTTGTTTATATTGTCTATGATCTGAAAGTGAAAAGTACATTTTATCTCTATTCACTGATCATGTAAACTTTGGGTAAATCTTAGTGTATTAGGTAAAGTTGATAAATGTGTGTCAATTCCACTACAGGATATTGAATTAATGTTTCAAATTATCAGTGATAGTACTTGATCATTTTTCTACATCTCACTTTTGGATCAGGTACCCTATAAATTCATAACTGAGTTACTATGGTTACTTGAACATATTTGAGAAAGTATCCAGATAAAGAAGCTTTACTGATTATAATTTGAATATATTAATTTTATAATGCAGTATTTATTTTGCAAGTGCCTGAAATTAATTAAAAACTACCAAAAGAAGTAGATTTAGTTCTACTGTTTTAAATATTTCTTAACCCCTGTGAGACATTGAAAAGACACTTCACACTGTGGATAACGTCCTAGGCTACTACCATGCAGCTAAAGATGTGGAGCCTGTCATCAGAGAAGGGTGAGCATCTCCAGCATCAGATACACCACTGTTACATCACCGACAGTGATCAACAGATTACACTCTGTTATTGAAACAGGGGTCGTCATGACCTTCTGCAACATCTGAGATACAAAACATGCCTAACATGCTGAACATAATGAGATTTTATGATGTAAGTATTGTTTGCTTTTCATCCCACTTGAAACCATGTAGTGTCTGGGAGCAATAGCTGGGTTCACTGTTGTATTTCATATACTGGCATGCTTATGTTGACCTTTGTCCATCTCAGGCCTGGTGCTAGTGATCTTGACACCTACATCTCTTATATGGACAAGCTACTGCGGGCTATGAGATACTTTACTACAAACAACCCAGCCAGTAAAGAACTTGATCAGTTGGTAAGTCTGTAGCATTTTAGATATTTGTATATAAACTCATCTCTTTTGGGTTACAAATTCTTAAATTCAAAGGTGAAATAATAACACAAACAATGTATTGATGTAGTAGATTAAAAGAGTAACCTCTTAACTTAGTTCTAAAGTTTTGAAAAGAATATATCTCAAATTATGATGATTATGATCGGAAGGGGAAAGTGGTAATTTTTACACATTCAAACCCACAGACAAGAATCTATGATGATGGCAAAGAAAATCTACAACACGAGTTCCGTGCCCTGTTGACCCGACATGGCCGCCCTGTACCACCCATCCTTATCATGGACCTTCTAGGCACTGATGAAGGTATGTAGAGGGGGCACTGATGAAGGTATGTAGATGGGGCACTGATGAAGGTATGTAGAGGGGGCACTGATGAAGGTATGTAGAAGGGTGCACTGATGAAGGTATGTAGAGGGGGCACTGATGAAGGTATGTAGAGGGGGCACTGATGAAGGTATGTAGAAGGGGGCACTGATGAAGGTATGTAGAGGGGGCACTGATGAAGGTCTGTAGAAGGGTGCACTGATGAAGGTATGTAGAGGGGGCACTGATGAAGGTATGTAGAGGGGGCACTGATGAAGGTATGTAGAAGGGTGCACTGATGAAGGTATGTAGAGGGGGCACCGATGAAGGTATGTAGAGAGGGGCACTGATGAAGGTATGTAGAGAGGGGCACTGATGAAGGTATGTAGATGGGCACTGATGAAGGCATGTAGAGGGGGCACTGATGAAGGTATGTAGAAGGGGGCACTGATGAAGGTATGTAGAGGGGGGCACTGATGAAGGCATGTAGAGGGGGGGAACTGATGAAGGCATGTAGAGAGGGGCACTGATGAAGGCATGTAGAGGGGGCACTGATGAAGGTATGTAGAAGGGGGCACTGATGAAGGTATGTAGAGGGGGCACTGATGAAGGTATGTTGGGGGGGGGGCACAGATGAAGGTATGTAGAAGGGGGCACTGATGAAGGCATGTAGAGGGGGGCACTGATGAAGGTATGTAGAGGGGGCACTGATGAAGGTATGTAGAAGGGGGCACTGATGAAAGTATGTAGAGGGGGCACTGATGAAGGCATGTAGAGGGGGGCACTGATGAAGGTATGTAGGGGAGGCAGTGATGAAGGTATGTAGAGGGGGGCACTGATGAAGGCATGTAGAGGGGGGCACTGATGAAGGTATGTAGAGGGGGGCACTGATGAAGGTATGTAGAGGGGGGCACTGATGAAGGCATGTAGAGGGGGGCACTGATGAAGGCATGTAGAGGGGGGCACTGATGAAGGCATGTAGAGGGGGGCACTGATGAAGGCATGTAGAGGGGGGCACTGATGAAAGCACGTAGAGGGGGGACACTGATGAAGGTATGTAGAGGGGGGCACTGATGAAGGCATGTAGAGGGGGGCACAGATGAAGGTATGTAGAGGGGGCCACAGATTAACATATGTAAAGTGCATCAAGTTGTAACTGTAGAGGATTTTATATCTTCGAGTGCTTGATGAGACATGATAGCAGACTATTTAGCTGTGTGTTTTCACTCCGGTGTTGTAGAGCTGCCCCCAGTGGGGACAGACACGGACCTGTTTGCCCTGGAACACCTGCCAGAGAAGGTGGTGGAGCAGCTCAGTGACATCTCCAAGTGGCTGGTGGCAAACGACAGCTCCACAGAGTTCACCAAGTACTACTATGCCGCGAGAGCCAGCATGCTGACCAAGTCACTACAGGGGTAGGAAAATATATCAAATAACATGCTTTCAACTTTGTGTTATTGTCTTGATCAGAATGACCAGGTTCTAGTTATCACTTGGCTTAAAAAAAGTGTGAGGCCCATTCTTGATGTCCCTTGCTGTGAGGTGGCTTGAATAGTGTTCAGAGTGTTCGCTCTCTCCTCTGAATCACGATGGAAGTCATTATTCTTTTGACTAGATGTTGTTTGAGAGGTGCTACAGGTTAGATAAGTTATGTCACTATAACATATTCCTCAGGCCTGTATGTTAATATGTTTTGCTTAAATATTTTCTGAAATCATTTTAGGATATTTTTATTTTCTATGCTTTGTTCAACACATTCAGCAGATATGTGTAGATAGGCGTTATTCTCATCTAGCTCACTCCCTGTCAAGAGTGTGCCTTGTTTGACCACTATACATGTACGGGCAGAAGTCATTAAGGCTATTTCCTCTTGTTGGCTGTGTTCCCTGTGTCCATTATAACCATCAACTCTGTTGCTATGTATTGTGAATGTTTCTGGCAGCCTGAAGGAACATCTGAAGACCTCAAGTGGAAGCAGCACCACCCATGTGGGGCAGCATTCTCCCGCCATGGTACGTGTAAGCAGGAGGCAACAGGGTGTGGGGACTGGGGGTGCATCATGTTTGGGAGACTACCCCTGTAGGTGTTGGTATTAAGGTAGATTGACTACAGAGGACCAGGTAGTTACAGTTACAGTTATATGCCATATATCGCTGTGTATAAGGCGAGTTTTTCGTACCTAAAATGAGGGGATTAAGAAAGGGGGTCGTCTTATTAACGGAGTCGAAGATCTCACATTTTTTTCCAGTTGTTTCACTTTCAGCTTCGACTGGCGATGTCAACCGGTGTCCGATAGCCAGCCCAGCATTTGACAATAAAACTTTGCATTTCGTCCTAAATAACTGTTCCAATTACTATTTCCATACATAAATATGATTTGTATCTGTTTTCCTTGAATAAAGTTTAACAATTTCTGCAAATAAAGTTGAAATAACCCTCGCCTCGATGCAGATTGTCAAGCCAGCTGACACGGTAAGACAATCAACATCCGTGAGTAGAGAGCCGGAAGTACCGCTAAGCATTTGCATATTGCACATGACCTAACAGTGTGAAGCCCATTTCTGGTGTGCCCCGCCGTGATATTGCTGGAATATTGCTAAAAGAGGCGTAAAACCAAACTCACTCACTCACTCACTGTGACCTAACATGTGATAAACGGTGAAGCTGAAATCAATTCCCGCTGTTTTAACAGTTGTATTAACAACTGTTGGAGACGGTGTGTATAAGTGATTGTGGAATAAACACGCTGAATGTGAAGCAAACATAAGCCTAGTTAGTTACAATATAGTTAATTGGCGATTAAATTACTCACCATTGTCTCTTATATGTTATTACTTCATAAATGAATTATATTTTACGGGCACCAATTTGGTGTCATACCGTGTAAACACAAAATCGCAACATGTGCTGGAGTTACACACGCGACCAATCATCGTAGAAAAAACAACGCAAGATAAACATATTTTTATTGCATATATAAGGTTTGTGTGCGCACTTGTGATGTGCTTCATTCCAGGTCGCATTATACAGGATTTTGGGTTGATTTTGAAGGCGTGTACAGGGGGGTCGTCTTATACGTGGGGTTGCCTTATACACAGCGATATACGGTAGCTGGAATAGTATTGACCTGGTGCAAATCAGTGTTCATCAATCTCTCACTCTTGGGAAAATAATTAACTTGTTATCACCAATACAAGACTAGTAGCATTCATTTTGAATTCACATTCAAATTGTTAGACTAGACAGCCTCTCTGAGCTCAATTTGTACATGTGGTATGACATCTGGTTCTGTCATATAAATCTGAAGTGAAGTTGTCCTTGCCTTGTTTGTTCATCAATTACTGACTGTAGCCTATTTAGTCAATCTACAAATACTTTGTAAACAGTATGGATCAACATGTAAAATATTCTTGCAAATATACAAAAGAATGTATGTGACATGTTTTTCATGATTCTTGCAGAATAACAAATTTCGTGGGACCAAAGATACACCAGTTAGAAAAAGCATGAAGAAAATGACGTAAGTTTTATGTTTAGTGTCAGCTCTTTGAAAGAATGAAAAAAATACTTCAAGTATTTTAGAGAAAACTTGTCAGTGAATTCATATTTCAACAGCCATAATCATTCTAGCGGAATCTTTGCAATATTATAGTAACCCATCCAGCTTTTGAATGGAGTATCTGTGTACTATTGCAATTTGTTTTTGGCATGTTGTTTTTATATATCTTTTGTGTGTATTTCAGGTTGAAAGGATTCAAGAAGGCTTCATCCACACTCATGGCAGGAAGGTCCCCGTTTGAGCCAGGTAGGATTGAACATTTGAACATCTTCAAGTCTTGCATCCATCAGCTGTGTCAGTATCTGCTCATAATAGGTTCCAATCCCAGGTCTGTCAGTACCACACCAATTGGAAATAATGTGATAAATGGAGGCAGCACAATTACGTTGTAACTTGTTCTGGAAGATGTTTACTCTTGTTGATTACCAGGTCACAGAAGGCAGGGGTCATCGACAGAGAGCATCAAGGAGGAACATGTGGATGTGGAGACGGACCAGTACATCACACAGCTCACAGCTCTCCTCAGACTCATGCAGGTAGGGTGTGTCAGTTGTGGCAGCATTGGACTGCTGACTTGACTGAAAATATTCTTTAGAAACGTTTTCTAAGATATCTGACAGAACCAAGATAAGAAATAGTTTCATATGTTGATATTGATACATTGACATCATTGACATATTTCAGTGACTTAGTGCGACATTATTTCAGAGCGAATCTCATCTGATGATGGGCATCATTCCGGAGAAGTATCAACGTAACATCTTTGACAACACTGTCCAGCAGGCTCTGGATATGATAGTCAGTGAAGGAGAGGTACGTGACAGCAGGCTCTGGATATGATAGTTAGTGAAGGAGAGGTATGTGACAGCAGGCTCTGGATATGATAGTTAGTGAATGAGAGGTATGAGACAGCAGACTCTGGATATGATAGTTAGTGAAGGAGAGGTATGTGACAGCAGGCTCTGGATATGATAGTTAGTGAAGGAGATGTATGTGACAGCAGGCTCTGGATATGATAGTTAGTGAATGAGAGGTATGTGACAGCAGACTCTCTATATGATAGTCAGTGAAGGAGAGGTACGTGACAGCAGGCTCTGGATATGATAGTTAGTGAATGAGAGGTATGTGACAGCAGGCTCTGGATATGATAGTTAGTGAAGGAGAGGTATGTGACAGCAGGCTCTGGATATGATAGTCAGTGAAGGAGAGGTATGTGACAGCAGGCTCTGGATATGATAGTGAATGAGAGGTACTTGACAGCAGGCTCTGTATATGATAGTGAATGAGAGGTATGTGACAGCAGGCTCTGGATATGATAGTCAGTGAAGGAGAGGTATGTGACAGCAGGCTCTCTATATGATAGTCAGTGAAGGAGAGGTACGTGACAGCAGGCTCTGTATATGATAGTCAGTGAAGGTTAGGTTCGTGACAGCAGGCTCTAGATATGATAGTGAATGAGAGGTACGTGACAGCAGGCTCTCTATATGATAGTCAGTGAAGGAGAGGTACGTGACAGCAGGCTCTCTATATGATAGTCAGTGAAGGAGAGGTACGTGACAGCAGGCTCTGTATATGATAGTCAGTGAAGGTGAGGTTCGTGACAGCAGGCTCTAGATATGATAGTGAATGAGAGGAACGTGACAGCAGGCTCTGTATATGATAGTCAGTGAAGGAGAGGTACGTGACAGCAGGCTCTATATATGATAGTCAGTGAAGGAGAGGTACGTTACAGCAGGCTCTGGATATGATAGTCAGTGAATGATAGTGAAGCAGCAGTACTGAACAGCTGACACATCTTTTTTCTAATATACCATATCTCAGTGTACAGGTGTATTCTGCAAGAAGGGAATTTATGGTTGGATTTTTCCTTTCGTATGACAAAAGGATTGGTGATTGGTTAGGAAGATTGTTTTGCAAGACTGATTGTGTGGCATTGTACTTCAACCTCTGGTTCCTCATTGTATGACCATTGTATGACCAGACAAATCGCACAACCTTGTACTTCTGGTTCCTCATTGTATGACCAGACCACTCGCACAACTTTGTACTTCTGGTTCCTCATTTTATGACCAGACAAATCGCACAACTTTGTACTTCTGGTTCCTCATTGAATGACCAGACCAATTGCGTGGCATTGTACTTCTGGTTCCTCATTGTATGACCAGACAAATCCCACAACTTTGTACTTCTGGTTCCTCATTGTATGACAAGACACATAGCGTGGCATTGTACTTCTGGTTCCTCATTGTATGACCAGACCAATCGTGTGGCATTGTACTTCTAGTTCCTCATTGTATGACAAGACCAATCACACAACTTTGTACTTCTGGTTCCTCATTGTATGACCAGACAAATCGCGTGGCATTGTACTTCTGGTTCCTCATTGTATGACCAGACCAATCGCGTGGCATTGTACTTCTGGTTCCTCATTGTATGACCAGACCAATCGCGTGGCATTGTACTTCTAGTTCCTCATTGTATGACCAGACCAATCGCACAACTTTGTACTTCTGGTTCCTCATTGTATGACCAGACCAATCATGTGGCATTGTACTTCTGGTTCCTCATTGTATGACCAGACCAATCGTGTGGCATTGTCCTTCTGGTTCCTCATTGTATGACCAGACCAATCGCGTGGCATTGTACTTCTGGTTCCTCATTGTATGACCAGACCAATCGCGTGGCATTGTACTTCTGGTTCCTCATTGTATGACCAGACCAATCGCGTGGCATTGTACTTCTAGTTCCTCATTGTATGACAAGACCAATCACACAACTTTGTACTTCTGGTTCCTCATTGTATGACCAGACAAATCGCACAACTTTGTACTTCTGGTTCCTCATTGTATGACAAGACACATAGCGTGGCATTGTACTTCTGGTTCCTCATTGTATGACCAGACCAATCGTGTGGCATTGTCCTTCTGGTTCCTCATTGTATGACCAGACAAATCGCGTGGCATTGTACTTCTGGTTCCTCATTGTATGACCAGACCAATCGCGTGGCATTGTACTTCTAGTTCCTCATTGTATGACAAGACCAATCACACAACTTTGTACTTCTGGTTCCTCATTGTATGATCAGACCAATCGCGTGGCATTGTACTTCTGGTTCCTCATTGTATGACCAGACAAATCACACAACTTTGTACTTCTGGTTCCTCATTGTATGATCAGACCAATCGCGTGGCATTGTACTTCTGGTTCCTCATTGTATGACCAGACCAATCGCACAACTTTGTACTTCTGGTTCCTCATTGTATGATCAGACCAATCATGTGGTTTTGTACTTCTAGTTCCTCATTGTATGACCAGACCAATCGTGTGGCATTGTCCTTCTGGTTCCTCATTGTATGACCAGACCAATCGCGTGGCATTGTACTTCTGGTTCCTCAATGTATGATCAGACCAATCATGTGGCATTGTCCTTCTGGTTCCTCATTGTATGACCAGACCAATCGTGTGGCATTGTACTTCTGGTTCCTCATTGAATGACCAGACCAATCGTGTGGCATTGTACTTCTAGTTCCTCATTGTATGACCAGACCAATCATGTGGCATTGTACTTCTGGTTCCTCATTGTATGACCAGACCAATCGCGTGGCATTGTACTTCTAGTTCCTCATTGTATGACCAGACCAATCGTGTGGCATTGTACTTCTGGTTCCTCATTGTATGACCAGACCAATCGTGTGGCATTGTACTTCTAGTTCCTCATTGTATGACCAGACCAATCATGTGGCATTGTACTTCTGGTTCCTCATTGTATGACCAGACCAATCGCGTGGCATTGTACTTCTAGTTCCTCATTGTATGACCAGACCAATCGTGTGGCATTGTACTTCTGGTTCCTCATTGTATGACCAGACCAATCGTGTGGCATTGTACTTCTGGTTCCTCATTGTATGACCAGACCAATCGTGTGGCATTGTACTTCTGGTTCCTCATTGTATGACCAGACCAATCATGTGGCATTGTACTTCTGGTTCCTCATTGTATGACCAGACCAATCGTGTGGCATTGTACTTCTAGTTCCTCATTGTATGACCAGACCAATCATGTGGCATTGTACTTCTGGTTCCTCATTGTATGACCAGACCAATCGCGTGGCATTGTACTTCTAGTTCCTCATTGTATGACCAGACCAATCGCGTGGCATTGTACTTCTAGTTCCTCTTGCCCAGATTTCGTTATATTCAGGTTGCTTTGGTAAATCTGTAGTATTTCTCAACTTACTCTTTTTTCTAAGGGTTCTTTTCTCACAATAACTAATGATTATGTTTTACCAAGTATATTTATGTTAGAATGTATACAAGGTATGGTTGTGTTGGAGCTGTAATCCAGGTTCATGATTTTGTTTTCAGATGCTGGCCACAACCGCCAAGAGGAACATTGGTCGGCATGAATTCACTGCAGTATTGTCTATATTCCCTATCGTAAAACACCTCCGAACAGTCAGACCCGAGTTTGATTTGATACTCGAGGTAATCAGCAAAAGAGTACTAATTGTGAATTTGCTAAAGTTAATTGTGCATCCCCTTTGGGAAAAGGAGTGCCTCGCATCAAAAGGCAAAGCTGATTTTCCACAGTTGTCTCCCTTTGCTTTAAGTTGTGGCTCAGTCCACACTGACAGATACACAAACATAACAGTGTTCTTATCTTCTCATAATTTTGTTTAAATCTCACTTGAACTGAAAGCTCTTTTTTCTGGCTTGTATTTAATTCTGATAGCAAACAGCTTTAATCCTAAGGGTTTTGTCAATTTAAGATACCAGTAGATGTCTTTGAAAAAATATATACAAAAGACTAAGAGAAGTTGTTTTTGTTGTTGTACTGATCAGTTTCTGTATGTGTTTCAGGGATGCCAAGCACCAACAAGGTCCAAGCTCATTTCGTTACTCTCAACGCTAGACAGCACTGTAAGTAGTCCTCCTTTTGTGTAACCATAGCTTAATCATGTTAATCAAGTCAATACCTCTGTTAGGAATACATGTAGTAGACAAGATATTGTTTTAAAAGAGATTGTACAGTGAAGTTTTTTCTCATGGTTCCCCCTCATCAATAAAGAAATCTTTGTTATCAGTGATGAAATAGATATGTCCTGTCTATAATTGATTGCAACTACCTTGATATTCTGCTCTGTTTCATCTAGGGAGCCAAGGCATTGGAAGAATTCCATGATAGTGTTCGGGTGAGTTTTTGTGTTACTTTTTGTAGTACCTTTCAATACTTTCATTGAATCATTCTAATGTACGAAATTTGTCAAAATGTCTCGAATTTGTGATTTTTTTTAAAGCATATGGATGAAGATTCTCATGAACCTGTCAAAAGAACATTCTTTTGACCATGTTGACTCCAATTTCATTTTTGTTGCGCAATGAAATTTAAGGAATATATTTCAATAAATCAGTTATCTTTAGTAATACAGTGTTGTCAACTGTTTTAAAAACCTTCTTTGGGATGATGATAATGATGATGATATTTCTATGAGAGGTTATATTTTTGTGAAAGATTTTGACGACAGTGTGTGTGTTTTCAGAATGATTCCGACAAAGCCATGCCACGTGACGGTACAGTACATGAACTTGCCAATCATGTAAGTGTTACCAAGGTTACAGCTGTTCTTCCTCTTGTGTTGTGCATGTTCACACTGTGTTAAGACAAAGAGACCTGTCGGTCATTCATGAACGGTACTTTACAGGCTTTTTGTACACTCCCTTCCGGCGTTATGTCTCTATGCAGTTTCAGTGTCAAGCAATGGTAGGGTTCAAACATATTCTTGCATGCAGTAGGGCTCATTTAACTTATAGACAGACCCATTTCATTAGCTGAGTCAATCTAGACACACATCACTACCCCACAATCGGTCATATGTTTTCACAGAGAATGGAGCTAAGTAGTCAGTGTGTGTACAAGCTAAAATATCCAGGTTGTATTCACTGTTCCTCTGTCCTCTGTTATGTACGTGAGACTATCATGTTCTAGACAATCATCTTCCTGGAGCAGCTACAGGACTATGCAGAGACGGCAGGGGCCATGTTGCTGATGCATGGTGAGTGTCTCTAGTGTGTGCCCAGATGTGTAGTATGCAGAGACGGCAGGGGCCATGTTGCTGATGCATGTTGAGTGTCTCTAGTGTGTGCCTAGATGTGTAGTATGCAGAGACGGCAGGGGCAATGTTGCTGATGGATGGAGAGTGTAGCGCCATGTCTCTAGTGTGTGCCTAGATGTGTAGTATGCAGAGATGGCAGGGGCCATGTTGCTGATGCATGTTGAGTGTCTCTAGTGTGTGCCTAGATGTGTAGTATGCAGAGACGGCAGGGGCAATGTTGCTGATGGATGGAGAGTGTAGCGCCATGTCTCTAGTGTGTGCCTAGATGTGTAGTATGCAGAGATGGCAGGGGCAATGTTGCTGATGCATGGTGAGTGTCTCTAGTGTGTGCCCAGATGTGTAGTATGCAGAGACGGCAGGGGCCATGTTGCTGATGCATGTTGAGTGTAGCGCCATGTCTCTAGTATGTGCCCAGATGTGTAGTATGCAGAGACGGCAGGGGCCATGTTGCTGATGCATGGTGAGTGTCTCTAGTGTGTGCCTAGATGTGTAGTATGCAGAGATGGCAGGGGCCATGTTGCTGATGCATGTTGAGTGTCTCTAGTGTGTGCCCAGATGTGTAGTATGCAGAGACAGCAGGGGCAATGTTGCTGATGCATGGTGAGTGTCTCTAGTGTGTGCCTAGATGTGTAGTATGCAGAGACAGCAGGGGCAATGTTGCTGATGCATGGTGAGTGTCTCTAGTGTGTGCCTAGATGTGTAGTATGCAGAGACAGCAGGGGCAATGTTGCTGATGCATTGTGAGTGTCTCTAGTGTGTGCCTAGATGTGTAGTAATAGTAGTATGCATTCTACACATACTGGATCACAGATAGTCATTTGGTTTTAAAGACAGAGGGTGCTCTTGAGCTTCTTGACAGTTGTTCATGTTTATGGAGTCTGTGATGTTGTGTTTCAGGGGAACAAGCCGCCCCTTCACAGTCGACAATAACGACTGATGCCTGCAGGTTGAGGCTAGCTGACTATATGAGTAGGTCAAAGAAAAATGTTTATGATGTCCACAACAATATATTTGAATTATTTTCAAGTAAAGCAGTGTCCCTGTTCTTAATTGTGGACTTAGTAATTGTTCCATGTCAAAAGAGTTAAAGGCAAGACTCGAAAATAAGTGATCTTTTAGATAATATTTAAAACTTTGGTCAATAAGCACCTGGTTACCTTATTGCTATGGAATTTGAGTCTTGTTAAATGGACAGTAGAAATTATCATTAGAATGTCTGACCATCTCAGATCTATGTTTTTTGTCCCTTCAGCGAGAGTGCTGTCTGCACTGGGCCTCAACCTCACCAACAAGGCTGAGATGTACAGTGATCCAGCCCTCAAACCCATCTTCATGGTCAACAACTTTAACTACATTCTCAAGTCTCTCAAAAGGTAGGAAACACATACCAGTAGAAGGAATTGAGAGGCAAGTATACATACCTATAACAATGTTTGCTCTTTATGATCCAGACAGTACAATCTTGCAGGAATGGTCACAATAAACATTCAGCAGTTGCGCCATTTGTAAACTAAGTAGCCCCACAGTAAACTATCAGTAGTGCCAACTGTACATTCTCAGTAGTTCACTTGAACACCAAGCCTACAGTTCCATGCCAATGTTTTCCATTCACAATAACAGCACAGACTCTCCTACAAACAGTTACCTATGAGTGTGTTCAGTCCTGGAAGTGACCCGTGAAGATCCGGGTTAGAATAGGTCTTCGGCAATCCATGCTTGCTGTAAAAGGCGACTATATACTTGGCGAAAGAGGCGACTGACAGGTTCAGGTGGTCAGGCTCGCTACACTCATGCATGTCATCGTATCCCAATCAATCACTGGGTTGCCTGGTCCAGAATCAATTATTTACAGACCGCCGTCATATACCTGGAATATTGCTGAGTGCAGCATTAAACAATTAAACAACAAACAAACAGTCCTGGAAGTGTGTGTTGCAGATCTGGCCTACTGGAGTTGCTGCATGCATGGAACCCACAGGTAGCAGACGTGTATGAAACGCAAATAACAGAACAGAAGAGATCCTACTCTGAGAGGTGAGTATTATTGTTTGTTGAAGGATGAGGTGAAACCTAGTTTCTAAAGTTTGCCTTGTTGTTGGCTATGTCTTAGTTTCTAGGTCACCCTACTGAAAGTCAAGTGAGCTTATGTTGTGGTGCATTGTCCATCTGTCATCAACAACTGCATTTTCGTCATCCCCGTAACTACAAGGAAACTTTGTATGAAAGATTCCTCAAAAGTGCTCACAGAATTCCAATCTGATTTTAAACATGGCTGCCATTGCATGGGTGGAGTTAGTAGTAGGACCTAAACAGGTATGTTTCTGTTTTTTAGTGATTGTATGCAATTTGACCATTCAACCATTACAGCATAATGGCTGCTGTCTCCAAATTGAAAATGCTGTTGTGAGCAATAGAAATAATAGCAGGTGCAAAACTAGGAAACTGTATGTAACACCCCACCACACAAGAGCCTGCGCCATGTTTAATCAAATTATCTGCTATCCAGCTAGGCTTGACTCCAGTTGGGAGTCTGTCGCTGACCAGGCACCCTGTGGTCCATGTTTATCAACAACGGAACACAGCTGCCATTCCCAACAATCCCTGGCAAATATTGAGTAAATATTGAAACTGCATTTTGCTATTTTTGTGTAGCTGGAACAAAGTGTTACATTTCATCATGGAGGTAGACAAGCCGATCTCGGTGCAGAGGACACAGAATACAGAGGTTGTCAAGGTGAGTCCGATGTGCAGGAATGGTGATTAGGAAGGTCTGCACCATCAGTTGTGGACACTGATTTGGTCCAGGATGTTCTGATTTCCCCGTTGTTGAACGCCATATGTCTATATCAACAAAGCAGTATGTGTATACCATTGAAATACCAAAATTTGGGCCCCATTTTGGAAAAATCTTCTTGAGCTGTGTAGCCATAGCAGGTTTGTGTTTTGTTCAGTTGTTGAGTATTTGTTATTATTTGTCCTCAGTTAAAAGATAAGGACCGGCAGAACATCAAGGACAGATTCACTGTAAGTAACTTTAGGCATTATTTGTTACAAGACACAACTGAACTTTTGCTATTTAGACCTTTCTTATTGCTTCTACATGTCTAAAACATCAGTGTGATCGATACATGTCATACCGTATTCGCCTTATGTAGTGCCCTGCTCCAATAAGCTTCCCTGAGCAACTTCTAAACAAGTCTAAGTAATCTTTATAAACGCCCCCTAGTTTTTACAGAAAGCAGCAACATAGTACATGTTTATAATATAAACACCACTTCATGAAAATAATTCATGAAAGTTTCCCATTGAAATATCAATTTATTTTTTGGAGATGTCTTATTTTTGACATTAGTATGTATCCAAATTTAATGTGTATTTGATTTTTCATGGGAAGCATTTGGGACTTTGTTCCATGGTCATTTCATAAGCTGCATTTAGGCGACCCATTATATCCATATTTGTGTCTCTTTTTTGCTTTAACTTTAAATTTGGATACAGACTAATGTCAAAATTCAGATTCCTCCAAAAAATGCAATGATATTTCAATGGAAAACTTTCATGAATCATTTTCATAAAGTGATGTTTCTTCAGCAGTTCAGTGTATTATGAAAAAAAAGGTTTTAGTTTCAACAATGTTTGAAGTATGTTTGTCCACTACCCCTCGATCTCTAAAAAAGTTGTTGTATTGTTTTAATAAGTGCATTCCCCACCCCACTCCCCTCTCTTATCAATTTTCTAAACATATGGTGAATTAAGTAAAATTGTCCCTGCATACTTACATATTAGAACATTACTAGATTATTGTTAAACAAAAATAGATTATAAGATTAATGCTGATCAATGATTGTACTATTGTGTGTGAGATATATTTGAAACTTCTCGCATTCACTTCTCTCCAAAGATGCACTTATGTATTAACTGTATGTGGTTGTGTGCCAGCTAATAAGTGCAGGTTAGACCACATATATTTGTGTAAATCCTTGCTTGCAGGGCTTCAACAAGGAGCTGGAGGAGATTTACAAGATCCAGAAGGGTTACGCTGTCCCGGACCCCGAGCTCCGCGAATCCCTCAAGGCTGACAACAAGAAGTATATCACACTGCGTTACGAAGTGTTCCTCAATAAATACAAGTCTCTCAACTTCACAAAGAACACTCATAAGTACATCAAGTATGACGTGGTCGGGGTGGAGAGCCTCATTGATAAGTTCTTTGATGCCTCTGCATAGATATCCATTTCTGATGGCAAATAATGTGGTCATTTGGACATCTGTTGTATTTGCAAGGATTAACTGTGGATCTGCTGTTTGTCACTGCGTATGATGTATGCTCTAATGTGTTGTTGTTGTTGTTGTTGCTAACAGAGCTTTGTTATTGAAAGTAGTGGACATTAGCCCAAACACAGCTACTCGTGGAGTCAGGAAGCCCTACTTTATGGTGATGTATGAAGTCTTCTAACTCTCAACTAATATTTATAGAATTATCTTTGAGTTTTGACCCTATTTTAGGTTGAAATGTGGAGGTTTTAGGTAGGGGATGTTATCACCTGCAATATGGAAAGGATCTAACACAATGGAAAATTATACTTCATGTTTATTGTGTACTATGGGAAATGTTTGTGTGCTGATATGGCAATGTTAGCTTACTTCAGCATTCAGTGGCCTGGAGTGTCAGATGCTGCTCCACCCAAGGGAGGGAACTGCAATCCTTCGTTAGGAAAAGATTAGCAACAGTTAATTGTTTTAAACCATTTTGAATTGTTATTCATGAAAAGCATCTGTTGGTTGACAACCTGAGAAAGTGAACAAATCTAAGCTGTGTAATGGAGACCTAGTACTTGCAGGTGGACCTCTGTTCCTCTCCCTCATCCTGGAGACCTAGTACTTGCAGGTGGACCTCTGTTCCTCTCCCTCATCCTGGAGACCTAGTACTTGCAGGTGGACCTCTGTTCCTCTCCCTCATCCTGGAGACCTAGTACTTGCAGGTGGACCTCTGGTCCTCTCCCTCATCCTGGAGACCTAGTACTTGCAGGTGGACCTCTGTTCCTCTCCCTCATCCTGGAGACCTAGTACTTGCAGGTGGACCTCTGTTCCTCTCCCTCATCCTGGAGACCTAGTACTTGCAGGTGGACCTCTGTTCCTCTCCCTCATCCTCTGGGTTGCACCTCCAGATTGCTTACTTCATGAACTGTGCAATATTCTTTACCGACACATAAACATTTAAAACATGGTTACTGCTTGTAACCAATGTTGTGTTTCACATGCTAATTGTTATGTTTGAGATTTTGTATAGATGTACAAGTATACAATATGTAGATTACTTGTAATTTACGCTATGTAATCCATTTCATTCAATCTTATATGTATGTTGACATGTTATTTTGTGATAAATGCTATTTGATTTTGGGATGTTAAAATGAATGCTTGGTATTGAACTGAACAGTTGGCACATGTAAATGTCAAAGACAAGAACATTCAGAAATATTTTCCTCTTGTGCTAGAATCAAGAACCAGATGTCAATTTTAGACAGGCACTTAGACTTGCATGAATGTTCACTATGCTTGCTGCTTAAGGATGCAAAGGTTGTGGTCATCTTTCCTTCCTCTCTTGTACAATACTGGTATTTATGTGTATGTCCAAATCAGTGGCACCACACTGTATGTCTATTTACTAGTCATTTATAATGTATGTAAGTCTCATTTCTGACATGAAATAAAACATTTTATCATACGAGTGATACACTGGGGAACATGTTAAACATATAAAGTAGGCATGTGGATGTGTGAAGAAAATGTGCACACTGCATGAGAGAGGGAAAAAGATTCTTGTCGGCTTTGTGTTAATATTGGTTTGACTATGCAGGATTACTGGCAACCAATTTCACACCTTGACCATTTAGTTGCTGTTAGAATGTCTGCATACACGGACACCAAGTCCATGATCCTATGGCTTAATGTCGTCAGTTTGTTCTTGGCCTCAATTAAGAAACACGCAAACAGATTGGATGGTAAGCCTAGACCTCCACGACGCCTGTCTTCATGTTCCCATTCATCTACGATCTCATAGGGCTCTATTGTTGGGCTCTTGTGATGTTCCGATCCTCCGGTCATCACGTATCACATACCGCAGGTACTTGACCATAGGTGTGACCAGTGATGTGGGATTAGTGAAGGGCTCTCGAGGACACCATACCAGTTCTCGTGGGTTTCACCAAAGTAGTAAATGTCTGAGACCTGCATAACTCCTGACTGTCCTCCAACATTAAGCTTTCACGCTGTGTAATAACTGGAATACTGTCAAAAGCTGTGTTAAACCCAATTCACTCACTCACTTCAGGACCCGTGAAGATCAGGGGTAGAATAGGTCTTCCGCAATCCATGCTTGCCATAAAAGTCCACTATGTTTGTCGTAAGAGGCGACAAACGGGATCAGGTGGTCAGGCAAGCTGTTTTGTTTGATGCATGTCATTGTATCCCAATTGCGTGGATCGATGCTAATGATGTCAATCACTGGATTGTCTGGTCCAGACTCGATTATTTACAGACCGCCGTCATAAAGCTGAAATATTGCAGAGTGCGGCATTAAACAACAAACAAACAAACAAACATTCACTTCAGCGTCAGAATGTATTCAGCAGCTTTCAGACCAAGGGGAGGCAATTCTGAGCCGTGACCTGGCGGAGAGGCACCTTTGGGGCTTTGTGTTGTGGGATCGATGACAGGGAATTTGCAATATTTTGTATTAGGATAAGTATATTACTATCCTAAATATTCCAATTTATGTAAATTAAGTTATCTGATGATGGAAAAAGAAATAAATAAGTTTGACAACAAAACTATTTTATTTAGAAAGTAACAATGACAGAATAGACACATTAGATTAGCGTATCACAGCCTTTGCTTTTAAGTTCTTGTAGACAATCATGACATGCTTTTGGAAACCAGTAAACGTCCAGGTGTTCATGACATGAATGTGCATCATTTATACAAAGTTCTGTCCAGACAAATAGCATGAATGTCAGTTAATAATTTTATTTCCGGTCTAAGCGGACATGATGAAGAATTCATGAATTGTCACGAACATAAGGTTTTGAAAAGTTCAAATTGGCATCGCTAACGTTGACTTCAATGGCTGGACAGACCATAAGGCCTTTAGTCATACAGGAAACAAAGCGACATCAGCTTCCTAACATTATTAACCCGTGCAAGCAGAAACCGTTCCTTCCTGGACGCGATTAATACATACTTCATCACAGACCACATCATACAAGTCGCTCAAGGCCAATGACAGCTCTTAAGCACAAGAAAGGAGAGTCATCTCCCTTATCAATGGTCATCATTCACGCACACAGCCTGTAACCAGTCCTTCGCGTCAAACCCGTTGTAGCCAGTTCCAAATGTGAACGGTTGCTGTTAAAGCTAAAAATACTGCATCGTTTGGTAGGGGCAAAATTCAGTAACAGTTAACAAGGTAGCTCCCACTTTCTCATGCAGACCCAACATGAATTTAAGACAAGTGCAAACAATGAAATGAAAAACAACACAAACCATACTTAAACAGTAAAACCTCTCAAAACTGCAACTTCATCAATGCTGAAGTTCGAAACTACAGAAACATGCTGCGCTGAAATATATTGCTGCAGCTTTTACACAAGCATTACATATTGTGTATGGATAGTCTGGAAAGGCTTTACATCATCTGTATTTACATGTCTTAGGTTAACACGTGTTTATACCTGCTCTTAGCAACTGAAATTCATGTTTCAAATATCAGCAGTAAGTTTGTCGTTATTGCATATGCCATCATTAGAGTTGATTGTACGTGACATGTGTCATATTATCACATCTAAGGCACATGATTAAGGTTGATAGATAATTTAACTTGAGCATAAGGCCTCCAAAATCTGTTGTTAAAACTTCTTGTTTACATCATGAAAAGGGCTGTCATGATAACCAGGACACTTGCGATTGCAGAAATCCTTATGGTTTCTGGAAAGAAAGTATTTTCAAAACTACATTTTATACAAGAAGTCACTGATGGATTACAAACTATTTTCTTAATACATCTGATGCTGCAATGTCCAACCTAACCTGGGTATCGTGTGAAATACACACCTAGCTTGAAGTGAATATGAGTGATCCAGTTGATACTCGATAATGATGATCTCATTGTATTTATGTTTGGTTGTTGTTTAACGCCGCTCTCAGCAATATTCCAGCTATATGACGGCGGTCTGTAAATAATCGATTCTGGACCAGACAATCCAGTGATTGACATCATGAGCATCGATCAACGCAATTGGGATACCATGACATGCATCAGCCAAGTCAGCCTGACCACCTGATCCTGTTAGTCCCCTCTAACTACAAGCATAGTAGCCTTTTACGGCATGCGTGGATTGCTGAAGACCTATTCTATGCCGGACCTTCACGGGTCGATCTCATTGTAAACATGTCTGTCTGTATGTTCACTTCACCGGGGACTATGTTGGCTTGTGGCAGAAACATGTGGCAAAGCCGAGACCACGTTTGTTATAGTCAACTGAAAATCTGTTTTCAGACAGTGACCGGTATATTTAATACATAAGGAAGTTATATATGGATGCCAGAGTACTTGTTTTCTTCTGTCGACTACCATCAAATGAACTTGCCTGCTCCGCTGTCGCCGACGTGGTTGTAGCCCCCTGCGAACATGACTGCCTGCAGCTGGTCTGGGTTGAACAACTTCTGCTGCTCGGGAGTGATGCGCTGAGCCTGGGACTTGGACAGGCCTCGGATCTGGTTCACTGTGAGTGACTGTAAAACACGTCAAACGTGTTGGACACGTACATACAACAGGGTCACACTCTGAGAGGGACTGTAAAACACGCCAAACGTCTAGGACACGTACATACAACAGGGTCACACACTGAGAGGGACTGTAAAACACGTTCAACGTGTAGGACACGTACATACAACAGGGTCACACACTGAGAGTGACTGTAAAACACGTTCAACGTGTAGGACACGTACATACAACAGGGTCACACACTGAGAGTGACTGTAAAACACGTTCAACGTGTAGGACACGTACATACAACAGGGTCACACACTGAGAGGGACTGTAAAACACGCCAAACGTCGAGGACACGTACATACAACAGGGTCACACACTGAGATTGACTGTAAAACACGTAAAACGTCTAGGACACGTTCATACAACAGGGTCACACACCGAGAGGGACTGTAAAACACGTCAAACTTGTAGGACACGTACATACAACAGGGTCACACACTGAGAGGGACTGTAAAACACGCCAAACGTCGAGGACACGTACATACAACAGGGTCACACTCTGAGAGGGACTGTAAAACACGTCATACATGTTGGACGCGAACATATGTAGGCCCTGTCGTTTCAGAGTGAGTTAGTTGGGTTTAAGGCCGATTTTAAAAGTGTACTGGTTATATTACGGCGTGTCAGCTTAATGTGGGAGGAAATCCTGAAGTGATGCAGGTCTCAGACATTTACCACTTTGGTGAAACCCAAGAGCACGGAGATGGTGATGACAAACCTAGAAACATAATCGGGGCGAACAGGGAAATGAACCCACAGTCAAAGGTTTCTGGCGTGCCCAAATTACGTAACTCTTCACAACGAAGTACGGTGGCTTAAACGACTCGGCCACCCCTGGACCCGTAATTTAAGAGAAGACGCAGAAATACAACACATATTACGAAAACCCCATGCTGCATATCTATTTTTTATAATGACACATGCAGCAATGGCCGTGTAACGGCCAAACAATACATTTTCAATATTGCAATCGGATCAGAATTGTATGAGCACATTTTAGACACCATAACAGCTGGGAATCATTGTTATACAATTTCAGTTCCATGTGTCTTGTAATTTCAGAAGAGACGTCGAAAATGCAAACGTTAACGACAGACGGACGAGAGAACGGACGGACGGACGGACAACCGGAGGGGCGATGTACAGCGCGCCACGACGTAGGCTTTCATCAAATACTGGAGTACAAGGCTTACACTGATTGTAGCGGCAGGCAGGATGGCGATGGTTTGCGGGCGGATCTCGGCCAGGTGACTCCCCGACATCTGGGACAGCTCGGAACCAGTCAGGCCGGCTGAAGGTGACAGTACTCATTAAAGTAGATCCCAAAATCAGTAATGATTTGAGCAGATTAACTCTATTAGCAAAACATTTACACCCGCATCGTATATTTCTGGGAATCCACATGTGGATTTAGAAAATGAATTTGATTACAAGGTAAATACTATCAGTAGGATAGTCTCATGCTAAACCGTTAACGAAAATCTGATATGAAGTGTAGAGCACCAAAATTAAATTAAATTAGTTTCCATTAACTAATCAGTCACATTACCGAGGACGTTGTTGACGTTGGTGGTGGTGGCGGTGGACCAAGTACTGACGGCACCAAACACATTCTTGGCCTTTCCAGCGAAAGCCTTAAGCTGCTGTTCAGAACATTTGGAAAGTTCGCCAATCTTGATGACAGCGTCTCTGTAATGATACAAACAAGGATATTTTTATGGATAGTTGTCATGCAATGTCTGATGTCCAGTACGTGGAATAAGCTAAGTCATTACTATGAAAAAGTGCAGTATGAACTGTGGAACCAGACAGTGCAGTATGGACTGTGGAACCAGACAGTGCAGTATGAACTGTGGAACCAGACAGTGCAGTATGGACTGTGGAACCAGAAAGTGCTGTGTGGACTGTCGAACCCGAAAGTGCAGTATGGACTGTGGAACTAGACAGTGCAGTATGGACTGTGGAACTAGACAGTGCAGTATGGACTGTGGAACCAGACAGTGCAGTATGGACTGTGGAACCAGACAGTGCTGTATGGACTGTGGAACTAGACAGTGCAGTATGGACTGTGGAACCAGACAGTGCTGTATGGACTGTGGAACCAGACAGTGCAGTATGGACTGTGGAACCAGACAGTGCTGTATGGACTGTGGAACCAGACAGTGCTGTATGGACTGTGGAACCAGACAGTGCAGTATGGACTGTGGAACCAGACAGTGCTGTATGGACTGTGGAACTAGACAGTGCAGTATGGACTGTGGAACTAGACAGTGCAGTATGGACTGTGGAACCAGACAGTGCTGTATGGACTGTGGAACTAGACAGTGCAGTATGGACTGTGGAACCAGACAGTGCTGTGTGGACTGTGGAACTAGACAGTGCAGTATGGACTGTGGAACCGGACAGTGCAGTATGGACTGTGGAACCAGACAGTGCTGTATGGACTGTGGAACCTGACAGTGCTGTATGGACTGTGGAACCAGACAGTGCTGTATGGACTGTGGAACCAGACAGTGCTGTATGGACTGTGGAACTAGACAGTGCAGTATGGACTGTGGAACTAGACAGTGCAGTATGGACTGTGGAACTAAACAGTGCAGTATGGACTGTGGAACCAGAAAGTGCAGTATGGACTGTGGAACTAGACAGTGCAGTATGGACTGTGGAACTAAACAGTGCAGTATGGACTGTGGAACCAGACAGTTCTGTATGGACTGTGGAACTAGACAGTGCAGTATGGACTGTGGAACTAGACAGTGCAGTATGGACTGTGGAACTAAACAGTGCAGTATGGACTGTGGAACCAGACAGTGCTGTATGGACTGTGGAACCAGACAGTGCAGTATGGACTGTGGAACCAGAAAGTGCAGTATGGACTGTGGAACCAGAAAGTGCTGTATGGACTGTGGAACCAGACAGTGCAGTATGGACTGTGGAACCAGAAAGTGCAGTATGGACTGTGGAACCAGAAAGTGCAGTATGGACTGTGGAACCAGAAAGTGCTGTGTGAACTGTGGAACCAGACAGTGCTGGTACACATACCGGAGTCAACATGCCATTAGTTGCTGTCTATACTCTACATCAGTTGACCTGACCACTTGGTTTGACCACTGTACGTTTATCAAGCATCAACAAAAAAATCGAAATCAGCGTGACATCACTTTCGAAACCCATTGCAATCGTGTATGTCCGTTAGGTCTATTGACATTTTTCTTGGAGCCGTGAAGATCCGGGTTAGAATAGGTGTTCAGCAACCCATGCTTGCCGTAAGAGGCGAGTATGCTTGTCGTGAGAGGCGACTAACGGGATCGGGTGGTCAGACTCGCTGACTTGGTTGATGCATGTCATCGTACACCAACTGCGATGACCGAGGCTCTTTATGTCAATCACTGGATTGTCTGGTCCAGACTCGATTGTTTACAGACCATATAATTGGAATATTGCTGAGTGGTGTTAAACAACAAACAAACAACATACGTTACGTATGTATTTGAAACGTGTTCGAAAAGAAGCGAATGAACATATTTGTCGTGTGGCAGCCTTGATTTTGAAACGTTAATTACACACAATTGACATATTGAACAAAACACATTAAAACTGAGGATTTCACACTGGGTGACATGCATGATGTCTGAAAAATGGGTGTTCACCCCATTCTGAATTACTAATTTTCCACATGCAGCACGAAGTTTCCGAAACCATTAGTCCCTTCTGAAATACACACCGGGAATTTACGTGATCAAATTACGACATACCCATAGGCTGCATCTGTGATGGACCCGATCTGGGTATCAGTGAGCCCACAGGAAAAGTGTCCGATGGTATTCAGTTCAGTTCCCGTGATGCTCGCTACACTGTCAGACTTCTCACTCGTCAGCCATTTGCTGGCAACACTGGCGCGCTGTTTGAACGAAGAGACGAGGTAGGAGATAAGTTATTATCGTCCCGTGTTAAATATATAGATACAAAATATGTCGTAGTATTACTTCCAGGTGCGCTAGATGATTTGGACAAGGTATGTTATCTTTGTTTTGATTTAGCACACAGGAGCTGGGTGACAGATATTTCATTTGTATTCCATGACAAAAGCATCCCTGCTTTCATGGCTGTCAATATGTTCATTTAAGTTTTCGGGTCGTAATTTCTTTTCCAGAACATTGCAGCTAATTTGATCATCATTCATGATAAATGTACGCGCCTATTATACCAGTATTTCCATACGGAAACATACATAATGATCTTGTGGAGAACCAACCTGTTCTGGGGTCCATGTTGGGCGAGTTCCATGTGTTCCGAGGAGGGATGTTGTCCAAGCCAGTGTCCCCAGGTCAGCAGTGGAGAGTCCCTCCAACAAGGTGCCGGAGTCTTGAACGTTGTTTGCCGTCCATGCAGTGAGGTCCGAGTTGTGAATCTGAACCATGGAAACCACGAGAGAAGTGATTGTATATTTTTGTCTCATGTACTTATTTCATTTAGTTCATTTATCAAATCACCAATAAGATAATATAAACTAGTGGTCCCCAAATAATATAAACTTGTGACCCCCAAACAGCAAATAAAACATGAATAGGTTATTATATTGTGCTTGCATGATATAAGGATTTTGCCAGTAATAACCCACACACATGACCCAAACCATAGTGTAAACACTGACCGCTGCAGTCTTCAGACGACTAGCCAGTTCTGTCTTCTGCTCGGCTGACCACTCCATCACCTTACCGAGGGTCGTGAGGCACTCAAGGAAAACTGCGTCTGAGAGTTCCTTTAGTTGGACAGTGGTCAGAGCCTTTGCCTGCTGACCCATAGCCTTGATGTCGCTGCAAGTCAGTGATGCTGAAACACAACGTGGATCACTGTGAACGTTGGTGTGTCCTTGATGACCTATTTGTATGAGACGAAAGCTACTCAGAGAGAAGTTTGGAGGTATTCATTTGCTTGCTGTGCTTTAACTAACAACTGAAAATACTTCTCCAGTACCTCATGCTTTCCTGAAGGTCAGCCAACAAGGTGGCTCCGTCATGAGTATTAGGCCCGTTCCAAAGTGAAAATACCAATGTCAATACTAGGAATTGCTGACTAGTGACAGATCCATAGCAAGACTGAGACGCCAATAACTAGTAAAACATCCATTCTTAGACCGAGAAGTCAATAACTAGTAAAACATCCATTCTTAGACTGAGACGTCAGAAACTAGCGAAACATCCATAGAAAGACTGAGGCGTCAATAACTAGTAAAACATTTATTCTTAGACTGAGACGTCAGTAACTAGTGAAACATCCATAGCAAGACTGAGCCGTCAATAACTAGTAAAACACCCATTCTTAGACTGAGACGTCAGTAACTAGCGAAACATCCATAGCAAGACTGAGAGGCCAATAACTAGTAAAAAATCCATATTTAGACTGAGACGTCAGTAACTAGTGAAACATCCATAGCAAGACTGAGACGTCAATAACTAGTAAAACATCCATTGTTAGACTGGGCCGTCAATAACTAGTAAAACATCCATTCTTAGACTGAAAAGTCAATAACTAGTAAAACATCCATTCTTAGACTGAGACGTCAGTAACTAGTAAAACACCCATTCTTAGACTGAGACGTCAGTAACTAGTGAAACATCCATAGCAAGACTGAGCCGTCAATAACTAGTAAAACATCCATTCTTAGACTGAGACGTCAGTAACTAGTGAAACTTCCATAGCAAGACTGAGACGTCAATAACTAGTAAAACACCCATTCTTAGACTCAGAGGCCAATAACTAGTAAACATCCATGGCAAGCCTGAGTGGTCAATAGCTAGTAAAACATCCATATTTAGACTGAGACGTCAGTAACTAGTGAAACATCCATAGCAAGACTGAGACGTCAATAACTAGTAAAACATCCATTGTTAGACTGGGCCGTCAATAACTAGTAAAACATCCATTCTTAGACTGAGACGTCAGTAACTAGTAAAACATCCATAGCAAGACTGAGACGTCAATAACTAGTAAAACATCCATTGTTAGACTGGGCCGTCAATAACTAGTAAAACATCCATTCTTAGACTGAGACGTCAGTAACTAGTAAAACACCCATTCTTAGACTGAGACGTCAGTAACTAGTGAAACATCCATAGCAAGACTGAGCCGTCAATAACTAGTAAAACATCCATTCTTAGACTGAGACGTCAGTAACTAGTGAAACTTCCATAGCAAGACTGAGACGTCAATAACTAGTAAAACACCCATTCTTAGACTCAGAGGCCAATAACTAGTAAACATCCATGGCAAGCCTGAGTGGTCAATAGCTAGTAAAACATCCATATTTAGACTGAGACGGCAGTAACTAGTGAAACATCCATAGCAAGACTGAGCCGTCAATAACTAGTAAAACATCCATTCTTAGACTGAGACGTCAGTAACTAGTAAAACACCCATTCTTAGACTGAGACGTCAGTAACTAGTGAAACATCCATAGCAAGACTGAGCCATCAATAACTAGTAAAACATCCATTCTTAGACCGAGAAGTCAATAACTAGTAAAACATCCATTTTTAGACTGAGACGTCAGAAACTAGCGAAACATCCATTGAAAGACTGAGGCGTCAATAACTAGTAAAACATTTATTCTTAGACTGAGACGTCAGTAACTAGTGAAACATCCATAGCAAGACTGAGCCGTCAATAACTAGTAAAACACCCATTCTTAGACTGAGACGTCAGTAACTAGCAAAACATCCATAGCAAGACTGAGAGGCCAATAACTAGTAAAATATCCATATTTAGACTGAGACGTCAGTAACTAGTGAAACATCCATAGCAAGACTGAGACGTCAATAACTAGTAAAACATCCATTGTTAGACTGGGCCGTCAATAACTAGTAAAACATCCATTCTTAGACTGAAAAGTCAATAACTAGTAAAACATCCATTCTTAGACTGAGACGTCAGTAACTAGTAAAACACCCATTCTTAGACTGAGACGTCAGTAACTAGTGAAACATCCATAGCAAGACTGAGCCGTCAATAACTAGTAAAACATCCATTCTTAGACTGAGACGTCAGTAACTAGTGAAACTTCCATAGCAAGACTGAGACGTCAATAACTAGTAAAACACCCATTCTTAGACTCAGAGGCCAATAACTAGTAAACATCCATGGCAAGCCTGAGTGGTCAATAGCTAGTAAAACATCCATATTTAGACTGAGACGGCAGTAACTAGTGAAACATCCATAGCAAGACTGAGACGTCAATAACTAGTAAAACACCCATTCTTAGACTGAGAGGCCAATAACTAGTAAACATCCATGGCAAGCCTGAGAGGTCAATAGCTAGTAAAACATCCATATTTAGACTGAGACGGCAGTAACTAGTGAAACATCCATAGCCAGACTGAGAGGTCAATAACTAGTAAAACATCCATTCTTAGACTGAGACGTCAGTAACTAGTAAAACACCCATTCTTAGACTGAGACGTCAGTAACTAGTGAAACATCCATAGCAAGACTGAGCCATCAATAACTAGTAAAACATCCATTCTTAGACCGTGAAGTCAATAACTAGTAAAACATCCATTCTTAGACTGAGACGTCAGAAACTAGCGAAACATCCATTGAAAGACTGAGGCGTCAATAACTAGTGAAACATTTATTCTTAGACTGAGACGTCAGTAACTAGTGAAACATCCATAGCAAGACTGAGCCGTCAATAACTAGTAAAACACCCATTCTTAGACTGAGACGTCAGTAACTAGCGAAACATCCATAGCAAGACTGAGAGGCCAATAACTAGTAAAATATCCATATTTAGACTGAGACGTCAGTAACTAGTGAAACATCCATAGCAAGACTGAGACGTCAATAACTAGTAAAACATCCATTGTTAGACTGGGCCGTCAATAACTAGTAAAACATCCATTCTTAGACTGAAAAGTCAATAACTAGTAAAACATCCATTCTTAGACTGAGACGTCAGTAACTAGTAAAACACCCATTCTTAGACTGAGACGTCAGTAACTAGTGAAACATCCATAGCAAGACTGAGCCGTCAATAACTAGTAAAACATCCATTCTTAGACTGAGACGTCAGTAACTAGTGAAACTTCCATAGCAAGACTGAGACGTCAATAACTAGTAAAACACCCATTCTTAGACTCAGAGGCCAATAACTAGTAAACATCCATGGCAAGCCTGAGAGGTCAACAGCTAGTAAAACATCCATATTTAGACTGAGACGGCAGTAACTAGTGAAACATCCATAGCCAGACTGAGAGGTCAATAACTAGTAAAACATCCATTCTTAGACCGAGAAGTCAATAACTAGTAAAACATCCATTCTTAGACTGAGAAGTCAGTAACTAGTTAAACATCCATAGCAAGACTGAGACGTCAGTAACTAGTAAAACACCCATTCTTAGACTGAAAAGTCAATAACTAGTAAAACATCCATTCTTAGACTGAGACGTCAGTAACTAGTAAAACACCCATTCTTAGACTGAGACGTCAGTAACTAGTGAAACATCCATAGCAAGACTGAGCCGTCAATAACTAGTAAAACATCCATTCTTAGACTGAGACGTCAGTAACTAGTGAAACTTCCATAGCAAGACTGAGACGTCAATAACTAGTAAAACACCCATTCTTAGACTCAGAGGCCAAAAACTAGTAAACATCCATGGCAAGCCTGAGTGGTCAATAGCTAGTAAAACATCCATATTTAGACTGAGACGGCAGTAACTAGTGAAACATCCATAGCAAGACTGAGCCGTCAATAACTAGTAAAACACCCATTCTTAGACTGAGAGGCCAATAACTAGTAAACATCCATGGCAAGCCTGAGAGGTCAATAGCTAGTAAAACATCCATATTTAGACTGAGACGGCAGTAACTAGTGAAACATCCATAGCCAGACTGAGAGGTCAATAACTAGTAAAACATCCATTCTTAGACTGAGACGTCAGTAACTAGTAAAACACCCATTCTTAGACTGAGACGTCAGTAACTAGTGAAACATCCATAGCAAGACTGAGCCATCAATAACTAGTAAAACATCCATTCTTAGACCGTGAAGTCAATAACTAGTAAAACATCCATTCTTAGACTGAGACGTCAGAAACTAGCGAAACATCCATTGAAAGACTGAGGCGTCAATAACTAGTGAAACATTTATTCTTAGACTGAGACGTCAGTAACTAGTGAAACATCCATAGCAAGACTGAGCCGTCAATAACTAGTAAAACACCCATTCTTAGACTGAGACGTCAGTAACTAGCGAAACATCCATAGCAAGACTGAGAGGCCAATAACTAGTAAAATATCCATATTTAGACTGAGACGTCAGTAACTAGTGAAACATCCATAGCAAGACTGAGACGTCAATAACTAGTAAAACATCCATTGTTAGACTGGGCCGTCAATAACTAGTAAAACATCCATTCTTAGACTGAAAAGTCAATAACTAGTAAAACATCCATTCTTAGACTGAGACGTCAGTAACTAGTAAAACACCCATTCTTAGACTGAGACGTCAGTAACTAGTGAAACATCCATAGCAAGACTGAGCCGTCAATAACTAGTAAAACATCCATTCTTAGACTGAGACGTCAGTAACTAGTGAAACTTCCATAGCAAGACTGAGACGTCAATAACTAGTAAAACACCCATTCTTAGACTCAGAGGCCAATAACTAGTAAACATCCATGGCAAGCCTGAGAGGTCAACAGCTAGTAAAACATCCATATTTAGACTGAGACGGCAGTAACTAGTGAAACATCCATAGCCAGACTGAGAGGTCAATAACTAGTAAAACATCCATTCTTAGACCGAGAAGTCAATAACTAGTAAAACATCCATTCTTATACTGAGAAGTCAGTAACTAGTTAAACATCCATAGCAAGACTGAGACGTCAGTAACTAGTAAAACACCCATTCTTAGACTGAGACGTCAGTAACTAGTGAAACATCCATTCTTAGACTGAGACGTCAATAACTAGTAAAACACCCATTCTGAGACTGAGACGTCAATAACTAGTGAAACATCCATAGCAAGACTGAGACGTCAATAACTAGTAAAACACCCATTCTTAGACTCAGAGGCCAATAACTAGTAAACATCCATGGCAAGCATGAGAGGTCAACAGCTAGTAAAACATCCATATTTAGACTGAGACGGCAGTAACTAGTGAAACATCCATAGCCAGACTGAGAGGTCAATAACTAGTAAAACATCAATTCTTAGACTGAGACGTCAGTAACTAGTTTAACATCCATAGCAAGACTGAGAGGTCAATAACTAGTAAAACATCCATTCTTAGACTGAGACGTCAGTAACTAGCGAAACATCCATGGCAAGACTGAGAGGTCAATAACTAGTAAAACATCCATTGTTAGACTGAGCCGTCAATAACTAGTAAAACATCCATTCTTAGACTGAGAAGTCAATAACTAGTAAAACATCCATTCTCAGACTGAGACGTCAATAACTAGTAAAACACCCATTCTTAGACTGAGACGTAAGTAACTAGTGAAACATCCATAGCAAGACTGAGGGGTCAATAACTAGTAAAACACCCATTCTTAGACTGAGAGGCCAATAACTAGTAAACATCCATAGAAAGCATGAGAGGTCAACAGCTAGTAAAACATCCATATTTAGACTGAGACGGCAGTAACTAGTGAAACATCCATAGCAAGACTGAGACGTCAATAACTAGTATAACACCCATTCTTAGGCTGAGACGTCAATAACTAGTAAAACATCCATTCTTAGGCTGAGACGGCAGTAACTAGTGAAACTTCCATAGCAAGATTGAGACGTCAATAACTAGTAAAACATCCATTGTTAGACTGAGATGTCAGTTACTAGTAAAACACCCATTCTTAGACTGAGAAGACAATAACTAGTAAAACATCCATTCTTAGACTAAGACGTCAGTAACTAGTAAAACATTCATAGCAAGACTGAGAGGTCAATAACTAGTAAAACATCCATAGCAAGACTGAGGCGTCAATAACTAGTAAAACATCCATGGCAAGACTGAGAGGTCAGTAACTAGTAGAACATCCATAGCAAGCATGAGAGGTCAATAGCTAGTAAAACATCCATATTTAGACTGAGACGGCAGTAACTAGTGAAACATCCATAGCAAGACTGAGCCGTCAATAACTTGTAAACCATCAATTCTTAGACTGAGAAGTCAATAACTAGTAAAACATCCATTCTTAGACTGAGACGTCAGTAACTAGTAAAACATCCATGGCAAGACTAACGAGTGAAACATCCATAGCAAGTCTGAGCCGTCAATAACTAGTAAAACACCCATTCTCAGACTGAGACGTCAATAACTAGTAACACATCCATTCTTAGACTGAGACGTCAGTAACTAGCGAAACATCCATGGCAAGACTGAGAGGCCAATAACTAGTAAAACATCCATGGCAAGACTGAGAGGTCAGTAACTAGTAAAACATCCATAGCAAGCATGAGAGGTCAATAGCTTGTAAAACATCCATAGCAAGACTGAGACGGCAGTAACTAGTGAAACATCCATAGGAAGACTGAGACGCAAATAACTAGTAAAACATCCATTGTTAGACTGAGCCGTCAATAACTAGTAAACCATCAAATCTTAGACTGAGAAGTCAATAACTAGTAAAACATCCATTCTTAGACTGAGACGTCAGTAACTAGTGAAACATCCATGGCAAGACTAAGCCGTCAATAACTAGTAAAACACTCATTCTTAGACTGACACGTCAGTAACTAGCGAAACATCCATGGCAAGACTGAGAGGTCAATAACTAGTAAAACATCCATTCTTAGACTGAGATGTCAGTAACTTGTGAAACATCCATAGCAAGACTGAGAGGTCAATAACTAATGAAACATCCATTGTTAGACTGGGCCGTCAATAACTAGTAAAACATCCATTCTTAGACTGAGACGTCAGTAACTAGTTAAACATCCATAGCAAGACTGAGAGGTCAATAACTAGTATAACACCCATTCTTAGACCGAGAAGTCAATAGCTAGTAAAACACCCATTCTTAGACTGAGACGTCAATAACTAGCGAAACATCCATGGCAAGACTGAGAGGTCAATAACTTGTAAATCATCCATGCTTAGACTGAGACGTCAATAACTAGTAAAGCAGCAATAGCAAGACTGAGAGGTCAGTAACTAGTAAAACATCCATGGCAAGACTGAGAGGTCAGTAACTAGTGATAGATCCATAGCAAGACTGAGATGTCAAAAACTAGTAAAACATCCATGGCAAGATTGAGAGGTCAATAACCAGTAAAACAAACATTCTTAGACCGAGACGGCAGTAACTAGTGAAACATCCATTCTTAAACTGAGACGTCAATAACTAGTAAAACATCCATAGCAAGACTAACAGGTCAATAATGAGTGAAACATCCACAGCAAGACTGAGAGGTCAATTACCAGTGAAACATCCACAGCAAGACTGAGAGGTCAATTACTGGTGAAACATCCACAGCAAGACTGAGAGGTCAATTACCAGTGAAACATCCATGGCAAGACTGAGAGGTCAAATACCTGGTGAAATCCCCTTCTTCCCCAAACTGACCTGTCGCTCTCTTCCGGCGTCTGGCGGCGGAAGACGCAGTAGTTCTCTCGGAGATTCTTGCATCCACCAGTGCCTTGACTACCTGGGTGTTTCCTTCAGCAAGTGCCGCCGTGTCCACACCGTCGCGTAGCGCTGCTCGCTGCTCAACCACAATGTCCAGCTTGTCCAGGATGTCCGAAATGTAGTCCAGGGCCTCGGACCTGACAGCCTGAAGTATGACACGTCAGTGATGCTTGTGCGAGCTCTTGTACGTGTAGTACTAATGTAGAACTACTGCAGTATTACTGCTGTTTTGGTAATAATGTATTACGATTGCATGATTTACTTACACTAAATCTCAGCAACCGCATAGGGATTATCATTATCTTCCTGCTACAGTATTACTATCGTATTAACGTAGCTATATAAGTGCAATAATCTTGGACGCGAGGTTAGACCACATTTCACCTCACCTCACCTCACCTCCCTATCGTATTAGTAAATGATTAAAGCAGTCACTTTCAAAGCAGTTTAATCTCAGAGTTGTGCTATCTCTGCAATCTATACTATAATGATTATTTCTTTCTTGTGTTGTGTCCACTACATTGCTATAACAGTTATCCATAAAAGTCCTCTAAGTTTCCAAAATTTGAAACATCAGTGACAAAAGTGATGTCCGATGCTGTTCGCCATTTTGACTTGTACCATATGTTCCCGTGTTTTCTTAGGTGAACATTTGACATGCCTTTGCATGTATTTGTGACGGATGCCCCCGAATGGGCAGGATACGCTGACCTTTTCGCGAACACCTGGTATCATCACTATTTCCTAGAGAATCGATCCGGGTAGTATTGGTCTTCAGCATCCCAAGCTTGTCGTAAGAGTCGACTAACGGGATCTGGTGGTCAGGCTCGCTGACTTGGTTGATGCATGTCATCGTATCCCAATCGCTTGGATCGATGCTCATGATGTCAATCACTGGATTGTCTGGTCCAGACTCGATTATTTACAGACCGCCGTCATATAGCTGGAATATTGCCGAGTGCGGCGTTCAACAACAAACAAACACATCATAGAGATTCATAAACACATGCTCATGATATAGTCGGAAGCATACAATCGACTCGGCTTTTGCCAGAGAGTTCGTATGAATATGGAATGGATTTTTATGTTTTTATTTAAATGGACACCTACCGCAGGGATCTTGGCGAGCGAAGCAGCGTCCTCGTCCGTGAGGAAGGACATTATCATCCCCATCTTCTCGCCATCCAGAGACGCAAGGTCGGTGATACTGTAATACATAGCAAGGTGAGCATCATCACCGTCATCGAGCACTGACACGTTAGACCTGGTGTTAGTCATTGATTTCTCCGCAAGATTTCACAAGGCGGGGACTCCTTTTACTGAGGAATCGACCCGGATCATCAGCGTAAGGAGCAAACACTTTAACCATTCCGCCCCCACACCTGTCCCCGTACGGCACTGGTTGTGTTCATGCTCAATCAATCATGTTTGTCACTTGCTATTTTTGACCATTTGTAACAAGCTCGTCATGAATAACATCGCCATGGCATCATGATTGTCCGTGGCCGTGCAAGATTAATATCTGCCGCTAGTTGGCAAAAGATAATGTTTGTAGCTAGCAGGTCATGTATTGTGCCTGTTTCTAGTTGGTCATGAATTGTATGTGTTGCTAGTTGGTATGAATTGTATGTGTTGCCAGTTGGTGTATATTGTGCCTGTTTCTATTTGGTCATGAACTGTATGTGTTGCTAGTTGGTATGAACTGTATGTGTTGAACTGTGCCAGTTTGTATGTATTGTGCCTCTTTCTAGTTGCCTCTTTCACGAATTGTATGTGTTGCTAGTTGGTATGTATTTCTAGTTGGTATGAATTGTATGTGATGCTAGTTGGTATGAATTATATGTGTTGCTAGTTGGTATATATTGTGCCTGTTTCTAGTTGGTCATGAACTGTATGTGCTGCTAGTTGGTATATATTGTGCCTCTTTCTAGTGGGTCATGAATTGTTTGTGTTGCTAGTTGGTCATGAATTGCATGTTATGCTAGTTTTATGAATTGTGTGTGATGCTAGTTATATGACTTGTATGTGTTGATAGTTGCATGAATTGTATGTGTTGATAGTTGTAGGAATTGGATGTATTGCTAGTTGTATGAATTGGATGTGTTGCTAGTTGCATGAATTGGATGTGTTGCTAGTTGTATGAATTGTATGTGATGCTAGTTGTAGGAATTGGATGTGTTGCTAGTTGGCCATGGCTTGTGTTTGTCATCAGTAAGTACTCCTCCATGGACGTGAGCCGCTCACCCTGCTGCCGACTGGATCTTCTCCTTGTATTTCTTCCTGGTGGCGGCGTCCATGGGGGGACACGTCTGGAGCTTGCTCCCGGCGGCATCCTTGACAGCAGTCGCATCAAGGTCACTGACGCGCGCCCCGAGGAAGCAGACGTAATCCCCGAGTTCCTGCACCACGTCGGTCGTGATGGCGCCTGATGTCGCCCCCGTCTGTAGCATGAGGAGGAGAACATCAAAGCAGCCGTTTGCAAGCACAGGTAAACAGAACGATGTTGGTGACAGGTTTCACTATATTATGTGTGCCTTATTTTGCAGAGTCTCAAATTTGGTTAAGTTAAAAAAATTCAAAGTAAAATATAGTTTTGCAAAATAGGCTAACTTAGAAATGTGCAAGGTTTGGCAATGTTCTTATAAATATCGTAACTGTTCCGATAAAATGTTAAATTAACCCTTTTTTCCTCAGACGCCGGGGAACTTGACCCTTGCCTAATCAAGTTTTGTTCTGTTCTGGTGATCTGCCTAGGGATGGTCTTCAAATGTGTCTCACATACTCGTAATATACCCGTGTGCTATGCTCACCAGACATTCCAGGGCGTATTTGACCTGACTTTCGAGGACAGACTTTGTCACGGTCGTCTTGTCCATGCCCTTCAGTTTCTTCACAACGTCAGCACACAGAGAAGTAGGGATCTCCTTCTTCAGGGCACTTTCACTGAAACGTGGTGGTAATTTCCATTTTCATCCCCTTCAAAGATGTACATGTCAGTTTGATGGTATCAGTGATATTATTATTATTATTATTATTATTATTATTATTATTATTATTATTATTATTTACGTACTTGTAGCCCTTCAACACTTTGGCCAAAAGAGCAACTTGATCAGCGGTAGAAACCTTGTTGTCGCCAGTGTAGTATGCGGTGATTTTCGCCTCAAGAGTCTGCGACTAAAAGAGTTTGGATCAAGAGCAAGTTTAAAACCAGATTCTTGCTCATTTCATAGAATTATGTACATTACATGATTAAAATCATTTGCGACAAAAGGGTGTCTACATGTCAAACAAGTGCGGTACCACCTGATAACCTTTTCGTCTTGCTCATATCATGCGATATTCCGTCACATACGTTTGCCGTTATCTGTATAAAGTTGTTTATCTGTGTACATAGCAAACATAAAACAGTAAACGGGCTCTGGTTTGTGACACAGTGACTAACAAAGCGTGGAACATACACTTAATCTACGAATATGATAGGTGTATTGGGTAATTCAGGAATAAAATACCTTGGCTTCGCTCAGTTTGCCGGTTCCTTCAAGTTTGCTGAAAAGTTCAGGCAGTTTATCATCTGTGGGGAACTTGCCGAGCTGTTCCTTAGACATTCCTGGGAAGATCACAAACAGCGAGCTGACAGTCTCCGTGTCGTACTTGGCATTGCTTGCCCCTGGCTCGCCCAGCTTAGCCACGAGAATCTCAGCCATGGCACCCAACTGTCCATACCAACATATTCATATGTTACAGGTAGTTCTTCCACATTGGATGCAAGGCAGATCGTTGGTAGTGTGAAGACAAAGCCTTCACTGTCTATGAACACGTAGAGTGGGTGGGTTTAGGGGCCCCCGTTCAACAGTATTTCAGTTACATCAGGGCGTAGCAACACGATATTGAATGAAAGTCCCAATGGGGTGCAGATATTTGACGTTTACATGGTTTTCGGAACCCGCGGGTATGGTGCTGACAAAGCTCTTATCATAATCATGGTGATTATTGGGTTCGAATCTTAGGTTTATTGAAGGCCTTAGGGGGGCAACTCAGTACAGCGAATAGCAGTGGTTGTGGCGAGCCGTCTCCTCTTAAATATGTAGAACGGTCAGAACATCCGTTCAAAAAATAGAAAAGATATCAACCACAGGACTGGAATAATTGTACAAGTAGAATGTAAGGAAGTACTAAAACTTATATTATATTATGTGGTGAAGACCGTACGCACCTGTGCCCTATTGCAGTCCAGCTTGCACTTGCCCCCCGCTGCCTTAATGGTGTCCAGGAAGGAAGGGTCCCACGACTTGATCTCCGCCAGGGTAAGTCCCTGACAGATCTTACCCAGAGAACACACGTTGTCCGTGATAGTCTTGTTGCCCCGCTTCATCTGTCAACATTCACACATCAGCTACTGCACATTGCCTCTCTACACGAATACCTCCAACCGTATATGTATATCAAGATGTGTGATCTGTGCACCATGATCTCCTGCTATGAATGTCTGGTGTCGGTATAATAATCTGTGACCTGATAATTTCAGAATTGTACACTGAGATCAATAATACAAATCACGGTCTATGACACCTGGTTATTTTATCGTTTTACAATCCATGATAGCATCAAGCAGTTACTCCTGTTAATAATCATATTCCCGATTTACATATTTTCATACACACCTTTTCAATAACCTTCAGCTGATTCTCCACAGGCATTTCTTCGTACCTCTCTTGCAGCATCGCCAAAACACCGTCATCTTCCATCGTGTCATCAGGAATCTTGTCAAAGTCTTCGCCATCCAAGCCCTTGATAAACACTTCCGCCCCCAGCTTCTCTTTCACGTCTGCAGCGGTCAGTGCCCCCTGCAATATAACCGGACTAGCTACTGTCTACTACTTATAAAACACACTCTGGTATTGGATACACATTTGGAACCCAATGGTTAGCGCTCAGGAATCCACTGAGACGAATTGCACACACATACGATATCAACTTCTTCAAATAATAGCCTTTACCGCTGAACATTATTTTATAATGCTGTTGGATAATTTCTTTTCAATTCCCGGGAATGGATAGTATAATATGTAACGCGCACTAAAATAAGTACTTACGTCACGTATGCTTGCCATGGCTGCTTTCCCTAAGCGTCTTGCCTAGAGAGAGAAATTGGGCCAATGAGTCAATACAATACGGGCGTCCGTACTAATACGTAATGACACATCGTGTTAACCACGTGTTAGAGAGACTGAGACACGGAGAGAGAGTCAAAAAGAGAGACGGAGACACGGAGTGAGACACACACAAAATGAGAGACGTCAGTCACAACTCACCAAAGGCATTGAACATGTATGGTAATATATTAGTTTAATTGCCCAGAGGGTATTTTCATATCCAGCCTAGGGACTGTACCTTGTCCTCATCAATATTAGCCAGATCTTTGAGGTCCCCGGCGTTGAAGGCCTGTCCTATGGCCTCGGTGGGTAGCTGGTCGATGTATTCCTTGGTAAAAGATGGTAGTACAGAGGCGATCTTTTTAATGTTCGCTGCTGTCTGTTCAGATGCGTTTTTGAAAGTGTTGCTCTTCATGGCTCTCTTTCCAAGCGCCCCAAGCTGGTTAAAAAAAACACCACGACGTATAATACATCTGTTGCCATAGTGTATTCTTGTGTTCCATCTTCACTTCTACATTGCAACAAGAGTGTTCACAAGCTTTCAGGTTTATCTACGCAACAGATCACATGTTGTTGACATATTTCTGACCATGTTTTCTTGTTCAAATGTCAAGCTTATATTTTCAGAAAATCAGCCAGAACATATGCTTTACCTGGTCTCCTGTCTGTTTTGTTTGTTTGTTTGTTGTTTATCGCCGCACTCCGGAATATTCCAGCTATATGACGGCGGTCTGTAAAATAATCGAGTCTGGACCAGACTGTCCAGTGATTGACATGAGCATCGATCCACGCAATCGATGACATGTATCAACCAAGTCAGCGAGCCTGACCACCCGACCCCGTTAGTCGCCTTTTACGGCAAGCATGGGTTCCTGAAGACCTATTCTACCCAGGATCTTCACCGGTCTTCCAGTCTGTAGTATCTTGCTAAGTAAAATTTCAATAATTTCAATATATAACTTTGATATTTAATTCAAATATTGTATTGTCAACCTGAGTAACATATGTGGATTATTATAAGATACTTCACATTCACTCATCACTTTGGGCGGTCGGGTAGCCTAGTGGTTAAAACGTTCGCTCGTCATGCCGAAGACCCGGGTTCGATTCCCGACATGGGTACAAAGTGTGAAGCCCATTTCTAGTGTCCCCCGAATAATGGAATATTGCTAAAAGTGGCGTAAAACCATACTCACTCACTCACTCACTCACTCACTCACTCGCTCATCACTTTGTTCAGTTGGCATACCTCTGTCGGGGATTTCCCCTTGGTCTCCAGAACATTGAGTGAATCAATGAAGTCATCGAATGTGGCGTCAGGTACATCCTCAAATACGTCCTCGCCCATTCCAACTTCAAACATGCTGAAACAAACAAGATAATCACAGTCACTTTGCCACGTAATTACCGTCAAACAAACATCAGACCTTAGGTATTCTGAACAACTGCTTTGATGTGATTACCAGACCATCTGTTGATGCCATTGTCACACCGCCCACTGACGTCATTGTCACATCATGTACTGATGTCATAACAACACTTGACACTGACGTCATAACAACACTAGACACTGACGTCATAACAACACTAGACACTGACGCCATTGTCACATCATGTACTGATATCATTACAACACTAGACACTGACGTCATAACAACACTAGACACTGGCGTCTTTGTCACATCATGTACTGATGTCATTACAACACTAGACACTGACGTCATAACACTAGACACTGACGTCATAAGAACACTAGACACTGACGTCATTGTCACATCATGTACTGATGTCATTACAACACTAGACATTGACGTCATAACAACAGTAGACACTGACGTCATTGTCACATCATGTACTGATGTCATTACCACTAGACACTGACGTCATAACAACACTAGACACTGACGTCATTGTCACATCATGTACTGATGTCATTACAACACTAGACACTGACGTGGTTTGTTTGTTTGTTATTTTTCGCCGCACTCAGCAATAGTCCAGCTATTCAATGTTATCATGAGCATCGATCCACGCAGTTGAGATACGATGACAGGCATCAACCAAGTCAGCGAGATTGACCACCCGAACCCGTTATTCGCCTCTCACGACAAGTATAATCGCCTTTTACAGTAAGCATGAGTTGCTGAAGACCTATTCAAACCCGGATCTTCACGGGTTTCGTACATTGATGTCATGAATGTAATAATGACACCAATGCATTGATGTCATTGTCACATCGCGAATAATGTCATTTCAACACTAGACACCAATGTCATCGTCACATCATCCATTGGTGTCATTATTACATTGGGGGCGGTCGGGTAGCCTAGTGGTTAAAGCGTTAGCTCGTTACGCCGAAGACCCGGGTTCAATTCCCGACGTGGGTACACTGTGTTAAGCCCATTTCTGGTGTCCCCCGCCGTGATATTGCTGGAATATTACTAAAAGCGGCGTAAAACCGAACTCACCCACCCACCATTTTTACATTGATGTCACTACAATCCCATGCATTGGTGTCATTATCATACCATGGATTGATGTCATTGTCACAACGTGCATTGATACATTGATACTGAAGACCTATTCTAACTCGGATCTTCATGGGTCAGAATAAGGCTTCAGTACCCATGCTTGCCGAAAGAAGCTACTAACGGGATCGGGTGGCCAGGCACCCACTGACTTGATTGATGCATGTGATCGTATCCCAATTTCGATTTTTCTCTTCTTTCTTTCAAATATTGTCTCGTTGTTTTAAGTTTTTTTCAAAATGTCATCAATGCAAGGTGCGTTTATTTCTAGTTTATTACAAAAACACTAAATTTCGATTTTTTTCTCGCTATTTCAATTTTTCTCGTTGCTTCGATTATTTCAATTATATTCTCGAAAAAACATTTCGAGTTTTTTAAATAACGAGAAAAAAATCTAAATTTAGTGTTTTGTAATAAACTAGAAATAAACGCACCTTGCATTGATGACATTATCACACGGTGTATTGATAGCATTGTCACAGCATGGATTGATGGCATTATCACACCTTATATTGATGACATTGTCACACCATGCATTGGTGGCATTGTCTCACCATGCATTGATGGCCTTACTACATCGTGTATTGATGGCATTGTCTCACCATGCATTGATGGCCTTACTACACCGTGTATTGATGGCATTGTCACACCATGCATTGATGGCATTACTACACCGTGTATTGATGGCATTGTCTCACCATGCATTGATGGCATTACTACATCGTGTATTGATGGCATTGTCACACCATGCATTGATGGCATTACTACACCGTGTATTGATGGCATTGTCTCACCATGCATTGATGGCTTTACTACACCGTGTATTGATGGCATTGTCTCACCATGCATTGATGGCATTACTACACCGTGTATTGATGGCATTGTCTCACCATGCATTGATGGCCTTACTACACCGTGTATTGATGGCATTGTCTCGGCATGCATTGATGGCATTACTACACCGTGTATTGATGGCATTGTCACACCATGCATTGATGGCATTACTACACCGTGTATTGATGGCATTGTCTCACCATGCATTGATGGCATTACTACACCGTGTATTGATGGCATTGTCTCGGCATGCATTGATGGCATTACTACACCGTGTATTGATGGCATTGTCTCGGCATGCATTGATGGCATTACTACACCGTGTATTGATGGCATTGTCTCACCATGCATTGATGGCATTTCTACACCGTGTATTGATGGCATTGTCTCACCATGCATTGATGGCATTACTACACCGTGTATTGATGGCATTGTCTCACCATGCATTGATGGCCTTACTACACCGTGTATTGATGGCATTGTCACACCATGCATTGATGGCATTACTACACCGTGTATTGATGGCATTGTCTCACCATGCATTGATGGCATTACTACACCGTGTATTGATGGCATTGTCACACCATGCATTGATGGCATTACTACACCGTGTATTGATGGCATTGTCACACCATGCATTGATAGCATGACTGCACCGTTTATTGATGGCATTGTCTCGGCATGCATTGATGGCATTACTACACCGTGTATTGATGGCATTGTCTCACCATGCATTGATGGCATTACTACACCGTGTATTGATGGCATTGTCTCACCATGCATTGATGGCATTACTACACCGTGTATTGATGGCATTTTCTCACCATGCATTGATGGCCTTACTACATCGTGTATTGATGGCATTGTCTCACCATGCATTGATGGCATTACTACACCGTGTATTGATGGCATTGTCTCACCATGCATTGATAGCATGACTGCACCGTGTATTGATGGCATTGTCTCACCATGCATTGATGGCATTACTACACCGTGTATTGATGGCATTGTCACACCATGCATTGATGGCATTACTACACCGTGTATTGATGGCATTGTCTCACCATGCATTGATGTCATTGTCACACCATGCATTGATGGCATTACTACACCGTGTATTGATGGCATTGTCACACCATGCATTGATGGCATTGTCACACCATGCATTGATGGCATTGTCACACCATGCATTGATGGCATTACTACACCGTGTATTGATGGCATTGTCACACCATGCATTGATGGCATTACTACATCGTGTATTGATGGCATTGTCTCACCATGCATTGATGGCATTACTACACCGTGTATTGATGGCATTGTCACACCATGCATTGATGGCATTACTACACCGTGTATTGATGGCATTGTCTCACCATGCATTGATGGCCTTACTACACCGTGTATTGATGGCATTGTCTCACCATGCATTGATGGCATTACTACACCGTGTATTGATGGCATTGTCTCACCATGCATTGATGGCCTTACTACACCGTGTATTGATGGCATTGTCTCACCATGCATTGATGGCATTACTACACCGTGTATTGATGGCATTGTCACACCATGCATTGATGGCATTACTACACCGTGTATTGATGGCATTGTCTCACCATGCATTGATGGCATTACTACACCGTGTATTGATGGCATTGTCTCACCATGCATTGATGGCATTACTACACCGTGTATTGATGGCATTGTCACACCATGCATTGATAGCATGACTGCACCGTGTATTGATGGCATTGTCTCGGCATGCATTGATGGCCTTACTACACCGTGTATTGATGGCATTGTCTCACCATGCATTGATGGCATTACTACACCGTGTATTGATGGCATTGTCACACCATGCATTGATGGCATTACTACACCGTGTATTGATGGCATTGTCTCACCATGCATTGATGGCATTACTACACCGTGTATTGATGGCATTGTCACACCATGCATTGATGGCATTACTACACCGTGTATTGATGGCATTGTCTCACCATGCATTGATGGCATTACTACACCGTGTATTGATGGCATTGTCACACCATGCATTGATGGCATTACTACACCGTGTATTGATGGCATTGTCTCACCATGCATTGATGGCATTACTACACCGTGTATTGATGGCATTGTCACACCATGCATTGATGGCATTACTACACCGTGTATTGATGGCATTGTCTCACCATGCATTGATGGCATTACTACACCGTGTATTGATGGCATTGTCACACCATGCATTGATGGCATTACTACACCGTGTATTGATGGCATTGTCTCACCATGCATTGATGGCATTACTACACCGTGTATTGATGGCATTGTCACACCATGCATTGATGGCATTACTACACCGTGTATTGATGGCATTGTCTCACCATGCATTGATGGCATTACTACACCGTGTATTGATGGCATTGTCACACCATGCATTGATGGCATTACTACACCTCGTATTGATGGCATTGTCTCACCATGCATTGATGGCATTACTACACCGTGTATTGATGGCATTGTCACACCATGCATTGATGGCATTACTACACCGTGTATTGATGGCATTGTCTCACCATGCATTGATGGCATTACTACACCGTGTATTGATGGCATTGTCACACCATGCATTGATGGCATTACTACACCGTGTATTGATGGCATTGTCTCACCATGCATTGATGGCATTACTACACCGTGTATTGATGGCATTGTCACACCATGCATTGATGGCATTACTACACCGTGTATTGATGGCATTGTCACACCATGCATTGATGTCATTGTCTCACCATGCATTGATGGCATTTCTACACCGTGTATTGATGGCATTGTCTCACCATGTATTGATGGCCTTACTACACCGTGTATTGATGGCATTGTCACACCATGCATTGGTGGCATTACTACACCGTGTATTTATGGCATTGTCTCACCATGCATTGATGTCATTGTGACACCATGCATTGTTGGCATTGCCACGCCATGCATTGATGGCTTTACTACACCATGTATTTATGGCATTGTCACGCCATGCATTGATGGCATTGTCACAAGGTGCAAAGATGCCATTGTCATACCGTGCATTGTTGGCATTGTCACACCATGCATTGATGGCATTGTCACAAGGTGCAAAGATGTCATTGTCACAACATGCATTGATGTCATGATCGTTTATGATTGATTGGAAGACCGTTCAGGTGTAAAGAATATCGGAAAGACTCATGACTACAGGCAGCAGTTAATATATACAGGCAGGCTTCATCAGATATTGGCAGAATTTACAAGAAACGGACAACATTCAGTGGCAATCTAAGCAGCACTGCCAGACAACAGGCACTGCTATTTAAAGCAACATTAGGCAACATCGGACTTCTGATATATATGATTGCCTGGGCCTGTGGGGAACCACCATCAGATAACGCTCATGGCATTGCCGACCCGTGAAGATCCTGGGTAGAATAGGTCTTCAGCAACCCATGCTTGCTGTAGAAGGCGACTAACGGGATAGAGTGGTCAGGCTCGCTGACTTGGTTGAAGCATGTCATCGATCCCAATTGCTTGGATCGATGCTCATGATATCAATCACTTGATTGTCTGGTCCAGACTCGATTATTTACAGACCGCCGTCATATAGCTGGAATATTGCTGAGTGCGACGTTAAACAACAAACCAACCAATCATGTAATTGCCTCGCCTCTGATGTGGAAGTTTAATGTGGCCTCTGTTGAACTTATAAACTGTGGGGGCACTTTATTGTGACCGTGGACCATTTCCAAATCGACAACAACTTCCGAAACAATGAAAACTCAATCCCTGTCAAATCATTAATACACATACCTGGCCAATTGGGCTGGTGTGGTCTGTCCTCTGTTGGTGGGTAGACCTTTCTTCACAATTTCGCCCACCTTAGCTCTGATAGACATGTCCGTTTCATCCACTCCTTCCAGAAACTCTTTAGCTGCTCCGCGGATCTGGAGTGAGAAGGAAATGGTGACAACGCGTCGTTTCGGCTTGCTCTGGGAACAAAACCTTAAGAGACGCAGATCGTACACTTTTACGACTTCACGTAGACCGACGATAATAGACCAAGAACATAAACGGGGCGACTCGGGTATTTGAACCAGAAATCAGTGGATCCTGACACGGATAAAGGGCTCGACTCTTCACAGTGAATTGCGTTGCCTTCGAACATTGAGTCACCCATGCCCCTCCGGGAATCTAGAAGTAAATGTTATAACGACAACCCGCAATCCGTCAGCCTGATCCTCTTTACTTGCCTCTTATAACAAGCAGGGGGTACTGTGGACCTATTCTTCCCTGGATGGAAACACTGATAATGTATACATAGGCGGACAGATCCGCGTTGAAGCAGGGGGCATTAGATTGGTTTTTGTAAATATTATCCTAATTAAAGGTTTTAAATATGTTGTGTATTGGGACAGTGCTTTCATGTGATAACTCTTCAGCTTACATTAACTTTAAGAATTGTTTACTCATCTGTATTTTCTCAATGTTTAAGACGTGTTAGTCAACAAATAAAAAAATCTCTTGGAACTTTGAAGCCAATTTACCTCGTTTCTTCAACGTTCCTGCACACATAGCAATAAACGTTTGTGACCTTATATCCTCAAAAAGAAGCCCGCGTTTATAATTGTTACTTTTACTGTTGTGGTAATACTTACAGCATCTTCTGGGAAGTCCTCGGCATCTGATAATGTCCATTCTGCACCGGTCATCTTCTTTAGGTCTGCAGCGGTGGCGGTGCCAAGCGAACCCTTCGCCTCCTTGAATTTGTCCTTCAACACTTTACTTTCACCGCTTCTGATGGCCGTCTCTCGCAGGTTCTCGCTGAAGCAATACAACAACACTGACTTCATTTAAACATTCAGCCAGTGTTTACAGGCTCTTCACTGCAGTAAGTAATTATCAGATTACGCATGAGGTAATAAGAGAAACTGACGTGAAGAAAAGTGAGTTTGGCTCTGAGCCTCCATGCAGAGTAGTATAGGTACCTCAGACCGTGACAGTTGAATTCGGGAGGAAGCCCTAACGCAGACTTTTACAAATTTAGACAATCCCACATGCGAATGGGGAGAAATCTAACCTCATCTATTTCTGTTACGACATTGTATTTAGAAACGTACTTTGAAAGGAAATCCGCGGGGTCAATCAGTTTTAGAATATCCTTGTCCACCAATCCAGTGGAGAGGAAATCATCCACATCATCTCCCGAAAGCCTCGACGGGTTGCCTTTTTTCCTGAGGATGTTCTGGTTCATTCGTTTCTTCTCAAACTCCTCCATGTCCTGAGCCGCCTCCTGTTCTCAGCAAACATACATTGTGCATTGTCTTTGTGCAGGCAATAGATAACATCTACTCATGACGAATATGCGCCATTTGTAAAAGAATGTCGAGAGTTTTGACTTTTCCTTTATAATCGATTTTTTCGTACATACCTCACGTCAAATTTCGAGTTCAGAATTTATTTTCATATGTTAATGAAATCGTACAATGCCCAATCCCTCTGATGGGAGATACAACGTGCTTACTTTGGTGGAATGCTAAATGCATTTGCAAAAGTATTCTAATGTCAAAGAGCATCTAAAGTAGACACAATTAAAGAAATTAAAGAAGTTGTTATCCGTAAGTTGTGTCTACTTTGTCACCCGTCAACCTTTAAGTAATGCCTATCAAACACCATCAGGGTGTATCACGTTACGTACACCTTTGACGCTATCACAATTCAGTGGACCATCAAGCTTCTCGTACAGTCGTTGTGAGCCCTTTAGTCCCTTGGAACATAGCTCCGCCCGTTGCTCATTCGTCATGTTTCTTTTCAAATTGGCCAATGTGTCTGGCTAAATGTAAAGACAATTTGAAACACCTTTAACACGTTACATATACACATGTGTATATTGTTCAAGCCTGGACGATCGTGTTGTGATAGTAGGCGTGTGTCTGCTCGAACAAAATAATGTAATTGTCTTTCATTGTCTCAAAGACAAGTAGAATCTTAGAGCTTCAGATCTTTTGAATTAGCAAAATGAAGCAATTCTGTAGACTGTCACTAGTTATTGTTACTTTGTTTGTTGTTCAACGCTGCACTCAGCACTATTCCAGCTATATGACGGCGGTGTGTAAATAATCGAGTCTGCACCAGACAATTCAGTAGTTGACATCATAAGCATCGATCTACGCGATTGGGATACGATGACATGCATCAACCAAGTCAGCGAGCCTGACCACCCGATCCCTTTAGTCACCTCTTACGACAAGTATTGGTTGCTGAATATCAATTATTATCCGGATCTTCTCGGGTAGTGTCACCAGTAAAACATTGTTACATACACATGTTAAATTCTGTATTAAGTGGTATTCTTTGACACCATGGCAACCTGTTAAAAGTTGACCTGGTGATCATATTTCACGCCTTGATGTGACTTGATGCAGTCACAGGACATCTGGATAGTGCCATCAATGTTCTCCTGCACAAAAGCCCCTGTGTTAATGAATCCTGATGTCAGGCTGCCATGAGGCACATGTAGTTTATTTTGCTCCATTTGGCGGGACTAATACATGGTATCTGAGAACATTACATAACAACTACTGTCCAAGCAACCATACTCACTGTCATTTTCTCGAGCATAGCGTCAGGCATGTCTCGAATTTCAGCCTTTGACATGGAGGTGATGAGAGTGCTTATGTTCGCAAGAAGGTCCTTTTGTTCCTTAGGCAGCTTTTTATATTCCTCAAGGAACTTTGTCAGGGCAGCTGGATCTGACAGCTCGTCAAAGTCAATGACATCTATAATAGTGACAAAATATATTAGTTTATAGTATAATGGTAGGATTTTCGGAGGGCTGAAAGTACGAACGTTCGAGGAGGGATGGGACCGGTGAAGCACAATCGATGAAAACTCGTTGTATCGCTGCTTAACAAATCATGCACTAGTATTTATCGGAATGGTTTCATTAACGATGATCGGTATATATTACGTTCTTGCTGCAATGTCCATAGATGTTCAGTGCTATTATTGTTTATTTATGAAGATTTTCATATTCGAAATTTCCCAATGAATATATCTAGGTGGGTCCTCTGTATGGACTTTCATAAACTAAACAAGCTCGATTGGTGTTTCAATGATTCAACTATGGACATATGTTACAGTGTAAGTGGCAAGTGCAGCATCTAATACTGACTTGCATGCAGATGAGACATATACGACAACGGTTCATGCATAAAGCATTCATGCAGTAATATCATAATAACACTGGTCCAACAACATATTTGGGATGTATCTGAGTGAGTGAGTGAGTTGGGTTTAACTCCGCTTTTAACAGTATTACCGTTATACCACGGCGAGTCAGCTTAATATGGGAGGAAAACCAGAAGGAATACAGGTCTCAGTCGTTTACCACTTCGGTGAAACCCACGAGCATGAGTATGGTGCTGACAAACCTAGAAACATAATCAGGGCGAACCGGGATTCGAACCCACAATCATAGGTTTCTGTCGTGCCAAAGGGACACAACTCTGCACAGGGAATCGTGGCGCCTTAGACGACTGGGGCACCCGTGCCCACGGGGATGTATCTGAGCTTCATATATCTTGATGACCTTGTTCGATAAAGCCTCTGGGCAGGACAAGAGAACATTTTGCGATATCATGACACATTACATTACAGTTGGGGAACACGGGAGGCCCAATGTCTAAGGCGCCGAAATTCGTTGTGCAGAGTTGCGTCCCTTGGAAATCTATGATCGTTCGAATTCCGTTTCGCCACGATTATGTTTCCAGGTTTGTCAGCACCATACCCGTGCTTTAGGGTTTCATCAAAGTGAAAAACGTCCAAGTCCTACTTTACTTCGTACTTTCCTCCCACATCAAGCTGACACGCCGTGATATAACTGGACTACTGTTCACAGGGCGTTAAACTCACTCGCTCACTCTATTACAGTTGGATGCAGCAATATGGAAAGAGGGTGACCTACCTTTTAGTTGCTGACCGGCTTCCAGAAACTCTTCTTTCCCTCTTTCGTCCAGTCCAAAATCGTCTGGGATGTCGGCAAGTCCCCGAGATATGTCACTAACTGACTGAATGAGCACAAAAACGAATACTGAGTAAAGATGAGAATAAGGGAAAAGATGTGAACACGTTGCTTTAAGATTACTTAGACCTTTTATATCAGTCATTTAGTTCGAAGATTATGTGTGGGTTGTTTTGGATTGAAACACATCTGGATTTATCAGATAAATGAGTTCGTAATTCTGTGATGATGTCCATCATGACGTGGGTTCTACTGGTACAATAAGACTAGTTAATAAATGTAAACACACACAAACACACACACACACACACACACACACACACACACACACACACACACACACACACACACACACACATACACACTGTTACAATTCAAGTAGCAATATAACGACATTGAAATACTTCTTACAATTAGATCAACCCAACGTGTGATTATGCAACAAAATGAGTTCGAGTAGAAAAGATATAATAAATTGCACTGGGGTAAAGGTTGTTCAAATTAAATGCTATTTAAGTCACTGTAGTTGTTTTTGTAAAACTGCTTTACCTCTCCAGTTGACGTTAATCCTGCAATTGTTTTCATTTTTTCTCTTTCTTCTGCAGTTAAGTTTCCTGCTTTAAACATGGCTTTCAGCTTCTTCAGTTCATCGTCTCCGAGGACCCCACCGTCCAAAGCAGTCTTCAACTCCTCTTGTTCTGAAGCATCCAAATCCATTGCAATTCTTTCGTCTAGTTTATCCCGTTGGTCTTGAGACAGTTTGCCTTCTATTTTCAGAGCTTCTAACTTTGCGATATCGTCATCAGTCAGATTTTCACCCGGCCTTCCCAGTCTAGTCTTCAGGGCCTGTTGTGCATCCTCGTTTAAATCCCTCAACGCATCCCTCGCCGCTTCTTCTATTTCCTCTCTGGTTTTTCCCAGATCTTGTGATGTAATTTCATTTCTTTCATCCAGGGCCCATATAATGTGACGTTCAAATGGGCTTAATTGCTGATTCTTTTTTAATTTCCCTAATATCAGTTGCTTAATTTCGTCTGTTACATTTTTCAGGGTGTTTTCAGCGAGCTGAGACTGTTGATCGTCTGTGAGGTTCTCTCTTATCATCGCTAGTTGTTTAATGTCTTCTTCTACGAGTGTTCCAAGTGCAAGTTTTTCAACAAGCGCTTCCTTCTGTTGTTGTGTCATATTTTGCAACGGAGGTTCCTTCTCTATAATTCTGATTGGTGGTTTGGTTTTCGCACAGCCTATTTAATAACAGTCAAAAAATAAATCAACGAAAAATGGAGACTGATGTTTTCCTAAAATAATATGCTGGAACAATATACCACAACAATGTTGAATCATCCCCTTGACTCGTTCACTTGGATAATCGGTTAGTAACCAACAGCATGACATCATCATACAACTATGTGTAGTTATTCAGGCATTTAATATGAATGTTCATAGATGATGGTGTATGTGAATATATGCATATTTTCCATAATGTAACATAGAATATATTTTTTTTCGACGTAGAATATGAAACAATAACCATATGCAAAGCTGATTTTGATAATGTCAAAGTATCAGCCCATGTTGTCATGTTGTCAATCTCAATTGTAAAAGGTCAGGTGAGGTTAAATCGGGTTTAACGTCTCGTTCAAGATCGTTGCATTTATATATCTACGTGCATTTACCCGCTTAAATGCAGAGCCCCAGGCAAGGTAACAAGTACCATCTTTTAACGCGTTTTGGTATGACCCGGCCGGGGATCGAACCCCCGACCTTCTGCTCTCCGGACAGACGCTCTGTCCACCACCGGCGGCGGTCTAATGCTAAAAGAATACATCATGTATGGAGAAAGAATATCGAGTTGGCGCACATTTTATCATAGATATGCATACAAACATTTTAAGGCTTTGTTGGACATTTTAGAACCAATCAGGTTCATTTACAGTACATCTAAACTAAGGTGTGTTGACATTCCTCGTGTTTCCATCCTTTCGAAAATAAACTCGTATTATTTTTAATATTTACGATTAGGTACTTGAATTCTAATTACAAAAAACTGCACATCATAAACGTGCCATAGAGATCATACTCATTCGCCCGTGTCTATGGCAGTACGCAATATGTACAGTATGGATACAGTCGGGATATATACCACGAGAGGAGATATTTCCAAATGCTGACTTTTAACAACTCTGCTGCTTTTAATATTAGATTTATTTTCCATGGCCCCTTACATTCATTACAATATATTTTTCACACTAGTTAGTGCGATGTTATCTGTAGAGATAAGCTGGATTTTGAAAGCGCTTGCTTATTTAAATATCTTTAATATCCCTTTCACACAAAGCTCAAAGACAAAGGTTATGAATACGATTCAGGTTGGGGCGACTGAGTTGTTCTGGGCGAACGTCCTCAATCAGTGATGGTATTAGACCATGTAAGACGGGTGACCTTCATGTTATCGTGATGTCATAGTATTTTAAACATCTCCTCGATGCGCTGTCCCCCCTGTGCGCGACAGGCATCGATTGGGTGACGCCATTTTAATTATCGCGTACATATGACATATCATATATATATAATTTCATTGTGTTCCTATAATCTCAGAAGTATAATATAGTTTTCATCTCGGAGGTGCATAATCGTGTGTATGTATCATTGACATTTACCTTAATCAGAAGAAGGTTATCTATGTTAAATGCAGTGTCAGTGGTCTGCTCGTGTTTACACCAGCGTTATTATTTATATCAACCAAGCTGTATAATATTTATTGTCTGAGGTCTTCTCGATAGGCGGTTATCGACCGCCTCCGTGGCCTAGCAGTAGAGCGTCTCCCCGGAGAGCGGAAGATCGGGGTTCGATCCCAGGCCGTTAAAATATGGTACTTGTTGTTACCATGCCGAGCATTAAGGCGCCAAAACAAGGACTGATCGTCTCGGAGTCAGTATGCTGTGTCTGAGTGGGGTTAAACTGTGGCATGGTATCTCAGTGGGCTATGTACACTCTTCAAAAAAAGAAACGCATAGGTGTTTTGAGAATTCCAATAAGATTTTTTTCCCAGCAGTCGTCATAAAGACAATTCTTTTGTTTGATTCCCGTTAAACATGTCATGTTTGTTGTGCATTGCGCGCAAACACATCTCAAAATGTTGGACCTGTCTTGCGACGTCTACACCGTCAACGACGTGTCCGGAGGTGCAACAGAGTACAGGCATGGGATCTCAGGAACTGGCGACGCGTTTGGTTCAGCGATGAGTCACGTTTTCTTCTTCAGCGACTGGATGGAAGACTACGTGTATACCGACGTCGACATGAACGTTTTGCGACGAACTGCGTCCGGCAGGTGGACCGATTTGGTGGAGGGGGTGTCATGGTGTGGGGAGCCATATCCTACACGGGTAGATCACAGTTAGTGGTTGTCCAGGGCAATCTTACAGCAAACCGATACATAGACCAAATTCTGCGTCCTCACCTCCTCCCAACTTTTGACCGCCAGAGGGAGCTGTTCCAACATGACAACGCTCGGCCCCCCACAGCACGTACAGCAGTTAATTTCCTTGTTAATGATGAAATCAATGTCCTTCCATGGCAGCCCAAATCGCCTGATCTCAACCCGATTGAACATTTGTGGGACGAACTTGATCGACGCGTCCGTCAACGTCACCAGCGTCCCCACACACCGGCACAACTCGCCAACGCCTTAATCGAGGAATGGCGAAGAACTCCCCACGAAAAAATCCGACGACTTGTGCAATCTGTGCCAAGGAGTTGTCGAGCAGTGACGGCTGCAAGAGGTGATGTGACCAGGTAGTGACCATGACGCCCCCTTGTGGCTACACATGTGGAATGACTGAACTGAATTAATGCTAACAATGACGACAATGCTTTTGTCGATCACTGTGTCTATTTTCATTTGATTGTGTTCACGCATATTCTGTGAAGATACTTTTACATCCGCTTAATTAATATCCTTATTTTTTAACTATGCGTTTCTTTTCTTGAAGAGTGTATAAATTCGGCACTGGTCCGGACTCGTACAAGCAGACACGCACTCACACGAGCGCATAAGTGCAATAATCTTGAATGTGACGTTAAACCCCATTTAACCTCTCCTCAGGCGGTTTCATTGCATCTTGTATGCCTAAAGTTTGATATAATTATGGTGTCTGCAGTATACATGATCGACAGAAAAGGACTATTGATGTTCAGTAGGTTTTGCGTTGCTTTTGTTTTCGACAATAATTATCTTAGACAAAGCCATGTTTTCTCGGGTACTGGTGGTGTTACGTTGCTACTAAACATGGAAACCGACGGGACAGCAAATCAATAATACATGAACATAGCAGAGGGTAGATATCAACTGTCGTGTTATACATGAACATAGCAGAGGGTAGATATCAACTGTCGTGTTATACATGAACATAGCAGAGGGTAGATATCAACTGTCGTGTTATACATGAACATAGCAGAGGGTAGATATCAACTGTCGTGTTATACATGAACATAACAAGAGGGTAGATATCAACTGTCGTGTTATACCTGAACATAACAAGAGGGTAGATATTTACTCCCTAGTTGTACATGAACATAACAAGAGGGTAGATATCAACTGTCGTGTTATACATGAACATAACAAGAGGGTAGATATTTACTGTCGTGTTATACATGAACATAACAAGAGGGTAGATATTTACTGTCGTGTTGTACATGAACATAACAAGAGGGTAGATATTTACTGTCGTGTTATACATGAACATAACAAGAGGGTAGATATCAACTGTCGTGTTATACATGAAAATAACAAGAGGGTAGATATCAACTGTCGTGTTATACATGAAAATAACAAGAGGGTAGATATCAACTGTCGTGTTATACATGAAAATAACAAGAGGACAGATATTTTCTGTCGTGTTTAACATGAACATAACAAGAGGGTAGATATCAACTGTCGTGCTATACATGAACATAACAAGAGGGTAGATATTTACTGTCGTGCTATACATGAACATAACAAGAGGGTAGATATTTACTGTCGTGTTATACATGAACATAACAAGAGGGTAGATATCAACTGTCGTGTTGCACATGAACATAACAAGAGGGTAGATATCAGTTGTCGTGTTATACATGAACATAACAAGAGGGTAGATATTTACTGTCGTGTTATAAATGAACATAACAAGAGGGTAGATATCAGCTGTCGTGTTATATATGAACCGTGCTCTTGGGTTTCCCCGAAGTGGTAAACGTCTGAGACCTGCATCACTTCGGGCTTTCCTCCCACATTAAGCTGATACGCCGCGATACAACTGGAATAATTTTTAAAGCGGCGTTGAACCCAACTCACTCACTCACTCATGTTATACAGGAACGTACCAAGAGGATAGATATCAACTATTGCTATACGGGAAGGTACCAAGAGGATAGATATCAACTGTTGTTATACAGGAACGTACCAAGAGGATAGATATCAACTGTTGTTATACAGGAACGTACCAAGAGGATAGATATCAACTATTGTTATACAGGAACGTACCAAGAGGATAGATATCAACTATTGTTATACAGGAACGTACCAAGAGGATAGATATAAATTATTGTTATACAGGAACGTACCAAGAGGATAGATATAACCTATTGTTATACAGGAACGTACCAAGAGGATAGATATAACCTATTGTTATACAGGAACGTACCAAGAGGATAGATATAAACTATTGTTATACAGGAACGTACCAAGAGGATAGATATCAACTGTCGTGATTTACATGAATGTCAACTTTTTCACAAGAAACTTGCAGTATATTTTAAAGTAAGTTCGGTATTTTAAATCGTCTTTGTGGATATTCAGGAAGAATGTGATCTTCTACTCGTGAATATTTTTATTAAAAAAATAATCTCTGAACGACATGGCCTCCGATTCTGCCTTGTACACACACAAAAACCACGAGCAACCTAGGTTTTGACCTTGGTACTGTTTTATCGATTGTTCTATTATAATTATCATCCGTGACGGTCCTTAGAACTCACGCCACAAAGGTATTGTTACACTAAACACTGTTGAATAATTGAAATAGTCGATGTCTTAAGCATCACCAGGTACCACAACACTCTGTATTCAGCATCCAATAAAGCGGGTAGCTAGGAAACATATACAACTTGAGGCAGAAGCATCCTGGTAATTCATTGACAGTGTAAACATTGAAAGCTTTAGAACACCATATTGCAGAAACACAGGTATCAGTCGGATGCAAGATGACTTTATTTTGCTAACTGAATTGTTGTCATAACAGTCTTGTTTCATGTTTACATTTAAAATTGAAGTGCCAGTACATTATTGATAAGGAAGATTGATACGTATTATCTGGCACCCCTCATGTGCTTCGGACAAATGATTGTATACAATCGCATTAATGAACATAACAAACGCTAAACCCCCATTATTTCAAATGTTTTAAATTCTTCGAAATGTGTTAAAGACGGTATTAAAACAAACGTCCTTGTACAATTTATTGATTTTCGCCTAAATTATAAGAAAACAACTGAACGAGTTTTATCGGGAGCAATTAATATTTTGGTTTCAATGCAGCTACCTATAATAAATATTCATAGCGGATAAATAACGCCACTAACTGAATTCGTTTTCGATTGCTTTTTACCTATGGGAATGAATTTCGAGTTTACATTTGCATGAACTCGGCAACAACCGCTGAAACAGAAGAGTCGCGTGTGAACTGTTCCGTGTAGTTCCGGGCGATTCCCACGCCTTGGTAACCACGTACACGATGTCAAGGACACACACGATCGGCGTGCTATGTAAGCAGACGTCAATATCAAGTTCATGGCGTACTCTCGTTTTGTACCATAACAACAAGACAAATAACAACATTTGCTAGCCACCAAGGCACGTATTAGCAGACGTGTTTCAAGAGGAATACAGAACATGAGTATGACTATATGACTAGCTCTATGAATGTACAATTATGGAATCTATTTCGATGTATGTATATTACATTTTATTATCATATCGCACAATAATTGACAATGTATCATCATAAATCCACTAGGCCTTTTTAAAAATTAAAAATTGACTTTCACTTTGAGTCTGGCCCTTCAAAGAGTTTTACAACCAAACGGTACGAACGCCGGAGCAACTAATTGTTATGTTTCTTCACTGTTCATATGTGACGTCATGTTTGCACCGACTTCCATAAACCAACCAGCTGTATCGTGAGAAAATACTTCCCCCACAACGAGATTATAGGAGCCCACGTATGCTACCCACCACCCTGTCTGTTGGGAACTATTGTGGATAGCAGTAACGTCGACGATGACTCTAATCAACCTGATTTGAACGGCATCACCCTCAGATGAGCAGCCTATGTTTCTAACTACGTCAGCCGCAGTGATTATGCGTCGTTATATGTTCATTTCAAGTACAGGACTTCAAAATGTCCGACACGATCAGCGAGATTTCGATTAGGCGATGAATTGGTTGAACATTTAAATGGGATTATAAAGATGTGTCGACCATGTGTTGACTTTAATTCATAGTCTGCTGCAAATGCTGTCGACTTTCGATTTTAGTCTGAGCACGGAGTCGATAGTTTTCGTGTGCATTCCTTCATTTAGTCCACTAGTTTGGCAGCAAGGATATTCTTACGAGGGGGACGCAGTGTCAATACATGTATGAAATTTAAGTGTCTAAATCACCATAAACAACTGTTCTGTTACTCGTATAACGGAATTCCCAGGGGTTTCTAAAGCCTCGTTGAAGTAGTCCATCATTGTTTACGTCATTTCTAGAATACAGCCTTGCAAGAAACGTCTGAGAGGGAAATACATCAATTTACAGAAATCATGATCACTCCTGTAAAGTTTATAGGGTCGGTAGATGTCGTGATACACATTGACACACATATAGTCAACCACAAAAGAAACGCGAAGATGTTCGATGGGCGATATCATCACACAGAAGTGATGTAAAATTATAGTATGAATTACATTTTTAATCAGACAATGTTCCATTCTATTTTAAATGATACCATTCACCAAAACGCAACTTGCAATAATCGCACGAATTTCATAAAACATGGAACACTCCTTATTACCAGAATGTTTGGGATTCACAACAGACCAATCAGCTGTCATACCTGTTACTGAATGTGATTCAAAAAGACTTTAAAGGTCAACGTGACCTTGAATCCAACAAGAAGTTCATGACATTCAGTCGTACGTGAATTAAATATTTTCCTATAACACTGCCAAGTTTGATATGTTTCTCTTGGAAACTTTCATTTTTATAGCATGCTTCTTTTACCACTTCAAATTCGCGTTTCTTTTGGGGTTGAGTATATTTTCTTTCTTTGCATTGTACCCAGAAGGGAACAAACGCAGCATTCAATAAAGTAAATACGCTCATTTGGTTTCTCGTCAGCCACTACAACGGAGCGAGCTATTCGCCAATCAATAATACATCGCTCGCGTGGATGTACGTATCCTCCACAGGTACATTACCTCGATAGGTATAGCTGAGTTGCCATGGCATCGGAAAACAACCTGTTTGTTTAATGCAACATCTTTTGTATGCTTTGAAAGCAACCACGTGGAACTATGTGCATCGTAGTACAAGGTTTATGTATAAACTTCTATGTATTGTCAACATACATTTATATATTTCGCACAGTAGCGACGTAAGAATATTTAATGACTAGCGTCAGCAACACAATTTATCACACAATAACAAATTATTAAAAACTCGCTTGTCAAAATGCTTTCTCTGAACAGGCCTGTTAACAATGTGAGTTATAGATTGTGGTAATTGATTATCTAAGGCAGCTAGGGTGATGACGTATAAAACAATGCATACGTCAGCACTTTCATAGGCACGATTGCCTCCACTGAATACATGTACTAATTGACATTTTCCCATTTGGTTGGAGCTCCCAGAACCTTTGAAAGTGTACTTTATCCCTAGTTCGAGACGAGAGGAGCATTAGAGCATGCATATTCGACATAAACATGATATATCGAATTATCCCGCTTATTTTCCATTTTAAGAAGTTATATTTGTTGACACATGCAATTGCTTTACAAATCATGAGCGATATCAACGCATTTCGTGTGACTGATAAATCCCGAATCTATGCTTGAATCCTTCATTGTGTTTATCTAGTTTCCACCCGTCTAACATATTATTAGTTGTCGGAACACATAAGCCCCTAATGGAGCGGGGTTGTGCATTCAGTCGGCACCAGGCGCTCCCTCATTGTCAGCGTGTCATGTAACTTATGGGGAGCTGTTTCTCTGTCTTCACACTGGATTTACATAAAAAGTGGGTTCCAGAAGCAACATCATTTTGCGCCTATGTGAAGATAGGTAAATGATGTCAAAGTGTTGTTCATCTAAAAAAATTCTTGTTGATCAGGGGTTTTTTTCAGAATGTTTATATTGTAAGTTCACAAGGGATCCATGGGGTTGTATGCGTCCCGCGTTAAGTTTCATGCCACGAGTCTCCAAGGCGGGTTACACAGTGTTTTTCTTGATCACGTTGACCAATCAGATCTCATTAGTCTGGAGGTATGGTAACTTTATTTGTCTACAGGAAGTTTATTTCTGTGAGAATGTGACGCAATGTAACTATTCGTTTTCCATGCCTTCGCTTCACATGTTCCTCGAGGTTCGTTTACCAAACACACCCATCTCGTCAGCAGACACTCCGTTAAACCAGCTTGGTTAGATCTGTCCATACCCATTCTAACATATGTTTCTGTTCATCCTGCCCCTGTTTGTCCGTTTCGCAGGAGAAAAGAGTTACTTATTTTTACATTCTTATTTCATCCTAAAATGGTCCAGTTGGTATAACAAGATGCAGGATTGTGAGAGTACTTCGTATATGACATGTACATGCTGTGATTCTTGAATATATCACTTCCACTATGACGGCTACTGTAGTCTGGCAGGTAGTGTAGTGTTTGTACAATTTAGTCAACTACCGTTAACACGGCACTCTTCTGTGTATATAAGCTGTCTTATTTTCAGTCGCTTTCCCTCTAACACATTCAAGAGGGCTAAAATGCGACCTGTAACAGCGGCCAAGGACAGCGTTGTCAAGTCACGTCACATGACACCCGACACTGTGACAGGTACATGTATTGTTGACACACGTGCATACACACAAGAGAATGTCTGAACGACACAGCCCTTCAAATGACGCAAACGACAATCATCACATGCACTCACTGTTACAGGTCTCGTTTCCACCCCTTTGACTAGGTTATCTTCTAGACTATACATTGTCATATACGTGGCCGACATTGGACATCTCGGCCGGTACCTTGATTCACCGTGCCATATCTAGGGCCAGTCTGACGTACACTGGTGTCTTTTCTGGTGTCATTAAGTTAACCCTTGACATTTCACTGGTGTCTTTAAGTTTACCCTTGATGTTTCTCTGGTGTCATTAAGTTAACCCTTGCCGTTTCTCTGGTGTCTTTAAGTTAACCCTTGATGTTTCACTGGTTTCTCCCCTTTACCCTTCACAGATGTCTTTAGTTCTCCCCTTCACCCTTCACAGATGTCTTTAGTTCTCCCCTTCACCCTTCACAGATGTCTTTAGTTCTCCCCTTCACCCTTCACAGATGTATTTAGTTCTCCCCTTCACCCTTCACAGATGTCTTTAGTTCTCCCTTCACCCTTCACAGATGTCTTTAGTTCTCCCTTCACCCTTCACAGATGTATTTAGTTCTCCCCTTCACCCTTCACAGATGTCTTTAGTTCTCCCCTTCGCCCTTCACAGATGTCTTTAGTTCTCCTCTTCACCCTTCACAGATGTCTTTAGTTCTCCCTTCACCCTTCACAGATGTCTTTAGTTCTCCCCTTCACCCTTCACAGATGTCTTTAGTTCTCCCCTTCACCCTTCACAGATGTCTTGAGTTCTCCCTTCACCCTTCATAGATGTCTTTAGTTCTCCCCTTCACAGATGTCTTTAGTTCTCCCTTCACCCTTCACAGATGTCTTTAGTTCTCCCCTTCACCCTTCACAGATGTCTTTAGTTCTCCCCTTCACATATGTCTTTAGTTCTCCCCTTCACCCTTCACAGATGTCTTTAGTTCTCCCTTCACCCTTCACATATGTCTTTAGTTCTCCCTTCACCCTTCACAGATGTCTTTAGTTCTCCCTTCACCCTTCACAGATGTCTTTAGTTCTCCCCTTCACCCTTCACAGATGTCTTTAGTTCTCCCTTCACCCTTCACAGATGTCTTTAGCTCTCCCCTTCACCCTTCACAGATATCATTAGTTCTCCCCTTCACCCTTCACAGATGTCTTTAGTTCTCCCCTTCACCCTTCACAGATGTCTTTAGTTCTCCCCTTCACCCTTTATAGATGTCTTTAGTTCTCCCTTCACCCTTCACAGCTGTCTTTAGTTCTCCCCTTCACCCTTCACAGATGTCTTTAGTTCTCCCCTTCACCCTTCACAGATGTCTTTAGTTCTCCCCTTCACCCTTCACAGATGTCTTTAATTCTCCCCTTCACCCTTCACAGATGTCTTTAGTTCTCCCCTTCGCCCTTCACAGATGTCTTTAGTTCTCCCCTTCACCCTTCACAGATGTCTTTAGTTCTCCCTTCAACCTTCATAGATGTCTTTAGTTCTCCCCTTCACCCTTCACAGATGTCTTTAGTTCTCCCCTTCACAGATGTCTTTAGTTCTCCCTTCACCCTCCACAGATGTCTTTAGTTCTCCCTTCACCCTTCATAGATGTCTTTAGTTCTCCCCTTCACCCTTCACAGATGTCTTTAGTTCTCCCTTCACCCTTCACAGATGTCTTTAGCTCTCCCCTTCACCCTTCACAGATATCATTAGTTCTCCCCTTCACCCTTCACAGATGTCTTTAGTTCTCCCCTTCACCCTTCACAGATGTCTTTAGTTCTCCCCTTCACCCTTTATAGATGTCTTTAGTTCTCCCTTCACCCTTCACAGCTGTCTTTAGTTCTCCCCTTCACCCTTCACAGATGTCTTTAGTTCTCCCCTTCACCCTTCACAGATGTCTTTAGTTCTCCCCTTCACCCTTCACAGATGTCTTTAATTCTCCCCTTCACCCTTCACAGATGTCTTTAGTTCTCCCCTTCGCCCTTCACAGATGTCTTTAGTTCTCCCCTTCACCCTTCACAGATGTCTTTAGTTCTCCCTTCAACCTTCATAGATGTCTTTAGTTCTCCCCTTCACCCTTCACAGATGTCTTTAGTTCTCCCCTTCACAGATGTCTTTAGTTCTCCCTTCACCCTCCACAGATGTCTTTAGTTCTCCCTTCACCCTTCATAGATGTCTTTAGTTCTCCCCTTCACCCTTCACAGATGTCTTTAGTTCTCCCTTCACCCTTCATAGATGTCTTTAGTTCTCCCCTTCACCCTTCACAGATGTCTTTAGTTCTCCCCTTCACCCTTCATAGATGTCTTTAGTTCTCCCCTTCACCCTTCATAGATGTCTTTAGTTCTCCTCTTCACCCTTCATAGATGTCTTTAGTTCTCCCCTTCACCCTTCACAGATGTCTTTAGTTCTCCCCTTCACCCTTCACAGATGTCTTTAGTTCTCCCCTTCACCCTTCACAGATGTCTTTAGTTCTCCCTTCACCCTTCACAGATGTCTTAAGTTCTCCCTTCACCCTTCACAGATGTCTTTAGTTCTCCCTTCACCCTTTATAGATGTCTTTAGTTCTCCCCTTCACCCTTCACAGATGTCTTTAATTCTCCCCTTCACCCTTCACAGATGTCTTTAGTTCTCCCCTTCACCCTTCACAGATGTCTTTAGTTCTCCCCTTCACCCTTCATAGATGTCTTTAGTTCTCCCCTTCACCCTTCACAGATGTCTTTAGTTCTCCCCTTCACCCTTCACAGATATTATTAGTTCTCCCCTTCACCCTTCACAGATGTCTTTAGTTCTCCCCTTCACCCTTCACAGATGTCTTTAGTTCTCCCTTCACCCTTCACAGATGTCTTAAGTTCTCCCCTTCACCCTTCACAGATGTCTTTAGTTCTCCCTTCACCCTTTATAGATGTCTTTAGTTCTCCCCTTCACCCTTCACAGATGTCTTTAATTCTCCCCTTCACCCTTCACAGATGTATTTAGTTCTCCCCTTCACCCTTCACAGATGTCTTTAGTTCTCCCCTTCACCCTTCATAGATGTCTTTAGTTCTCCCTTTCACCCTTCATAGATGTCTTTAGTTCTCCCCTTCACCCTTCACATATGTCTTTTGTTCTCCCCTTCACCCTTCACAGATGTCTTTAGTTCTCCCCTTCACCCTTCACAGATGTCTTTAGTTCTCCCCTTCACAGATGTCTTTAGTTCTCCCTTCACCCTTCACAGATGTCTTTAGTTCTCCCTTCACCCTTCACAGATGTCTTTAATTCTCCCCTTCACCCTTCATAGATGTCTTTAGTTCTCCCCTTCATCCCTTCATAGATGTCTTTAGTTCTCCCCTTCACCCTTCACAGATGTCTTTAGTTCTCCCCTTCACCCTTCACAGATATCATTAGTTCTCCCCTTCACCCTTCACAGATGTCTTTAGTTCTCCCCTTCACCCTTCACAGATGTCTTTAGTTCTCCCTTCACCCTTCACAGATGTCTTAAGTTCTCCCCTTCACCCTTCACAGATGTCTTTAGTTCTCCCTTCACCCTTTATAGATGTCTTTAGTTCTCCCCTTCACCCTTCACAGATGTCTTTAGTTCTCCCTTCACCCTTTATAGATGTCTTTAGTTCTCCCCTTCACCCTTCACAGATATCTTTAATTCTCCCCTTCACCCTTCACAGATGTATTTAGTTCTCCCCTTCACCCTTCACAGATGTCTTTAGTTCTCCCCTTCACCCTTCATAGATGTCTTTAGTTCTCCCCTTCACCCTTCATAGATGTCTTTAGTTCTCCCCTTCACCCTTCACAGATGTCTTTAGTTCTCCCCTTCACCCTTCACAGATGTCTTTAGTTCTCCCCTTCACCCTTCATAGATGTCTTTAGTTCTCCCCTTCACCCTTCATAGATGTCTTTAGTTCTCCCTTCACCCTTCACAGATGTCTTTAGTTCTCCCCTTCACCCTTCACAGATGTCTTTAGTTCTCCCCTTCACCCTTCATAGATGTGTTTAGTTCTCCCCTTCACCCTTCACAGATGTCTTTAGTTCTCCCCTTCACCCTTCACAGATGTCTTTAGTTCTCCCCTTCACCCTTCACAGATGTCTTTAGTTCTCCCTTCACAGATGTCTTTAGTTCTCCCTTCACCCTTCATAGATGTCTTTAGTTCTCCCCTTAACCCTTCATAGATGTCGTTAGTTCTCCCTTCACCTTTCACCGATGTCTTTAGTTGATTGCTCCACATTCCCCCATTCACCTTTAACCAAGGACGTGTCACCTCCCCACCTCCCTTAGTTAACCTTCCTACCATTGTCTTTAGTTCACCGCTTCACCGACTTTAGTTCACCTTTAGCAATGACTTTACACCTCCCCCACCATTGTCTTTAGTTCACCGTTTCACCTTTCAACACTGGCTTGAGTTTACCGGCTTCCTTAGTTAGTCGCTGCATCTTTCCCCTCAGCCTTTAGTTCCCCTTCAACGTTGACTTTACTTCATCACTTCTCCTTTCACTGGTGTCTTTACGTTTAACACGTAAGGGGTAAGGTTGGAACAATTGCATGTTTTATAGCGAGCTCAACGATGGTCGATTACGTTTGCTATAAATAACCCGTTTTCGAATATACTTTTATAGCAATAAACGATAAAAAAAACACTTTCTGGCAAAGGTAATGAGTAGACTGTAATGTGACAGTACGTCTTAGATGACTGGAGCTAAACCAACAGACGCCCCCTTTTACATAACGTATACTCAACGTTGTCTGTTTGGAGTGAGAATGGCTGTACGCCGCTTTTAGCAATATTCTAGCAGGGAATGTGCTTGTATGGAATGTATCCATGTGGGGAATCAAACCCGGGTCTTCAGCGTGAAGAGCGAACGCTTTAACCACTAGGCTACCCCACCGCCCTGTCTGTTTGGAACTATGATAGCAGCAACGTCGACGATGACTCTAACCAAGATGAGATATCGTCAAGTAGTGTTGTATGCTCATCTGACGTTACGCTAGATAAAACAGTACGCCAAAAAAGACATCATTTTCAACAAATTACTTGGAAATGGTACCAGTTCTCGTTCCTGTTCAGTCGCGATAAAAGAATAAAGAGCTCCGTCAGTAATGTTCAAGTGTTAGATATAACGACTCCTAGAATACTGTCACGTGGTTTCACCAGGAAGAACGTATGACTACACAATGCCTTTCAGAAAGTGGTCAAATGTAACAAATGTTATATTTGGGATAATACTTTTTTGGGTTGAGTCCCTTCCGTGCTACATGTTAAAATTATTTGCGCGTTTCTCGGGATTGTAAGTCAATATTGACAAAACCAAATCCAAAACGTGTGTACCGGGACAGCAGGTTGTTGTGACTGAAGGAGCATCTCGACTCCGGAAGAAAGACACCCGTGCAGTTCCTAGATGCCACTGGTCACCTTATCAAATTAGGACAATAGCTTTCTATGATGGGCCTGTGGTTAATTGGTCGAATGTAAAAGTATTGCCAACTTTTCGGTTCCTGCAGCAGGAACTCTACACATATTATGTCCTTTCAAAATGATTAGCCATCTTAAGCTCCAGAATTGACTGCTTCTATAAATTCTGGACATTGTGTCATAACCTTTTATTATCTAACATTCTGATATCTTTACAACCTAAAGGTAAAATGTAACCCAGTACAATAAATGAAAGAAAAATAATAATAATTATTGGAATGTATGTATCAAGGATTTGTTACGTGCCATATTTGGTAACTATCTCTCCTAAATGACGAGAATTAATCGAAGTCAAGTTTTATGTGAGGCTACACCGCCCATCTTGTCAATTACGATGTATAAACACTGATCGGTCGGAATAATGGGTAGATTTGTATAGGCCGTCAATAAATCCTGTTAATACCTAGCGTTTTTATATCCAGATCAAGGGTAGGGACAACAACCCATGCCTCTGCAATGTGTACCATGCACTTTAACGCCATCACAAGGTAATTCTGCCGTTGTTTGGTTTCTATCCGACAGCAACCCATACAGTCTCATGTTGACATCATGTAATGTGCAGAATAATCACATAAGGGAATTCTTCCATGGTTAATAGTTATTAGATGACGACCGATATTGCTTGTATCACCTCTACTGACGGAACGACGTTTTTGCATCTCAATTTGGCTATTGTTATAAAAATAAGATAAAGCCGGGGTTGAATGGCCTTTATCGCTAACGAGGGTAGCGCGTAATCATGCCCCAAGACACCCGTGCTCCCTTCCGTTACGTTTGTCTTTCTACGATGGCCACATTTTACATGTAAAAAAAATAGCAAGTGAGATTTCTGATTTCAGATGTTTTTTATATGGAAGTGGAAAATTTTGCGTTTATGGCATTTTACCTTGCAGGCTTGATTGTGGTACCTGTTTGGTTATGGGGGGCGATATAATGGAATGGGACAGCGATCTTTTATTCGCAGCGGTTGGCGGTACAGCTAACCCGATACCTACATGTATGTATTGTGTCACGTGCGAAATATACACCGACATGAGGCTCATTAGTCCGAAGTCATCTTAAAAAAAACACGGAATTCGCGGGACACCAGGTCCGAGCTCGCCGGACTTCGCTCGAAGTATAGATCGACAAACATGTAGTTACCGACACGATGTACAGATAAACATAAGTGTAGTTACCAACACGATGTACAGATAAACATAAGTGTAGTTACCAACACGATGTACAGATACCATAAGTGTAGTTACCGACACGATGTACAGAAAACAATAAGTGTAGTTACCGACACGATGTACAGATACCATAAAGTAGTTACCGACACGATGTGCAGAAAACAATAAGTGTAGTTAGCGACACGATGTACCGATAAACATAAGTGTAGTTAGCGACACGATGTACAGATAAACATAAGTGTAGTTACCAACACGATGTACAGATACCATAAAGTAGTTACCGACACGATGTACAGAAAACAATAAGTGTAGTTAGCAACACGATGTACAGATAAACATAAGTGTAGTTAGCGACACGATGTACAGATAAACATAAGTGTAGTTAGCGACACGATGTAAAGATACCATAAGTGTAGTTAGCGACACGATGTACAGATAAACATAAGTGTAGTTAGCGACACGATGTACAGATACCATAAGTGTAGTTAGCGACACGATGTAAAGATACCATAAGTGTAGTTAGCGACACGATGTACAGACACCATAAGTGTAGTTAGCGACACGATGTACCGATAAACATAAGTGTAGTTACCAACACGATGTACAGATAAACATAAGTGTAGTTAGCTACACGATGTACCGATAAACATAAGTGTAGTTAGCGACACGATGTAAAGATACCATAAGTGTAGTTAGCGACACGATGTACAGATAAACATAAGTGTAGTTAGCGACACGATGTACAGATAAACATAAGTGTAGTTACCGACACGATGTACAGATACCATAAGTGTAGTTAGCGACACGATGTACAGACACCATAAGTGTAGTTAGCGACACGATGTACAGATACCATAAAGTAGTAACCGACACGATGTACAGATACCATAAGTGTAGTTAGCGACACGATGTACAGACACCATAAGTGTAGTTAGCGACACGATGTACCGATAAACATAAGTGTAGTTAGCGACACGATGTACAGATACCATAAGTGTAGTTACCGACACGATGTACAGATAAACATAAGTGTTGTTACCGACACGATGTACAGATAAACATAAGTGTAGTTAGCGACACGATGTACAGATAAACATAAGTGTAGTTAGCGACACGATGTACAGATACCATAAGTGTTGTTAGCGACACGATGTACAGATAAACATAAGTGTAGTTAGCGACACGATGTACAGATAAACATAAGTGTAGTTACCGACACGATGTACAGATACCATAAGTGTAGTTAGCGACACGATGTACAGACACCATAAGTGTAGTTAGCGACACGATGTACAGATAAACATAAGTGTAGTTACCAACACGATGTACAGATAAACATAAGTGTAGTTACCAACACGATGTACAGATACCATAAAGTAGTTACCGACACGATGTACAGAAAACAATAAGTGTAGTTACCGACACGATGTACAGATACCATAAAGTAGTTACCGACACGATGTACAGATACCATAAGTGTAGTTAGCGACACGATGTACAGACACCATAAGTGTAGTTAGCGACACGATGTACCGATAAACATAAGTGTAGTCAGCGACACGATGTACAGATAAACATCAGTGTAGTTAGCGACACGATGTACAGATACCATAAGTATATTCTAAGCTTACGATTAACCAGCTACTTACATGTATATATTAATCATATTCTATCTCCCTGCTCAAGCAAAGAATTTTCAACAGCCGATGATATGTTTGTAAAGAACTTGTTTATGAATATCTTAATTTATAATTAACAAAAGCTATTCAGTGGTTTAATTGATTTTTTCCAAGGCGTTTAATTGTGCCTTGAGGGTTGAGCTTTGGTCGGAATAACTGAAATATTGTATCACTGGAACATTTCTCACGCTGGAACAAAATATGTACTGCAATATCAAATCTTGTATTCAAATAGGTAACTCTATCTCTTGGTTCTTTCCAAGCCATTCAGGTGTCCGGCAAGGCGAAAATGTTATCTCCACCCACACACACACACGCCTTTTCTTAACGATTTAGAACCCTGGCTGAAGAACCATGGTGGTGAAGGTATCAGCTTATTTTGATCAAAAATACACATTATGTATGCCAGTTTTGTTACTTTTATGCGCGGACGATATTATTCTACTTAGCACGAATCCAAGACCCCTAGAAAAGTATTTAAAACGTGTTGTACAGTTACTGCGAATAATGGAAGCTTCATGTTAACATTTCTAAAACAAACATGGGTAACAGTCAGCTGGAAATGGTTGATTACTATAATAACTTAGCATGGAATTCAGAAAATTTAGAACATTTGCATTTGCCGCAAAGTCCCTGATAGAGAATGCCACTGTACATGTATTATGTTCTGAGAACAGTACGAAATATTAACCTTCCACTTGACTGTATTTTAAAAGCATTTGATATTATGATTTTACCTATCTTGTTGTATGGCTCTGAAGTATGGGAAACCGAAAACATAAATCTGATCGGAAAGGTACACCTAATTATGTTAATCTCAGGCGTTTACCACTTTGGTGAAACCCACGAGCACGGGTATGGTGCTGACAAACATAGAAACATAATCGAGGCAAATCGGGATTCGATCCCGCAATCATAGATTCCTGGCGTGCACAAGGCTCTTTAACAGTTATCATCTGTTGTCTTCCCAATCACACAACCACACTGATACTTGGTCACAGTGAACTGCAGGGTAGATTGGGCAGAAAGCCAAATATTTATAGTTTTGGAGTACTGTCAATAGTTAGGGGCGATAGGGGGGCCAAGTAGTTGAAGTGCTGTCTCATCACATTGAAGACCCGGTTTCAATTCCCAATATAAATACAATGAGCGAAGCCAAGTTTTGGCTCTAAAATCGTGACAACATTACAACACTTTGTTCGTTCTTAAAATCAGATATAGCCTACCTGATTTTTCTATCTCGAATACGTACATAAAAGAGCAGTTCCGCATGGAAACATATAAGGCTGCGCTATGTATGTTATGGGTACGAATGTATATACTTTCCGTCGTTTCTGAGCGCCATGAGCACTACGTCCAAATGATGTACTATCGATGGGGTATTTATGTTCTGCGTTGGCTATCCTTTGTCATTGTAATAAACGGGAAGACGATAACCAAGACAATCAGGCTGACATTTACACACAACTTGAATTTACAGTACAACGTTCAGTGTACGATATACAATTCGCTTCAATCATAACATTAATGTGAGGCTCATTGACCAAGTAGAGGTTTTGTTTGTTTGTTTGTTTTAACGCCGCACTCATCAATATCCCAGCTATATGACGGCGGTCTGTAAATAATCGAGTCTGGACCAGATGCTATCATGAGCATTGACCTACGCGACGGGGATACGACGACATGCATACACCAAGTCAGCGAGCTCGACCACCCGATCCCTTTAGTCGCCTCTTACGACAAGCATAGTCGTCCCTTACAGCAAGCATGGGTTGCTGAAGACCTGTTTTACCCCGGATCTTCACGGGGTTAAGCAGAGTTGTAGAGGATACAATAAGTATCTTGATTATAGGAGGAAACATATTTATCAGTCTAGATATGATGGTGTGTTTTGATTATATGTCTAGATATGATGGTGTGTTGTTTTACATATCTAGATATATTAACACGAACGTGCTTCTGCTCTTACTTAGTTAAAGCGTGACTGTGGACTGATAGCGATATGAGGTCAAGGGGTACTTCGATGAAAATAGCAGGCCTTTTCAAATAATGTGGTGAGAGAACAAAATCGTTTACATCATCGAGTAAATTTATAGTTGTGAAATCTCTGCTTGATCTTGACAGAACAACGATGTTGATGGATAATAATAAACATAAATAATTACAAAAATACTACGACAACTACTACTACTGCTACTACTACTACTACTGCCACTTACATGTTGAAACAATTGTCAGCGCAACTGCAATAGAAACAGTCTTACAGATACAGTGTAATACATCATTTACATACTTTACGTCGAAAAACGCAAACGCATTTAAAATCATGCATATGCAAACAAATATAGTTAAAAGAATAAACGTTCAAATATTCAAAACATTTTCATCAATAAAAAATGACTGAAATTTATAAGAGTTGGAAGGTACATTTGTAACTTCACTATACCATCACGAAACAAAATAATAAACTGTATATATATATATTATTATTTATTATGTTATATTATCCAAGAGAATAATACATGTACATAGGTGTGGGGCACTATCAAGAACTGATGCTTGCATGCTTTATAGTAGAGCTTACCTAGCAGCCCCAGTGCGTGTCGTGTCATCGCTGAGAGCAGATACACGGTTTGCTTCAGTGAAGAACAGCCGTGAAGTGCCGTGTATATTGTGGTACGTTATCTGATGGTAAAATCTGACACATGCGCAAAACGCGTATGACGTTTATAATCACGTGATGTCAGATCGTCTCGGTTAAACTCCAGAACACAAAGGATGACAATATGTACCCAACTGTGCATTATTAATACTCGTTCTTATTCTGTCATTTATTAGCTGGAACGTCAGTCGAACATTCTGATTGTTCGAATACCTTGAAAGGCGTAGATCTGATTGGTTGAGGAAGGACTGAGTGCCTTCCTTCCCACCCGGTCGAATCGATGTATAGCAAGCCAAGCATGGAAGCCTCGCGGGATCTACGTATTTGTTTTGTTAGGGATGTAAAGCAATAGTGAATGGGTGGTGAATTGTGACCAAATATTCATACATCTTTGTATATATTGTAATATATTTGACTTTTATACCGTCTGTAATAACACATTTTCAATTTTACACACCACATATTATATTATTCAACAATTTCAACGAATATTTTACCACACATCACCACCTTTTATTTTTATTATTAATTAAGCAATTCCCGTTCAGCAAATACCTGAGTTGTGCACCCGACATTAAATAAATGAAATACGAATGGGTGGTGATTGGCGACCTTGCCTAACTCGGGTTATGGGAGCATGGGTTTAATTATTGTTTTCATATATAACTTGAGGAGCAGTTTCCTGCAGCATGTAATCTGATGTTTCATATTTAAGCAGCTTTCCCGGACAAAAAATATTTCAACTTTCAGAAACCATAAGTAATTTTCCTTTTCCTATACGAACACCATTACATCCAGGTTGTTCCAGGTTGGTCATACGAATACGTACATACACCCGATACAGAAGTGTCAAAACGTATGGCGTCATCATGGGCAAGTGACTTAGTTCAATGTGCCTCTTGTCACCCAGCAGGGAATTGTTACCCGACACGTGAGGCGGATGTAAAAACCCTCTAGCACCCGTAGGCATCTTGGGTTGTATACTCCCCAGGTAGTGGAGAATTATAACTGGAATGCAAATGGATCCATTGGTCGGGGAACAAATAAAACCACATTCAAGCAGATACTAGTACCTGGATACCTGCGGGATATTATTATTATTATCATTATAATTAGTAGTAGTAGTAGTAGTAGTAGTAGTAGTAGTAGTAGTAGTAGTAGTAGTAATAGTAGTAGTAGTAGTAGTAATATTATTAGAAATATTATATTTAGAAGAAGGCTTTCTGTTTGCTGCTCAGGACCAGTCACTTCCCACTTCCCACTCCCCACTTCCCACAAGATTCAGGAAAAACATGGCAAATATGCGGACCTCGCTTTCAAAAGGTCACGCTTGCATCCCAAGTACCAAGTTGTCCGAATCCCCATTTTTCTCGGTGCCTTAGGTTTGGTACCTCCCAATCTCTTGACTGATATTGGGAGAGGGCCCGGGTTTGCTGCCGGGAATACAGCCCTTCTGACAATCTGGGTAATGCAGAAGGCTGCAGTGTTGGGGAGTCTTCACATTCTCCGAACAGTTCTGGATGGTTTTGACTAGGCAGCGCATCCTGGGAGAAGTCCCAATTCGCGGTCTGGGCTGCGTGTAGAGGGGGCAAGGACCCTGAGCTGATGTGAGCCTAACCTGGATCACCCAAACCTTCTTTGCTGAAATCCGACGTGGCAAAGAACCAAAAGTGGCACCATAAAACGGAAATGCCTTCTCAACATCCATGACTTTATAACCATGGTAAAGAGACAAAAACCAAGCAGCTGAGTGGAGATGGCTCATAGGCATAGACGTGAACCAGCTGAGAGAAGGCGATACATTGCTGGGCGTGTGGGAATGAACTCCATGTATAAAGTGTATAATTCCATGAACTTCTAGGTGATAAACATCAAAACGCTTTATTTCGTGATTTTATCGCTGTATATTGTTACAATGAAATCAATGCTTTTAAACTCTTGACATGGCAGCTGACATTCAAACACTATCTGTTTTATCTTTAAAATAAAATGATCTGCTTTCTTAAGATTGTTATCTCCAGGTACTGATCCGTCGAATCTTAACTACATATATCCAACCGATCGAGATGAGACCCAGTCGCCACGTGGAACATTGATTACGGGATTACTAATTATTTGTGTAATCAATAGGTACAGCCGCAATAGTTCAGCATGACCAGTATTGACAAACTGTTGTCATGGCCACAAGAAACATTCTATTGTCTCCCAATAAAGAAGAACGTGTTCGTTCGATGGATAGTTACAGCATTGTTTAACCTCTGTTTGTAACCATTAGGTGGACATAGTGGTTAACCTTGTTTCAGCTGTAATATTTATGACCGATAAATATCATTTACAGCTGGGTGACATTTCGGATCATTTGATGTTGTTGACGACTACAAGAAACCTTTCATTTCTCTTAGCATTGCAAAATTGTTTTGTCTCCTGCGAGTTAGAACATAGAGAGAATCTGTTGACACGCTTGTACAGAAACAGATGTTTGTAACGACATATCATCCAGGAGATTTTACAGATGTCGGAGATCAATTCTATTCGCTAAGTTTAAGGATTTCGTTGCTGTGAGAATGTCGCGAGCGGAATTCATTTTGCCCAGTTGTTAATGGATGAAGTGTGATGTATGTGAAAGTCGATTCCTCCTTCATGGAAGTGGACTCTGAACATGCATGTCACTTTGCAAACAATAGATTAATTATATGGTTTGAGGAGTGGAGGATATGTATGTTGCATTTGTATCAATAGGGAACTGTCGGCATTGGTCATGCGGACCACAAAGCATAGCTCAGAGGTAACCATGGCCTTGGGGCTCGATTTCCTATACCTGCAGAGTGTAAACAGTATCACTACTGACCAAAACTGACCCCAAAATGAACATTAAAATTCGGTAACCTGAGTTCAGGTTTTAATAAATAATAAAAGATGAGTTGCTTACATGATACGATAAAAATGATGGAAACACCGAAAGCGGACCTTGAAAAATGTTTGACCTCACATATTTGTTTGTTTGTTTGTTGTTTAACACCGCAGTACAATATGTGACAAAAACTTTATACACTGTTCTTAAGTTGTAAACATAATGGAATCAACACATTCATTTGCGCACATGTATATCAAATCGATCTTAGCCTACTCGCACAACCTTTTATAGAGTTTCGACAGACGTCTATGACGTCATCAAGGATGTGCATGTAGGAACGGCGCTATAACTAATGTACATAGAAGAACAAATAACCCGTTTACCCTAGAATAAAAATACATTGGATTCTAAATACAACAACAACAATAATAACATGTTTCTGTACTGCTGAACGGTACAGAAAGGAGTGTCAACCAAGCGATGTGCAATATCAAATCAGCCCAGACTTTGTCAATGAGAGGCTATCTGAACGACCACTGTTTGTTTGTTTGTTGTTTAACGCCGCACACAGCAATATTCCATCTATATGACGGCTGTCTGTAAATAATCGATTCTGAACCAGACAATCCGTTGATTGACATCATGAGCATCGATCTGGGAAATTGGAATACAATGACATGCATCAACGAAGTCAGCGAACCTGACCACCCGATCCCGTTCGTCGCCTCTTACGACAAGCATAGCCGCCTCTTACGGGTTACTGAAGACCTATTCTCTTCACGGGTCTTGACTTCTAAGAGGATGCAGAGGATTCCATCTACTCCTTTTGTTGATAACCAATTATGCGAGAGTTGTTACGCAGGGGTTGTGTTGGTGTGGGTGGTTAAAACTTAAAGGTAAATTTTATGACAATATCAGAACATATTTTTGAATGATCAGAAACGTTTGAATGAATTGTTTATTTACAGATATTGAACGCTGACACACACCTATAAACAACGTTACCAGTAATGCTATTTTCATTTCATTTCGATAAACAGGAAACCTCAGCAGTTTCAGAATGATGTAACTGCCGGGAAAGTATCATGGTCCACGCATCAGTTGGTGAAATCGAAAATGTATGCAGGTTGTTGTTTATATCGTTTACCTTACATTCAATATTAATGGGTTAAAATCCCTTGAGACCGTCAAGTGTTTTCTAGCGAGTGAGTATGGTTTTACGCAATATCAGGATACATCAGTGAGACAAGAAAACCTTGTGCAGTCAGAGACACATCAGGGAGGCAAGACAACCTTGTGCAGTCATCGTCATCATCATCATCATCATTTAATGTATTCAGGCCATAGGCCAATATACATACAATAATATTATGTTTATACAATTTTGTACAAGTATAAACATGCAGACTTTAAGTTATATATACAATTTTGTGAAAAATATATCGCATCACAACACAACAAGGCGAGATTAAAGCACTTGATTAATAAAGGCAAATAACCTCAAGAATAATTAAACATCATTTGTACAAAGACGGTTGCGAAGTCGTAAACCATAATTTATGTAAAGGATAGTATTCTTTTGTTGCTCGTTAGAAATTTCATCAAAACGGAGGAGCTTGATTAGTGTATTGATGTTTTGGGGTAAACCTTGGAAATATTTTGTTCTGAGCGATTCATAACATGGACAGATAAGCATAAAATGGTATTCGTTTTCAATAAATGTGGGCCAAAAAGGACAAAAACGCATATTTTTTTAAACTGAGGAAAAACGACCCGTATTACATACTAAATTGTTCAAACCTAATTTAAAACGTGTAAAACACACTCTTAGTTTTCTGTCTGTTATTTCTGTTGAGTACTGTTCTGGAGATAAGCAGGATTTAAATGTTTTATTAAGGTCGTATCTTGAACTATTTTCCAATGTAGCTCTCCATTCTTGGATAAACATATCAGATGCAACTTGTTTAAATACACTAAGAAATGCTGTCTTATCTCCGACACCTTGGTAAATCCAAACATATCCAAATACATGAAGAAATAAAAGTTGTCTGATTTTAGTAACCCATGTTATATAACCAACATTGTCGCGGTATTTCAGCATTTCATAACATTTACGTGGAATACGATCAGGTGACATTTCTGTAATCTTTAACCAATATTTTAGACCGCGTACATAAGAACAGATGTATAAGTGATGTCTTCCACATTCACAATACACCATACAATTTGGGGTAGATTTGCCAACATTTAAGAATCGTTTACATGCAGTTAAGTGATTTTTTTCCAAGATGTGATATTTTTCGAGACCCCAAATCTCTGAACCATATAACAGAATTGGTTTAATTTGAGAATCAAAAAGTTTGAAGAAAACAGACGGGGAAGACACACCGAGTTTATCAAGAACAACAAATAAAGTAATGAGGGCTCTCTTAGCTCGTAGCGCAAGATCGTTGACGAGATGATTTAGTTTCAGATTATAAGGAAAAATGTCACCAAGGTATTTATAAGTTTTTTCAACATTAATTTGTTGCCCATTTATATACCATTTTTTCCTGGATGCAAGAGGACCCCCCTTTCTAAAAACAACAATTTTCGTTTTATCTGTATTAACAGTCAGTTTCCAGGAGATGGTATACTGAAACAATATGTCTATTTGTGTTTGAAGCCCATTAACAGTATCAGAAATTAGTATGACATCGTCTGCGAAAAGTAATATTAGCAATTCATACATACCTGGATAAAGTTGGACAACGTGTTTTCCGTTTTGTTGGATTTCAAGGGACAATTCGTTGATAAAGAAAGAGAAAAGGAGAGGGCTTAAAATGCAGCCTTGTTTCACACCAATAGGGCAATCAAAGTAATCAGTGACACCATTTTTGTGACGAACACATGATTTGACATTTGCATATATAGATTTTAACATTTTATACATTTTACCCCCCACGCCCGTGTTTCTTAAACAATCCCAAAGTTTACAACGATTAACACTATCAAAAGCTTTTTTGAAGTCCACAAATGCAAAATACAGTTTTCGTTTCCGGCATCCAAGATATTTTTGTACAATAGAATAAAGTGTTAAAATATGGTCGATAGGTGAATATGATCGTCTGAAGCCTGCCTGATTTTCTGGAATTTCATCATAAAGATTAGACCAGAGCGTTAAACGCTTGTTTAAAACTATAGCAAAAACTTTACCTAAAATACTTGTCAATGAAATTGCTCTATAATTATCAGGATCGCTTGTATCACCCTTCTTAAATAGAGGAACAATGATAGATTTTGACCAAGTTGACGGAAATATACTTTTGTTGAATATGTCGTTACAGTTATGTGTTTGGAACTCTTGAGCATATCCGCTAAGATATTGTCAGGGCCTGGAGATTTTCCAGGTTTAAGTGAGTCAATAGCATCGAGACACATCAGGGAGACAATACAACCTTGTGCAGTCAGAGACACATCAGGGAGACAAGACAACCTTGTGCAGTCAGAGACACATCAGGGAGACAAGACAACCTTGTGCAGTAAGGGACATATCAGGGAGACAAGACAACCTTGTGCAGTCAGAGACACATCAGGGAGACAAGACAACCTTGTGCAGTAAGTGACACATCAGGGAGACAAGACGACTTTGTGCAGTAAGGGACACATCAGGGAGACAAGACGACTTTGTGCAGTAAGGGACATATCAGGGAGACAAGACAACCTTGTGCAGTCAGAGACACATCAGGGAGACAAGACAACCTTGTGCAGTCAGAGACACATCAGGGAGACAAGGTAACCTTGTGCAGTAAGGGACACATCAGGGAGACAAGATAACCTTGTGCAGTCAGAGACACATCAGGGAGACAAGACAACCTTGTGCAGTCAGAGACACATCAGGGAGACAAGACAACCTTGTGCAGTAGGGGACACATCAGGGAGACAAGATAACCTTGTGCAGTCAGAGACACATCAGGGAGACAAGATAACCTTGTGCAGTAAGGGACATATCAGGGAGACAAAAGAACCTTGTGCAGTCAGAGACACATCAGGGAGACAAGACAACCTTGTGCAGTCATAGACACATCAGGGAGACAAGATAACCTTGTGCAGTAAGGGACATATCAGGGAGACAAAAGAACCTTGTGCAGTCAGAGACACATCAGTGAGACAAGACAACCTTGTGCAGAAAGGGACATATCAGGGAGACAAGACAACTTAGCGCAGTCAGGGACATATCAGGGAGACAAAACAACCTTGTGCAGTCAGAGACACATCAGGGAGACAAGACAACATAGTGCAGTAAGGGACACATCAGGGAGACAAGACAACTTAGTGCAGTAGGGGACATATCAGGGAGACAAAACAACCTTGTGCAGTCAGAGACACATCAGGGAGACAAGATAACCTTGTGCAGTCAGAGACACATCAGGGAGACAAGACAACCTTGTGCAGTAGGGGACACATCAGGGAGACAAGATAACCTTGTGCAGTCAGAGACACATCAGGGAGACAAGACAACTTAGTGCAGTAGGGGACATATCAGGGAGACAAGATAACCTTGTGCAGTAGGGGACACATCAGGGAGACAAGACAACCTTGTGCAGTCAGAGACATATCAGGGAGACAAGACAACATAGTGCAGTAACGGACACATCAGGGAGACAAGACAACTTAGTGCAGTAGGGGACATATCAGGGAGACAAAACAACCTTGTGCAGTCAGAGACACATCAGGGAGACAAGATAACCTTGTGCAGTCAGAGACACATCAGGGAGACAAGACAACCTTGTGCAGTCAGAGACACATCAGGGAGACAAGACAACCTTGTGCAGTAGGGGACACATCAGGGAGACAAGATAACCTTGTGCAGTCAGAGACACATCAGGGAGACAAAACAACCTTGTGCAGTAGGGGACACATCAGGGAGACAAGATAACCTTGTGCAGTCAGAGACACATCAGGGAGACAAGATAACCTTGTGCAGTCAGAGACACATCAGGGAGACAAAACAACCTTGTGCAGTAGGGGACACATCAGGGAGACAAGATAACCTTGTGCAGTCAGAGACACATCAGGGAGACAAGACAACCTTGTGCAGTAAGGGACACATCAGGGAGACAAGATAACCTTGTGTAGTCAGAGACACATCAGGGAGACAAGACAACCTTGTGCAGTAGGGGACACATCAGGGAGACAAAACAACCTTGTGCAGTCAGAGACACATCAGGGAGACAAGACAACCTTGTGCAGTAAGGGACACATCAGGGAGACAAGATAACCTTGTGTAGTCAGAGACACATCAGGGAGACAAGATAACCTTGTGCAGTCAGAGACACATCAGGGAGACAAGACAACCTTGTGCAGTCAGAGACACATCAGGGAGACAAGATAACCTTGTGCAGTAGGGGACACATCAGGGAGACAAGATAACCTTGTGCAGTCAGAGACACATCAGGGAGACAAGACGACTTTGTGCAGTAAGGGACATATCAGGGAGGCAAGACAACCTTGTGCATTAAGGGACACATCAGGGAGACAAGATAACCTTGTGCAGTCAGAGACACATCAGGGAGACAAGACAACCTTGTGCAGTCAGAGACACATCAGGGAGACAAGATAACCTTGTGCAGTCAGAGACACATCAGGGAGACAAGACGACCTTGTGCAGTAAGGGACACATCAGGGAGACAAGATAACCTTGTGCAGTCAGAGACACATCAGGGAGACAAGACGACCTTGTGCAGTCAGAGACACATCAGGGAGACAAGATAACCTTGTGCAGTCAGAGACACATCAGGGAGATAAGATAACCTTGTGCAGTCAGAGACACATCAGGGAGACAAGACAACCTTATGCAGTCAGAGACACATCAGGGAGACAAGATAACCTTGTGCAGTCAGAGACACATCAGGGAGACAAGACAACCTTGTGCAGTAGGGGACACATCAGGGAGACAAGAGAACCTTGTGCAGTCAGAGACACATCAGGGAGACAAGACAACCTTGTGCAGTCAGAGACACATCAGGGAGACAAGACAACCTTGTGCAGTAGGGGACACATCAGGGAGACAAGACAACACATAGCTACTAAAATGGAGGCAAATGCCTTTCAACTTAACTGAAAGTGTCTGATTGTTCGATTCTGGATTATAGAGTTAGTGAGTCAATTAAACTGTAACGTCGCATCGGCACTATTTCAGTAATATAGCGACTCGAAGAAGTCTTAATAGCCGCAAGCACGTCCTATCGGGACTGTAGAGTACGTGCCCCCTCAGACAGGTGCAGTATCCTACCAGTATCCTCATTAAATCATTGTTAATTGTGTTTAATATTATATCACTTGTGGTGATATTGTCATTGTCTATCATCTTATATATACTCTCCAAAAAAAGAAACGCGCAAGTAAAATATACATGTAGAATTTAGTACATGTAAATTGAAACGATGAAATAATTGTTTTCCACCGCAAATCTCACTTGTGTAAGTTCATAATCGTAACCAATCACCAAAACACACCACCTGATGAAACATTAACTCTAAACACGTCAGTTTTCCAAATGCATGAAAATATGACGTAGAAAGGCTCACAATGCGTGATGCACGTAACATTGTGGAAGTAGTGTTCAATGATGAGTGGTATAAAGGGATGACACCATTCGCCTTTTTGTGTTTTTTCTGAGACCTTCGATATGCCAAGATTGCGTGCAGAAGACCGAAATATCCCCATTAGAGGTCTAGAGGCCAGAGAATCACAATCATCCGTTACACGTCATTTTAATGTTCAAGCCCTCACCGTTCCACGCCTCTGGATGCGTTCCCAACAACTTGAATCCACCCGCGACCGTCCTCGAACTGGTAGGCCAAAGATCACAACTGCGGCGCAGGATCGTTACATCCGGGTGTTCCACTTTCGCAACAGTTCGGTCACTGCAACTGAAAGCACGGGAAATGTCCCAGGTCTACGGAGAGCCTCTGTACAGACAATACGAAATTCCCTACGAGAAAGTTGACTTCGTGCAAGAAGACCTTATATTGGAGTGAGTAAGAGAATAAACAATATTACTATTAAGTATGGTTTTACGCCGATTTTAGCAATAATTCAGCAATAACACGGCGGGGGACACCAGAAATGGGCTTACACATTGTACCCATGTCGGGATTCGAACCCGGGTCTTCGGCGTGACGGGCGAACGCTTTAACCACTTGGCTTCCCCACCGCCCCCCTTATGTTGGACCTGTACTGTAACGTCATCATTGCCTGTGACGGGTTCGTTGGTGCAGAAACGTCTAAAAATGGAATTGGAGAAACTGGCAAAGAATTTGGTTCAGCATGAATCACGTTTCCTGTAGCAACGTCGTGACTGTTAGAAACCGAGTCTATAGACGTCAAAGGAGCGCTGCGCCCGTAACTGTGTTGATGAATTGTGAAATGTTAAAACAAGTTTACATTAGAAATTAGCCCCTTACTCCAATTTACTCGCCGATTATATAAACATTATTATATACTAGCCACATAAAGAAACTGTGCACGGAGAAAATATATTCTGGATTGAAACACAACACAGCAAGAACAAAATGATGCAGACGCTGTAGCAGCTGAATGATCGGACCATAAGAAAATGTCAACGGGACCTGAACAACATCTGTTACGATGACGTCAGAAGATCAAAATGGAGTAGGGGGTCAAACGACAAAGTCACAAAGTCAATAACGGGTATGACCACCCTGTGCGTGAATCACAGCAGTGCATCGGCGACGCATGGAGTCCACCAAATGGGCATGGAAGGCCTGGGGAATGGCCAGCCATATCCTCCTCAAATCCTGTGCCAAGTCACGGACGTTATCTGGAGGATGTGGAAGACGACGCAGACGGCGCTCAATTTCATCCCACACATGCTCTATTGGGGAGAGATCTGGAGAATTTGCAGGCCATGGCAGTAACATGACATTGTTATGGTCAAGGAAATCCATTGCGACCCTAGCCGTGTGAGGACGAGCGTTGTCCTGTTGAAATGTCAATCCCGGGCCATGACGTTGCAGGAAAGGAATGACCACAGGCCTCAGAATCTGATCTCTGTAGCCAACACCGGTGAGATTGCCCTGAACAACCACCAAAGGGGTTCGGTGCCGTGCTGTTATCCCACCTTAAAACATCACAGAGCCACCTCCAAAACGATTCCTCTCCACAATACAGTTGTGTGCATAACGTTCTCCCAAACGCCGGTAGACACGTTGGCGCCCGTCACTGTGGGAAATGTTGAACCTCGATTCATCTGTAAAGACAACATTTCTCCACCATATTCGAGGTTGGCGAACATGATTTCGACACCATCTTAGACGGTTGACTCGATGACGTTGTGTCAGGATGGGACGTATGGCATGGCGTCGTGGTCGAATCCCGTACTGACGTAAACGATTCCTGACAGTGTTGGGATGGATACGGCGCAGTCCAGGAATTGTCTGGGACGTCGTTTCTGCCGTTTGGAACCTGTGTCGGAGATGTGTAACTCGAATCCATCTGTCCTGTCTTGGCGTCGTTACTCGGGGACGTCCAGAACGTGGGTGGTCGGCAACGTCATTTGTGTTCTGATAATCCCTCACCAATGCTTATATCGTGTTACGATGGCATTGGAAATGTGTTGCCACCTGTTGTTGCCTCATTCTCGCTCGGATCATTCCAATGGCTTCATGACGCTGTGCAGCTGTCAATCTTGGCATGATTTGCTCGTGATATGCTTGTGTCTGCGCCTGAGAAGTTTTGAATTTTTGAATGACCACAGATCATGCTTTCCAAAGTGACAGCGACTTTTGAGTTGCACATGCTGTGTACAGCTGCACAGGATGCACGTGCAGTAACACATTGCACGTCCATAGACCCCCATCAATGACGTCATATCGCATGGCACGTGCATGAGCGTTTGAATGTCTCCATTAATTGCTGTGTTCAAACCTATATTGCATATATGGACGGTGTGCCCTTATATCTATATTTTCTCCGTGCACAGTTTCTTTATGTGGCTAGTATATATACATATTATAGGCCGAGGTGCCGTTTTAGCCTGCACCCCATCCGGTTATCGATCTACAGAGACATATTTTTCAACAGGACAAACCCAGGCCCCACACAGCACGCTTCACCATGGACTTCCTCACCAATCAGAACATCACAGTGCTTTCATGGGCGTCTAAATCCCCGGATTTAAAGCCAATTGAGCACTTATGGGACGATCTCGACGAGTCAGAGCGACGTCAACCACGGCCACAGACGCTGCAACAACTTCGGCGAGTATTGCACTAGGAATGGGCTAAAATACCCTAGGTTCGGATCCGGGGGCTTACACTGTCAATGCCTAGTAGATGCCAAGCAGTACTTCAAGCTAACAGATACTGACGTCAAAGCCGCCGTCTAGTGCAGTGTTACAATTGTGGTGACATTGAGTTATGTCATTTTGTGTAGCTGACCATTGACTCTAATCATGTGATATTTGACATCTGTGTGATTCATTTTTTGAGAGTGTATATTATATAACATAAATAAGATAACACATACACAATTCATACCATGTCTCAAAGACCACCTCTAGATAATTAAAATATATTTGAGATCCTCGTCCTCTAAATGTAGAAGACCGCCTCCGTGGTCTAGTGGTAGAGCCACCGCCCGGAGAACGGAAGGTCCGCGGTTCGATACCAAAAGATGGTACATTAAAAGATGGTACTTGATGTTACCCTGTCTGGCGCTTGGCATTAAGGGGCTAAAACAAGGACTGGTCGGCTCGGAGTCAGTATACTGTGTCTGAGTGGGGTATTTATGTTAAACTGCGGCATGGTATCTCAGTGTGCTAACACTATAAATCGACATCAGCCCGGACTAGTACAAGCAGCCACTATATAGGTGCAATAATCTTGGACCCCATTTCACCTCACCTCACCTCACATCTTAATGTAGAAAGTTATATGAGTAAACAAAAGATGGAACATGCTGCTGACAAAATTTCAAAACTCGATAATTACAAAGAAAACATATATTGCTTTTATTGGATGTCTGCATGCACCATCACTAAAGATAACCATCAGCATTCTAGTAACCCAGAAGATCAAAACTACAGAACCTAGTTCGATTTCCAGATGTTTTTCGCAAAGTGTATCATTTCACAAGTTTGTAGAAATACGTTTGAATGGCAAGATCCTAAAATAGCATTAGCGAGAGAAATTCTGCGTTAGAATATGAGAGAGTGAGATTCTGACATCTTTATGAAACGAATCAGTTGTGGTTGATGGGTCTAGTCTGTTTATCGTAGTAGAATGGAGACACAAAACACTGGATAATAGACGAGCCAAAATAGTGACAAGACACATTGCATTTAATAGAAATGCTGTGATCGTGGAACCAAACAACAGGAGTTCTGAGGTTGATGCAAAGATAGGTGAAAACAACATTCATTAATGTTATGTCTGCATCTAAATGAAACCTGGAGACGTTAGGCACTGTGACTCAACCTGGAAGTTAGGAGCTCTGCTGAAGGTGACCCGCCCCTTACGTTGGCCATCACGTGGGTAGATGGTGATGGTGATGTTGTCCTCCCAGTGTTAGACATGGATGCAAATGAGCTCTCAAGTCTTTAACCTCTGGAAGCAGCATCTACAAACAGTAACCGTCAGTTTATTGTTCCAGGAGGGGGTTATACCCAGGTTAGCTTTTGGGGATGCATAGGTCAGGCCCGTAGGAGCTGCGTGGTGTCGTGTCGTATCAACTCTGAGTTAACTATCAGTGTAAAGAGTGTGTCTGGAGTTATTTCTTAATGCCACCCTGACTGCAAATACCGCCAGCCCCATCCTACTACAGGGATCAATCATCATCCTACATGGCATCAGCGTTCTTGTTGTCGGTTTGTTGTTTAACGCCGCCCTCAGCAATACTCCAGCAAAATGGCGGCGATCTGTAAATAATGGAGTCTGGGCTAGATAAACCAGTGATTGACATCATGCGCACCGCTCCACACATTTGGGATACGATGACATGCATCAACCAATTCAGCTACTCGGTTTATAGTTTGCCAGTAAATTTAACAGACCAGACCATAGACACAGAACTACAAAACATTGGTTATTTGATCAACTTATGACAAGGGAAATTACAAGACGAAAATACCACCACACTAAAACGTATTTTATCGTCGCCATGCCTTCGTGAAAGCAGACAGGATACCAGTAAACACTCTGGTATATGTATCCATATGCTGTTGATGCCTTAATTTAAATAGGAATATTCACATTAGACCTGATGTCTAGGGATTGTTTCCAAACCTGGGTAGAATGCCATTGACGGCTGACTTAATTTCGGCAGAATGGGGATCATAAATTGTGAAGGTCACACCAAAACCTACAGACTAGATGCACGTATCTCCAGACTTGAAGATCCTGCCATCGAGAGGAGACTTAGTGAAACATACAGACTAGATGCACGTATCTCCAGACTTGAAGATCCTGCCATCGTGAGGAGAATTAGTGAAACCTACAGACTAGCTGCACGTATCTCCAGACTTGGAGATCCTGCCATCGAGAGGAGACTTAGTGAAACCTACAGACTAGCTGCACGTATCTCCAGACTTGAAGATCCTGCCATCGAGAGGAGACTTAGTGAAACCTACAGACTAGCTGCACGTATCTCCAGACTTGAAGATCCTGCCATCGAGAGGAGACTTAGTGAAACACACAGACTAGATGCACGTATCTTAAGACTTGAAGATCCTGCCATCGAGAGGAGAATTAGTGAAACCTACAGACTAGCTGCACGTATCTCCAGACTTGAAGATCCTGCCATCGAGAGGAGACTTAGTGAAACCTACAGACTAGATGCACGTATCTCCAGACTTGAAGATCAGTCCTGCCATCGAGAGGAGACTTAGTGAAACCTACAGACTAGATGCACGTATCTCCAGACTTGAAGATCCTGCCATCGAGAGGAGACTTAGTGAAACCTACAGACTAGCTGCACGTATCTTAAGACTTGAAGATCCTGCCATCGAGAGGAGACTTAGTGAAACCTACAGACTAGCTGCACGTATCTCCAGACTTGAAGATCCTGCCATCGAGAGGAGACTTAGTGAAACCTACAGACTAGATGCACGTATCTCCAGACTTGAAGATCCTGCCATCGAGAGGAGACTTAGTGAAACCTACAGACTAGCTGCACGTATCTCCAGACTTGAAGATCCTGCCATCGTGAGGAGAATTAGTGAAACCTACAGACTAGATGCACGTATCTCCAGACTTGAAGATCCTGCCATCGAGAGGAGAATTAGTGAAACCTACAGACTAGCTGCACGTATCTCCAGACTTGAAGATCCTGAAAAAAACATAATACAAATGAAACGCTGTTTCTTCAAGGTTTTTGTTGCCACGAATTGGTTGATAAATTATTCTTCATAGTTCTTGAGATAACAGTTTTAAGTTCACATTGGGAAATCTATCTTTTCAGAGGTACTTGCTGCAGTAATACATTTTTGCAATGTTGCAATATGCATAACTTTCCATTTTGGTGTTATAAAATTAAATATGTTTGTTTGTTGGTTTCTCTCAATTTGAATATAGTTATCTCGCCTCATATACAATCTAAATTGTTTGAAAGCATTGCTTGCTAATGACGTAGACCTCAGAAAGAACTTGTTACCTACTTTTGAATGGCTGTTAATTACAAACATAATGATGTGTCCATATGTGTAAAAGTATCCTTCAGGTTTTTGGAAATATCATTTTCCGGTATTTTAAAGAAAAGTATTTTTAGTATGTTAGGGTGGTCCGCATGGTAACTATTTTTTAACAATGTCCCAATGTCATTGAATAATATCTATTTGCAATTTGTATAAGATTAGATATAGTTTTCATAGATTGACCAGACAATGTGTCATGCGTAAAATGATAAAATGCGTATGTGACGTCATTCCATTGTTTGAACGCTCCATTATTTTTCAGGAATGGAAAGTTGCTTGTTAACTATATCTTGAAGCAACATTTGAATTAATTTCCTCTTGGAACAGACGGAACTATTTTTTACAAGTGAGTATTTTTATTTTTTTCCGAAAACATGTATCGTCAGCGGGGTTCGAACCCGCATCGTTTGATTTGAAAACGTGTATTTTTTAAAATTACCTAGTCTGTAGGTTTCACTGCCATTTAAAACATTTTCTCAGCTACTGCGGCACATGAAGGCATGGTGTGAAACTAACTATTAAATATTTTCATAATTTTGCATAATGCTTAAAAGCTCAAAATAATATGTATATATTTTGTGTTAGAGCGGATTACCCACAGATTACCCTTTGACGAGAAAAAACAAATAAGGTAACAAATATCGCTTGTTCGGGTCTCTATATTTCCTATTAGCTGTAACTCGGACATTCCCCTCCACGTAATGCGTTCAGTGATTTTGTGAGTGCGATGCATTTGCCTTTTTAATTCAGTATTAGAATAACAGCTGCACTTTCATTTATTAATCAGTAACCTTCGGTATTAAATGTGGAAAAAGTTAAATATGTTTTTGCGAATGTAGAAATATCTGTGACATGTAATGTCTACCCGGCAATAGAAAATCTGACTTATACTAACGGAAAAACCCTGTGCTTCATATTAAGTGGTGAAACTTGTATGTTATTTAAGCTAACAACATTATATTTGGTCCTTCGTCAGATCAGTGGTTTATCATGACAAATTCATTGACAAAAGTCATATCTGATAGTAGAAGACAGAGCGACACGACCTAAAAGCGGGGTGTGGTAAAACTCCATTAACAATGTCAATATCGGATGTGACCACCATTTGCGTTGATACAGGCGAGACAGCGGCAACGCATTGAAAACTCAGATGTTTGAAATCAGCCGAGGGGATGTTGTTATAAATGTCAACCCAAGATTGGGCCAGCTCAAGCGTCGTTCCATCTCATCACAGACTTGGTTCTATGGAGGAGAGGTCTGGAGAAACAGCCGGCCATGTTATGCTGCCTCAAATGTTTTGTTACAGCAAGTGCAATGGGCATTATACTGCTGCAGGTTGACGTAACGTCCCTCTATTTGCACGAAGGGTAGAACATGATCACCACGATGTCGTCCCGGTACCCCATTAAAACTGCCATTATCAATGATGTGTTGTGTTGTCCTATGCATTTAATGCCATACCTATACCTATAACATTACACTTCCATGCAAACTAACAACGTTGAGTAACGCAAACGTCGCTAAAACGTTCTCGTGGACGCATGTACACCCCTGCACGACCATCCGGGCTGTCCAGACACTGGACTCATGTGTGAACGGTTCTGCCACTAAGTGGTTTCAACCCAGGAATAGTCCAAGCTGTTGATGTGAAAGTTTGGTATTGATTCAATTGATGCACCCACCGAATATGGTTGTCTTGTTGACCTGACGTCACACCTGGACGACCGCGCCATGACAAGTCGATGGTGTTGTTCTGTTGTAGGTAACGTCTCTAAAGACATGGTATTGTTTTTCGATTGAAATGTCTGGCAAGTTCGTTATGCGCCATTCCTGTCTGCATCATACTCACGGCGCGTAGACGTTGATTTTCAGCAAGCCAAAATTGTGCGCCGTGCATTAACATGCACGTGCAAATTGTGAATCACGACCTTAATGTCGAGGAGATGCCTTTATGGATATGTATTGAAAGATGTATTATTTAATTTCAGAATAAACTTACTTTATATTAAACTTTATAGGAATAACCGTTACTTTTTCCTTTTAATTATATAATGCCTTCCGTGATTTTGGAGGGTGGTCTGTAAATAATCGGGTCTGGACCAGACAATCCAGTGTGATTGATATCATGAGCATCGATCTACGCAATTGGGAACATCAATGTAATATATTCTGCGAAGGCGATGTGACCTCGCCCTTACGTGATTGATATCATGGGAAAGGTTGGAGATTTTATGACGCTTCATGTCGTTTGTCAGGCCAGGGGATCAACATCAAGGGGTGTGGACTCACTGGTCAGGATAGGTATAGGCATATTAGACAAACTGCGCTTTGGATATCAGCGGCATCTGTGTACAGGCTTCTGTGTGTGTGTGTGTGTGTGTGTGTGTGTGAGGGGGGTGGGGTGGCGGGGGGTGGGGGTGGGGGGTGGGGGGGGGGGGGGGGGGGGGGGCGGCGGGGGTGTCAGTGTGGCTCACTGTGGACTCACCCTCGAGGATACGGCAGGCCCAGAGGTGAAACTTGTTGTCGCAGGGTCATAAAACCAAGTTCATCACGGTCCAAGCTATCGGCTTCTCGGCTTCAGTTTTTAATCTTTGTTTGTTTGTTTGTTTGTTCGACACACGCAAGAAAATTCCAGCAATATGACGGCGATCTGTAAATAATCGAGTCTGGAACAGGCAATGCAGTAGCTGACATCATGATATCGCAATGGGGATACGATGACATGCATCAACCAAGTCAGCTAGCCTGATCACCCGATCCCGTAAGCCGCCTCTCACGACAAGCACAGCCACCCCTTACAACAAACTTGGGTTGCTGAAGACCTATTCTCTTCCCGGATCTTCCCGAGTCTTCAGTTCTCTGGCAATGGCTAAAATTTGATGTCTGTAAATTTCAATCTCCAGCATCTTATGTCCTTATCACGTGTTGATTTGATTTATGCTACCTCCTGTGTGTGTGTAAGCGTTTTCACGGGGTGAAAGTGTTTTAGTAACTTTGATTTTCAGGCAGTAACGTGATTATCCAGTAATATGTAGATATTTTCCCATGTATTTAAAGTCATTTTGCCACCTTACTAATTGTACATATCTGGCTGTAGATGTCCAATAGTACCTTTGGGTAGCGTATGTTCAGCCCTTTAGTTTGATACATATATCTCCAATATTCGTTAAGTAGGTAGTTTGCTCTACTTTAGAAAACTCAATTCTGTTCACTCACGAGGCTAGAAGACAGCGTTCACAGCTACCCAGCAGTAGTTGTCTTCTCCGAAGTCTGCACGTCACGCTTAAAAAGCTCACCACTACCGAGTGTACTTATCGCCAGGAATCTTTAGACCTTACTGACGTCAATGTAGATAGGAAGCTTATTGGTCATGAGAAAACGTTATTTGATGCAGACGATTGTTATAATGATGTTAATATCATGTTGTTGAATAATGGCATTACGCAAGTGGAGATTGAAGCTGCTGTACAGGGTGCGCCGTGTGGGCAGACCTCAGGCCCAGATAGCACCAGGACTGACAGGCTACGGTGTTATATTCATTTAGTGTCACCCTATTTTGTTTGTATTTTCAATCATGTCTTACAAACAGGAACTCATCCACAGGAATGGACAAAGGGTCCATTGTTCCTCCTTTTAAGAAATGAGATGTAAATTTATGTTGATAATTATTGTGGTATGTCGTTGATGGATGTGCTAGGAAAGTTGTTTTGTGTTATTGTTAATAATCGTCCAAAACCATAAGAACACAGCAATATTCAACAGATGTAGCCAAGGTAACTCTTCCAGTCAGATCTAATTTACTCTGTTATGGGTACATCTTCAGACAGCCTTAACAATTTCCACCAGTTGATAACATATTTTACATGATAACTGACATAGATATTAATTCTACCAAAATATTGCTGCATATATTTACAAAGGTTCGTATGAAAGATTTTAATTGCCCTTCTCTCTTCAAACTCCCAAACATCCGTCCCATATAACAACACAGGCTTGACTTTACAAACAACTAAAACATTAAATTTACAGGTATAAACAGCTTCTTCAATTGAAAGAGAGCCTTACTGGCTTTACTAACCAGAGTATCAGTACACTTTGTCCATGCCTATCTAGTTGAGAATAAAGATACCCAAATAGTTATAGTAGTTGCTGTTTTAACTGGTATACCATATAAACTCCCTCCAGACAAGCAGAGAGCATACACTCCCTCCAGACAAGCAGAGAGCGTACACTCCCTCCAGACAAGCAGAGAGCATACACTCCCTTCAGACAAACAGAGTGGAATGGAATGAGTTACCCCCTGAATACAGAAGTGCAACATCATTATCAAATTTTAAACACATGATTAAAACAACCATTACAGCTCCACCTCCATACTTCTCAATCGGCAACCGTAGAGCTAATATTTTACATACACGCCTAAGGCATTCTTGCAGTTCCCTAAATGCAGACCTCTTTAAAGTAAATTTATCTGATACTTTGTCCTGCTCTTGTGGAAACCCATGTGAAAACAACATACACTTTTTTCTTGAATGTCCCAATTACACTATTCCCAGAAATATCATGTTCGCTAACATTATAAAAGCTGGAACTACATGTACAATACAAAATATTCTCTACGGTGATGTATCCCTATCTGAAAGTCACAATAACCTCATCTTCAACAGCGTTCAAAAATATATAATGTCGACTAATAGATTCGAGTAACCCTTTATCATTAATACAGAATATCGCTCTGCGACCATTTATTATTAATTACGCCATCAGTGAATAAACTGCATGCATGTATATGATCATGAATACATGTGTATCTCTGCCTCCTTCTGTACACATAATGTTTACGGGTATATATATCCTGGTGTATGTGTGTAAATATGTGTATGTATATATATGTATGCATGCGTATTCAAGGGTATATGTGTATGTATGTACATGTAGTGTGTGTAGGTATGCATATGTGTACATGTACATAAGTGTATGTATGATTGTGTAATTATATATGTAGTTTTGCATGTATTTTGGATTAATGTGTACATACAAGTAAACTGTGTCTATAGACAATTCTTATGCATGACTGTCTATGTTACTCTTGCAAACATTATGTTTATGTTCTTGTGTAAATATATTTCTCTTTGTTACTTCTCTTTGTAATAAGGGGGTATGTATCTGAGTATGTGTATGTATGTATGTATGTATGTATGTATGTATGTATGTATGTATGTATGTATGTATGTATGTATGTATGTATGTATGTATGTATGTATGTATGAGTATGTATGATTGTGTGTATATATGATTATGTGTATATGTTTGTATTTCTGTATACGTATGTATATGTATGTGTGTATGTATATGTGTATATATATGTATAATCAATGTCTGTACATATAGAGTAGGGAAAGGGCCACCTAAGTTGGATAACTTTTGCCCAATCCCGTTGACCATATATGTCAATAAAATATGTTTAAAACAAAACAAACAAACAGAGAGCATACAATCCCTTCGGACAAGCAGAGAGCATACACTCCCTTCAGACAAACAGAGAGCATACAATCTCTCCAGACAAGCAGTGAGCATACACTCCCTTCAGAGAAACAGAGAGCATATAATCCCTCCAGACAAGCAGAGAGCGTACACTCCCTTCAGAGAAACAGAGGGCATACAACCCCTTCAGACAAGCAGAGAGCATACAATCCCTCCAGACAAGCAGAGAGCATACAATCCCTCCAGACAAGCAGAGAGCATACCACTCTAAAGTGTGTTTCAGGACCTCGGGTACCTGATCATTTAAATAATAAGATTGTGTTATTTCCTGATAAAATTCCTTTGGGCATGGAGTAAGTTCCTACTTGGCAAGCTTGTCTGTCATATTGTGTCCTTCTCGTTCTATCCCATCACGTGCTGAGATCCATACAACCTCACATGACAGATACTTAGAGTTGAGGAAAGTGTCCAGACTCAAGACCTCAACCAAAAGGTCACTTCTTAATCCAGTTGTCCCAGACTCAATATCACGCACAGCTTCCTTAGCACGCATAGCATTGCCTTATTGTTGTTGTCATTAACCCACTTCAGTGCTTGGAGATGGCAAGCAATTCAGCAGCAAATACATACAGATGATCATTTGAACGAAATACCCCTGCCACAGATAGATCTGGTTTCGACAATGAACTAGCAGTTCTAAATAACACATATTCGTAGAAGCATACATGTATGTGACAATTTGTGTAAAGTTTTAATTTTCTGAATTCAACTGTTCTACGTTAGTTGATTGTTTAATGTCCTGTCCAAACTTTCTGTTCTGTACATACACGATTTCGCGGATTGTTTACTAGATTTAGTATTTTCACTATTTGATAGTACTTCATAAAACACATGCTCATGATACGGTAGGAATCGCACAGTCGACTGGTTTTGGCAGATATATCTTATGAATGTGGAAAGGGGTTTGTCGCTTGTTTTTACAGCACGTACTTCATCTAACACGTCGTAACTGTCGTAAGCTGTCACGCGCTTTTCTTAATAAAATAATTTGGAAAGCGTAAGGCTCAGGACGGTTAAACTATGGAAAACTGATTATTACTTTCGCAGTCAGAATCAACAAATACAAATATGAAACTGACTAATTTGCCAGTTGTCACAACCTAATAATATCTTTGTAGAAAGTGGTATATATACAGACATTGGTTTCTCATATTCCTTTTAATTGAGGAAACTATGTTTATTAATAATTTTAAACTAATATCATAATGCAGTTTACTACGTTCTGTTACTGTAAACAGATTGCTTGTCACAAATATGCTCTTCATTCCAATAACCTTTTACAAACATGAACCGCTACCCGATGACCCGACCTGACTAGTCTGTGATACAGACGCGGAAACAAAAGGATGAAACAAAACCTTTATACAAGTCTGTAATACTTCACCAAGTACCGATGTCTTCAGTTAAGCCATACAAACTACTTGTTTCTATCATATTTAAAATAGATTTCTTATATTATTTTCATTTCAGAGACCCAAGTTAAGTCTCCTCCTGGCGTGTAAGCTACTATCCCTTGATGACCAGGCACATGTGGCTGAACCACATGACGCAACCATCGGATAGGTAACATGAAATGATGAACGTTCGCTTACATTTTTTTCCAGCACGTGACAATCTGAACAGTGACGTTACACACAAACCCGTGATGCATATAACAAGGCTGCCGATAACCCATTTAGATAATTGTATAAGTTCGATATCAGAACAGCAGCATATAAAACAGGACGAAATCTGCTTGAGAACACAAACACTTAAGGGGCTCTCACACTTTGCCGAGTTGTGTCCCGAGTGTGGACCCGAGCTGACTCGGGGGTACTCCTATGGAGCTCGTAGCGAGGTCGTACTAAACTCGGGGTAACTCGGGATACCTCGTACTGATCTACAAGAGTTTTGGAACTGCTCAAAACAGCCGGGCCGCCAGCCAACTCGTAACAAACTCGTCCTAACTCGTAGTACCCTCGTGGCGACCTCGTGGTGCTCGTACATAAGTCGTATGAGGATCGTCTGCAAAATGTATTGCCGAGTTGACCGAGTCTAATACGAGCTATACGAGTGTGATTCCCGCCGAATTATTTAGCAGCTCGGAGCCACCTCGTACCAAAGTCGTACCAAACTCGCACAGCTCGTATCGAGATCGTTGTGCTCGTAGACTCCTATAGACTCCTATGGGGTTCGTAACACACTCGTAGCGTACTCGTATGATACTCGTATATATGTAGCTCGGCAACCACAACGGCAAAGTGTGAGAGCTGCTTTACCCGCGTTGAAATAGATGTTAATACAAAAATATTTTACTTGACAACTTGCCTGTGCACAAGCGGTTCCCAAGGGTAGGATATTGCATAGACAACACAAACGTATTTGACACTTTTGAGTTGTTGTAGATTGACGAACAGCAAGTGTTTTTAATGCTATGAGTAGGTTTCCATATACACATTACAAATTCAGATATACCGGTTTCGGTAATTTTGAATATGTACAAAGTCATATAAATGCATACTTAGGCAATTGGAAGACAACCGGCAGATTGAGACACTTCACCAATGTCGCGATCTCGCGTTCTCGCATTCTCGCGTTGTCGGGTTTCTTGAAAATGTACATGTTATTGTATCGAAAATCGACAGTAAAGCCAGAGAATACGAAATCTTGCGTTCTCGTATTGTCGCCTTTTTAAAATTTAGATATAACGGTATGAGTCGAAGCAGCGCAGGGAAATCAGACTTCGCGTAGGGATTGTTGTATTTTGGTAAACATTGTCCCAAATACTACAACTAATTATGACAACGTCAGACGACTAGAGGGATCGGGTAATCAGGTTCGGTGAAGTGAGTGCATAAATAAATATTTAGGAGAAAGACAATTCTTGAGGTTAGTGTTGTGCAAATTCTGGTGGGGAAATGTGTTAATAGTGGAAATAAATAAATAATACCGAACATATAGATGGCAGAAATAATAAGTGTGGCCACCCGTTAATGCCCGGGTGCCCGTTAATTGCATCTCAATTGCGACGATCAATGCTCATGGTATCAATCACTGGATAACCTGGTCCAGACTCGAGTATTTACAGACCGCCGTCATATACCTGGAGTGCGGCGTTCAGCAACAAACAATCTTTACTTTATCATCAGCATGTTTCAACCGTGTGTTATTTTCGAACGAAAATCAAGGAGAATAGCCCCCATAACAAAGAATCAGCTTGTCTCGCCTTGTGCAGAGTTACGTCCCTTTGATTGAAGCTTCGTCCCAGACGTATTGATTTCTACGTACCCATAACACCATGACAAAAGTTATCACCCCACAGAACATCACAACCCAAACGTGCACTTGGAACATAAGAATACGGCAACATCGGTGACATATATTCACGGAAACAAATACAATTGTGCACATCAACAGTGCATTAGTCTTTAAAACCTATGCATGGTGCGTCAGTGTGTTCGCTGCGTCAGAATATGAACTGTCAATCTTAACGACCGCTGTTGGACTCTAATAATGGTTCAAAGGATATGAGATTTTGACAGATCCTATTTGAAAATCTTTCAACATCGACCACATGCATGAAGGCCTATAAAGTATTATTAACGTATGGTTGTCGCATTGTATGTTTAGTGTCGATATGGCTGGGTGCTGTGGAGTGAATGGTTCTGCAGTTGAAATTATACATTTTCAAAATACTGAAGTAAGGTAAATTGCAGGGTTAAACACTCAATATATTTTCAATGTGACGTTTACACGGCATGACGCGTTTCCATTGGACGAGAGACCGCTCACATAAATAAACAATCTTTATGGTTTGTCGCGATCTTCAGGTGCCACTTCTCGTCATGTGAATGGAGGGACAAGAACTAATACTGAAACGTGGAGACAAACAATAAAAAATATCTAGTTACAAGTATTATTGTTCATCCAGCTTCTAACTATCAATGAGTTGCTACCCGGGAGAGTCATGCTCAATTAGAAAATCTCCTTGTCCTGGGCATATACGACCGACGTATGGAACTCCGTTCACGTCATAAGTGGACGCTGACACATATTTGCTTGCATTTATTTGATGCCTTTATTGTTTTTGATCAAACAGATGTATTTTCATATCAATTTCATTTATTCATTAATGTACCTCTTAGTCAAACACGTGCCTATGGCAAGGGATTATTTACCCGTGGGCATGCAATGAAGATTTGCAATCAATCCTGAGCGCTTTGTGTACACATATCCTAGGCAGTAATTCTTTAGTATGGTATTGTTGTAACAATTTTAACTCATTTATTACTCATCATTGAGAGCTGCAAGTTAAAACAAAGGTGCGCATTCTCAGGACGTTCCTGTACATGTGTGCCTCCCTACACCCACAACTAGTCCCGCAGTCCCCGCCAGGATTACAAGGCAAACCTCTTTACAGTCGTGTACTGCAGAGTTAGTAAGGTAGAGTCTGGCTCTCAAACGTATCCATCATGATCAGTTCGATGTCAAACGCATCACAAATGAGAAGTTTTAAAATTATAACTTACCTGTTTTCTTTAATTTAATGAAATTCAGTTCAGAGAGGGGAGCAACATGACCAACACTTATGAGTAAAAGTAAGTAAAACTAGACTACAATATATGCATACATGGAGGAGAATTGATTAGCCTTGTAGATGTGTAATATCGTAATCTGAATTTTAAGTGAAAACTCTTGACCAGATTCCATTGTTTTGATTTTGCAGAAATTGTGATTCCTAACTGTAAAGGGTGAGTGAGTTGGGTTTTTAACGCCGCTTTTAACAGTATTCCAGTTATATATCGCGGCGTGTCAACTTAATGCGAGAGGAAAGCCCGAAGTGATGCGGTGAAACCCACGAGCACGGGTATGGTGCTGACAAACTTAGAAACATAATCCAGGCGAACCGGGATTCGAACCCACAAGCACAGCGAATCGCGGCGCCTTAGACGACTTGGCCACCCGTGCCCCCTAACTGTAAAGAAACAGATGAGCCAAAAGGGGAGCACAACTGGTACCAATGGTGATGCCAACATTTCAGATATTGTTTCTCAGTAAACTTAAGATGACAATTGCTTTCATCTTCGTCAAATTTTCCTTAACCTAGAAAACAGAAACATAAATAATCTCTGGTCATCACATTTAGTGACCAAAGAAACATGGATCAAGGAAGGACGTTTTCCCAAGCTTGTTCGTGTGGGGTAGTGGTGTACAAAGTGGAATCATCAAATTATATGGAAGTCATCCAGCTCGTCCTAAAGTCTTGTAGGAAGGGTTTTGTTTCTCTGAAAAGGAAAAGAACAAAAAGAGAAAAATCGTTGAAGTATCCATCACTGTCACGGAACACATATTGCAGGTGGAGTTTGCGATAACGAACTATGTCAAAGTATATCTAACTGCTTATGTCGACATAATTAAGATAAACGAGGGGTAAATGTTTGATATATAATGACAATACATGTCTAACTTGAGGAGGGTGTATAGGTAAAGAAACAAATGAAGACAAACTAGAACTATATTATTGTATTCTGTGGTCGATTCACTCTGTACAGAACATATTTACAATGTATTTATTCAACTTGATTTGCATCGTGGCAGTATACATACTGGGGTTCATGTTGCGTACAATGCCGGGGCACGACGACCACATCCAGATTTTCACGCACGTGATAGATGGTTGTAGGCAAACTTGATCCTTTGAGGTTTGTTCAAATAATTGAGTAAATTTGCTCTTGTAAAAATATTGATTGCAAAATAATGCCCCCTTTCAACGCCAATTTTGCTTGTAAGATATACGACAGTAACTCAGTTGGCGCAGGCCAAACAGGGAACTGTTTCAATGATCTCAATTTGATATGGGGATAATTATGCAACACTTCACTTTTTCAGTACACAAACTTGAAAGTAGTCAGGGTGGGTATTGAATGAATGTCATTTTACAAGACAGTCAGCAATATTCCACATATTTACCCACCTTAACACGCAGTTCCTCGTTATCTATATCCTACATATATATATCCCCATCAGTTGTCTGGAACTCAAATTTGGCACACTAGGGGTCTATTCTGGCCACGGGGTTTGGTTCCACTGATTGGAACCAGCGCACAAAACATATGATCCTTGCTCGCTGGGTTCTCCTTTTTGCGTTAATCACAGTGTATGACCCCAGAGCAACAATATTTCCGTGTCTTAGTAGCTGAAGGCCTTAAGTTGTAAAACACCAAATCTATAGATGAATATACACAAACATGTATCTGACAGACACCCATCTTCACTCGTCCAAGTTTTCCCAGAACACATGGACTAGAAATAAGCTTCAATGATAATATTCTGTTGTAATCTGTGAAAATATTTGGTGCAACATCTTGTAGAAATTCAAACCGATGTAAGTTATCTGTCATCTTGCATAGAATTCAGTTTCTGGTATTCAAGTTACTGCTTTATGTTTTCATTCACCCCGTGTAGCTTTGACATTAAAACCTCATTTACACGAACTCACAAAACTTAATATTTTTGTAAAAACACAAATTCAAATTCTTGAAAATACTAGTATTTATGCGATGATACTTGTTGGAAGAGCAATCGGTACATGACAATGATTTGGTGGAAGACCTAGTGAACGAGTGAGTGCGTTGGGATTAACGGCGCTTTTAACAGCATTCCAGTTATATCGCGGCGTGTCAGCATAATGCGGGAGGAAAGCCCGAAGTGATGCAGGTCTCATACGTTTACCACTTCGGTGAAATCCGAGAGCACGGATATGGTGCTGACAAAAATAGAAATATAATATGGGCCAACCGGGATTCGAACCCACAATTATAGGTTACTGGCGTGCTAAAAGTACGCAACTCTGCACAGCGCCTTAGACGACTTGGCCACCCGTGCCCCCACCTAGTGAATGAACAATGGGTACATGACGATGTTTTGTTGGAAGAACCGGTCAATTAACAATAGGTACATGACAATGTTTTGGTAAATTCAGCTGAAAACGTCAAAAGATCCAGCTCCTCGAGTTTCTCAAGCACAACGTCGACGTATCCGCCTTTCCATGCCCCTAGCTTGCAATGGAAAACATAATAACAAATAACAATACGGAAATTGTCTGATTTATTCTAAATACTTAGCAACTAATAAAAATACAAATCTATAGGAAACAAAAGTCCACTTGAAAACCCCATGTACAGAGGACACGTACCATTTTGTAAAAGGATGTCATCAGTAGTGATGTCATACCTAAATATTGTTGGTACATATTTGGTGTTTGTCAACGAGGTTATGGTCAGGTGAATATATGTAAAAAAACACTATTCATTCTGTGCTGCAGTTGGTAGTTACAATCGTTATGTTTAATTTGCATATTTTTTCAAAATTTGAATCACCTAATAAATTATACTTAAATACCCTATAACAGTCAATTATGATTATTATTATTTTAAATTGAACGAACAAAATATATTTCTACCAAATATATATTTTCGTTTGACAGAACATATTGTTGCCTAACTACCAGTTTTATTACATTGTACAGGTAGCCGAATGGTTTGGTAAATTTAATATTGCAGTAAAAATTAAAAAATATCACTTTGCGTTAATTTTGGTTAACATTGGGATCAATATATAATGGAATAATCAGTCCCAAAGAGCGGTATTTGTAAATCAGGTGACCAAAGGCATAACAATGAGCTTGATTGCAATTAGAAGAAGCCTGGTCTAACTTTGTTGCTTCATGATACCTCTCTTTTCCCACTGCATCTGTTTAAAATAGGACTTTAGTTTGATGAACAACGACCTTTCTCCTTTTATTTTTATTCAACACATTGCTCTCATGGTAAATCAACAACTGTATGCTGTATCGAAAAGGTCCAAAGTCCTTCCGATTTGTATACGTAGCCAAAGAAGGAACATGATAACATATGACATATATACGACTTGACACAGGCATGTCATCATTTGTCGGTGGCGTGACACAGTCCATGACGTCAAACACAAAACTATCCAATTTTCTGTAATTTGTTACATTTGATGATTAAACTAATGTTACATTCATTTTAGATCAACGTGGATCGAACTACTTTCACACAATTAGGTGAATGTGCGAATCTCAGGGATAAATTATATTTAGCTTGGGTCATCAATTACTATGACTTCATTTCAGTTTGTAGTACGTTTCCATTATGTGTTATATCATTTCTGATAAACCTAAAAGTCAACATCGACATCGATATTTGCTTCGAAATAGTTGTCGTTTCTCGCGAGCAAATACGAAATGTGATTGTCGTGATACTGATCAATATTTGCATCAATACAACGGAGTTCCAATGGCATGCAGTTTAGCATAGCGGAGTTATGCCCCGTTGTCCTAATTCTTATCGCACAGCATATTCATCGGTGTACGATTAAACACGATAAACAGGGTTCTTTTACGTAAAACAAATTCGTGAACAACATTAAAAACTGCTTTTCAGACGTGTATTATTAATTTTACACCATGAAATATGAAATCCAATATTTCTCAAGTGTCACGTGACAGCAATTCTCGTTTTCAAAAATTATAAAACAAACTATACGTCGGAGAATTAAGTCGGCAACCGGGAGGCTGAAAGAGCTGCAGGACCTTGACGTCATACCGGCTATATTCCTGCGCGTAATTAACCGCTTATTTCCGTTCCAAACACGGAGTTCGATCACTTGGTAATCTCGTTCAAAACCACATCGTCAAAGTCATGAAATGACATTCGTCAATGAGGTACACTGATTCTCTCTATAGTCATATTCAGCAATTGTTTGTGCAAGAGAGACAAAATGGTGCACTATGAATTATTCTGCCAATTTCAGGCATGTCAGCATGTTGCTCAAATAATCAGGATGGCAGTTGTCTGAATACTCTGCTGATGTTAGGTAAACGTTTGGTGTCTTCATTTCACAACTTTTGGCTACACACACTGTGCCCATGTTATGGACAAAGTATGATAACGGACAGTTTAGATAATTTCAGTTAGGTAGAGGTTTAAATAAACATCCCACCATGAAAAGTGAGACTGACAGCTAGCTTTTATCACTTTTTTTCAAAGCTATGTTACGTGATGTCTGTATTATGTATATCTCCATGTATATGGGCGTATGCATACTTTTGTTTCTTGAAAGTGTAGTTTCACACAAGCATTTTACCCAAAGTAGGTAATCGTTGGTCATGAAATTTCTCATACCTCCTACATGTTTTTAGAAAATACTTTTTATCACATTTCATGAATATCTGTTTAATTCGTGTGGTAATGTTTTCAAAACGTACACTTATTTTAAGCAAAACAATACCAGATCATAAACATTGGACGACTTCAGTTAAATGACACAAGTTTGTTGATTTTAGTGGCCCAACAGGTGATCTATATATACCAGTTCATATATATTACATTCTAAAGAAATTCGTTAAGCGCTAATCAAACATTATCAGAAAAAATGGTATCCTGAGGCATTGTGGCATTGATAATTCTAGCTATAGGTTCAGAATCAATACACAAGGGACCAATGCATCTGAGACACTTTGAACTGCATGTTATTGATTTGTGGAGAGTGCAGTATGGTTGTCATGCATGTAATGCCACATCAAAGAGCACGGCAGTATGACACAAACAGATACTGTAAATCTATCATTAGTAATATCGAAATAAAACAAACAACGGTATAATATATGTCGACGTGTGAGAAACATTAGCATCGCCAGCATGTATATTCCATGGTGAACAATCTACATAAGCTAAACATAACACAACAGATGTTGCCCTGTTTTGAGGTGTGTCTGACTATAGCCTCACAAAGCACAGTCCAGACAAGTGCTTGTCACAATTATGTTCATCACTCTCTCTGTTTCAAATCAATTTCAATTAGGCCATTGTGTTTTGTCATGTGTGCATAATTGCATCTTTTGGGGCAACATAGTCAATACTTGGAAATATGAGAAAGTTAATGTTCAGACTGCCTCGCGATAACAGACGTTTTGTCTGCTTGTACCGTCAGGGACCATTGTGGCTTGGCTGGCTACGACCTTCTCTCTATATCTGCAGGTTGGTAAGTACTTTATCCTGGTCATGCATTCCTCAAAAACACACTTTTGTGCTCTCAGTATCTCCTTGCAATAGGACCGTAGTTCAAGGAGTTTAATATTTTAGTTTTAACATTTAACTAAGAATTCATTAGTTTTTTTACAATATACATCCTCTTATATCCCATCGGCTTTAGAATATCTGTATTTAGCAAAGATTAGGGTTCAATCTGTGTGATCTTTCGTAGTTCAGGGTGTGCTAATTGACCTTAACATGCAAATTAATTAAATTTGCTGGAGCTGGCCTCAGGTAAAACATGATTTATATTGATACAGTTTCAATTAATCAGAATTATAGTTGACATCCCATCTTCCCCCCAGTAAAGCATGACCTATATATCGGTGGATCATACCGCAGTTCCAGATTCCAATGACTTTGTGCATTAAAAGGTATAATAATTCGCATGCATATGTATGGAGAGATTAGTGTCTTATTGAAGAGATCAAATAGGAATATTAAACAAATGTAACCATGCCAGATTATTATTATTATTATTATTATTATTATTATTATTATTATTATTATACAGATTAAAATTAAAAAATGCAGCAAAGAGGGTTTGGGTGATCCTGGCACAGTCAGGCTGGTTAGGCTCATCATCAGCTCAGGGCCCTTGCCCCCTCTACACCCAGCCTAGACAGCGAATGGGACTTCTCCCAGGGAGCGCTGCCTAGTCAAACCCACCCAGAACTTTTCGGAGAATGTGAAGACTCCCTAACACTGCAACCTTCTGTATTACCCAGATTGTCAGAAGGCCTGTATTCCTGGTAGCAAACCCGGGTACTCTCCCAATGTCAGTCAAAGATTGGGAGGTACCAAACCTAAGGCACCGAGAACAATGGGGACTCGGAAAACTTGATACATGGGATGCAAGCGTGACATTTCGAAAGCGAGATCTGCATATTTGCCATGTTTTTCCAGAATCTTGTCAATCACATTAGTGTCAAAAGGGACAGCAATTTCAATGATATAAATGATTTCATTGGATTAATAAAACACAACAAGATCAGGTTTGTTGGCCTGGATAAGTCTGAGGCTGTATACGGGCCTATTCCAAAGAATTTTGTATTTATCATTTTCCATGACCCTTTACATATTCTGGGTCGTACCATGGATGGACCTCTGTGTCAAAATCAAAACCACAAGCATGGCCAAGACGATAGTAAAATGATCGAGCCACTCCTTCATGTCGCTTCAGATACTATGTGTGTGCCAAAGCTGGGCATCCACTGACAATGTGTTGGAAAGTCTCATTAAATTCATCGCATATTTACATGTTGATGCCATATCACACATTGACGATTTCGAGTGAGAAAGGACTGGTCCTGAACAGCAAAGAGAAAGCCTTCTGTTTCCCTTTTCAGGCCAGCCGACTTCATCTACGTGAAGGACTCTGCAGGGCTGTATGTGTCTCACACTGAACATACACTCGATGCATGCTTGCCATAAAAGGCAACAATGCTTGCCGTAAGAGGCGAGTAACAGTATCGGGTGCTTAGACTCGCTGACTTGGTTGATGCATGTCATCCTATCCCAATTGCGTGGATCTATGCTGGTGTCAATCACCGGACTGTCTGGTTCAGAATCGATTATTTACAGACCGCCGTCATATACCTGGATTATTGCTGAGTGCGGCGTTAAACAACAAACAAACAGTGGTCGTTCAGATAGCCTCTCCTTGACAAAGTCTGATTTGATATTGCATTTGTCTTGGTTGACACTCCTCTCTGTACCGTTCAGCAGTACAGAAACATGTTATAATTGTTGTTGTTGTTGTATTTAGAATCCAATGTATTTTTATTCTAGGGTAAACGGGTTATTTGTTCTTGTTTATACATAAGTTTCAGCGCCGTTCCTACATGCACATCTTTGATGACGTCACAGACGTCTGTCGAGACTCTCTTTCTGTGATGGTTGTGCGAGTAGGCTAAGATCGATTTGATATACATGTGCATAGATGAATGTGTTGATTCCAGTATGTTTACAACGGAAGAACAGTGTATAAACAGGTTCACTTATTGTACTGCATGAAACGTTACGGTTCAATCACCACAATGATATCTGATATTTGAAAACTGTTAAAAAAAATCCAGTACATCCGGTCTCAAACAATAGCATTTCTGGTATCCGTCACTTGGAATAATTTCTGCTTTGTGATGTAATTACGTTTTGTCACGAACCATCTAACCGAATAAAAACATGGTAGTTCCCCCGTCGCTTTGGGGTGCATAATTATCAAAGGAGAATAAAGACCATGGCATACCGATAAAGGGAAAATGGCAATTACTGCGATCAATAGCAAAATAATTATATTCTGTTCCAACGTGGCCAGTTTGATATGAAACGTGTATTTTAACTTTGCTATAATTTAGTTGAAACTAGAGCAACAACGTCAGGATAGAGTTGCTAAAATGAAAATTCTAAAATCGAAATAAAACGGCGATGACGTATATTTGACAAGCGCAAGAATCTGCCTGAAGTTCCTTTCATCCTGTGTGATCTTGTAGTTCAAATGACAGAAAAAAGGCACAACCATGTGTAAATGCCACATTTTCTTAATCGTAATTATTCAAATATTCTCCATATAGGATCTCGGGTCCTGATATAAAGCTTGCTCCTTTTTTTTAAAAAAGGTTATTTCTTTACTAGATACTTTTTAATGATCGCATTTTCTTCATCTTACCATAATGATTTGTCGGAGATTGTGTTACAAGTTACACAGTAAATGTCGGGGGAAAATGGTGAAATTCCCATACGACTTGGAATGTCCATGTAAATCATCGTTGTCGACATCAAGTGACAGCTGGTTAATAGATCTGTGTGGCTTAGTGTTTAGGGCAACATATCTGCAGATCCTTCAGAGATATGTTGGTATTCAGTCTCTTCAATAACCTGGATCTTAGGTTCTATGTTTCATCACTTTCTTGCTTAATCATTCATAGCAATGTACCCCCAGTCAGTATACAGCCTTCAACACTTCCATAACACACGGAGCTATTAGGGAAATCCAATTGCTACATTCTTGAATGACATCAAGCGCCTGTCAAAACACCGCCTAGTGATTGTTCCCAGGATCATCTCAAATTATTGTCCGTGCTTGTTGAGAATTCTTGAGAATTGTTCCATCTTAACCCAACAACGAGCAACATATTTGAGGGTTTTGATTTAATTTCCGCAGCATCTTCACGGAAAAAGAGTTGTCATTCTGATCGAACACTCCAGTGTCATAAGATTCCAAACGAGACTACCCCCTTGTGTTGAGTATGAAAACCCAATTTGAACGGCGTGTCTGCGTGCTTTTGGCGTCGTATCGGTCACGTCGTATCAATTACGTCTCTCCCTACCGTTGTTGCCTGTGTTCCAAAGTTTGGCCTGGCAATTGATTATCTATAATTTGTACTGTGACGCGCCATGCACGTGCTAGTGGTCACTTGACGAGAACCGGCTTTACTCAAACAAAGTGGAGCTATCTTTGCTTGAAATTCTAAATCAGCCCTCTCATTTGACCAAGTGTCCTTGGTTCGCAAGTCGATGGTAATTAAGTAAAGCCTCTGATTGACCGGCATTGAGTTCGAGTGCTTATGTGGAATTTCCGTCTTTGTGTTGTTTGTGAAGACGATGTATTGATGCCAAGGTGAAGACAATGTGGCATATCCCTGGACAAATATTGACAATTGCTCAAATATTGGTCTGTGCAGACACTTCTAGTCTATTTGAACAGATTGATAGTATTATGTGACGGTGGGATAGCCAAGTGGTTAAAACTTTGGATCGTTACGCCGAAGAACTAGGTTCGAGTCACTTCGTAAAACCCATTTCAAAACACCCAATAATTCTTTATTAACCTTATAAGGTTATTCGTTAGTTTCAGTGCAACATTTCAGTATACCATGCGGCATGGAGGAAAAGATAAAAGTAACGCAAATTGTGCACATTTACCACTCATGTAAAACACGAACTAACGACTGAGAGACATACTCAGGAATAAGATAGATAGCTGTGTCGCACAACACCATAATCACTTCCAACACACCACCAGTGTCACCCTCTGCACCCACACATCACCACCTCTCGCCCCCTGCTCCAACACACAACTGTCACCCTCTCCCCCTCACATTCAACTGCTATCACCCCCTGCTCCCGCACACCACCGCTGTCACCCCCTGCTCCCACACACCACCGCTGTCACCCTCTCCTCTAACACACTACCACTGTCACCCTCTCCTCCCACACACCACCACTGTCATCCTCTACCCCCACACACCACCGCTGTCATCCTCTTCTCCCACACACCTCCACTGTCATCCTCTCCTCCCGCACACCACCACTGTCACCCTCTCCTCCCGCACACCACCACTGTCATCCTCTCCTCCCGCACACCATCACTATCATCCTCTTCTCCCACACACCACCGCTGTCACCCTCTCCTCCCACACACCTCCACTGTCACCCTCTCCTCCCACACATCACCGCTGTCACCCTCTCCTCTAACACACCTCCACTGTCACCCTCTCCTCCCACACACCACCACTGTCAAGCTCTCCTCCCACACACCACCACTGTCACCCTCTACCCCCATACACCACCACTGTCATCCTCTACCCCCACACACCACCACTGTCACCCTCTCCTCCCACACACCGCCGATCTCACCCTCTCCTCCCACACACCACCACTGTCACCCTCTACCCCCATACACCACCACTGTCATCCTCTACCCCCACACACCTCCACTGTCACCCTCTCCTCCCGCACACCACCACTATCATCCTCTTCTCCCACACACCACCGCTGTCACCCTCTCCTCTAACACACCTCCACTGTCACCCTCTCCTCCCACACACCACCACTGTCAAGCTCTCCTCCCACACACCACCACTGTCACCCTCTACCCCCATACACCACCACTGTCATCCTCTACCCCCACACACCACCACTGTCACCCTCTCCTCCCACACACCGCCGATCTCACCCTCTCCTCCAACACATCACCACTGTCACCCTCTCCTCCCACACACCGCCGATCTCACCCCCTACTCCCACACATCACCACTGACATCCTCTTCTCCCACACAACGCCACTGTTATTCCATACTCTCACACACCACCGCTGTCATTCTCTCCTCTAACACACCACCACTGTAACCCTCTCCTCCCACACACCACCACTGTCACCCTCTCCTCTAACACACTACCACTGTAACCCTCTCCTCCCACACACCACCACTGTCATCCTCTCCCCCCACACACCACCACTGTCTCCCTCTCCTCCCACACACCGCCGATCTCACCCTCTCCTCCCACACACCACCACTGTCACCCCCTACTCCCACACATCACCACTGTCAACCTCTTCTCCCACACAACGCCACTGTTATTCCATACTCTCACACACCACCGCTGTCATTCTCTCCTTTAACACACCACCACTGTCACCCTCTTCTCCCACACACCACAACTGTCACCCTCTCCTCCCACACACCACCACTGTCACCCTCTCCTCCCACACACCGCCGATCTCACCCTCTCCTCCCACACACCACCACTGTCACCCCCTACTCCCACACATCACCACTGTCAACCTCTTCTCCCACACAACGCCACTGTTATTCCATACTCTCACACACCACCGCTGTCATTCTCTCCTTTAACACACCACCACTGTCATCCTCTTCTCCCACACACCACAACTGTCACCCTCTCCTCCCACACACCACCTATGTAACCCTCTTCTCCCATACACCACCGATGTCACCCTCTCCTCCCACACACCACCACTGTCACCCTCTCCTCCCACACACCACCGTTGTCACCCACTCCTCCCGCACATCACCACTGTCACCCTCTCCTCCCGCACATCCCCACTGTCACCCTCTACTCCCGCACACCACCACTGTCACCCTCTCCTCCCGTACACCACCACTGTCACCGTCTCCTCCCGGACATCCCCACTGTCACCCTCTCCTCCCGCACACCACCACTGTCACCCTCTCCTCCCGCACACCACCACTGTCACCGTCTCCTCCCACACACCAACACTGTCACCCTCTCCTCCCGCACACCACCACTGTCACCCTCTCCTCCCGCACACCACCACTGTCACCGTCTCCTCCCGCACACCACCACTGTCACCGTCTCCTCCCGCACACTACCACTGTCACCCTCTCCTCCCGCACACCACCACTGTCACCGTCTCCTCCCACACACTACCACTGTCACCCTCTACTCCCACACACCACCACCGTCACCCTCTTCTCCCATACACCACCGATGTCACCCTCTCCTCCCACACACCACCACTGTCACCCTCTCCTCCCACACACCACCGCTGTCACCCTCTCCTCCCACACACCACCACTGTCACCCTCTCCTCCCACACACCACCACTGTCACCCTCTTCTCCCACACACCACCACTGTCACCCTCTCCTCCCACACACCACCACTGTCACCCTCTCCTCCCACACAACACCACTGTCACCCTCTCCTCCCACACACCACCACTGTCACTCCACGCTCCCTCACATCCCCACTGACACCCTCTACTCCCACACAACACAACTGTCACCCCCTCCTCCCAAACACCACAACTGTCACCCCCAGCTCCCGCACATCCCCACTGACACCCTCTACTCCCACACACCACAACTGTCACCCTCTCCTCCAACACACCATCGATGTCACCCTCTCCTCCCGCACATCACCACTGTCATCCTCTACTCCGACACAACACCACTGTCACCCTCTCCTCCCACACAACACCACTGTCACCCTCTCCTCCCACACACCACCACTGTCACCCCAGCTCCCGCACATCCCCACTGACACCCTCTACTCCCACACAACACCACTGTCACCCCCAGCTCCCACACACCACAACTGTCATCCCCAGCTCCCGCACATCCCCACTGACACCCTCTACTCCCACACACCAACACCGTCACCCTCTCCTCCCACACAACACCACTGTCCCCCTCTCCTCCCACACACCACCACTGTCACCCTCTCCTCCAACACACCATCGCTGTCATCCTCTTCTCCCACACACCACCACTGTCACCCTCTCCTCCCACACACCACCGATGTCACCCTCTCCTCTAATACACCACCACTGTCATCCTCTTCTCCCACATAACACCACTGTCACCCCTTGCTCCCGCACACCATCACACCACCACTGTCACCCTCTCCTCCCGCACAACACCGCTGTCACCCTCTTCTCCCGCACACCACCACTGTAACCCTCTCCTCCCACACACCACCACTGTCATTCCCTACTCCCACACACTACCACCGTCACCCTCTCCTCCCACACACCACCACTGTCATTCCCTACTCCCACACACCACCGCTGTCACCCTCTTCTCCCGCACACAACCACTGTTATCCTCTTCTCCCACACAACGTCACTGTTACCCTCTCCTCCCACACAACACCACTGTCACCCCCTACTCCCACACATCACCACTGTCATCCTCTTCTCCAACACAACACCACTGTCATTCCCTACTCCCACACACCACCACTGTCACCCTCTACTCCCACACAAAACCACTGTCACCCCCTGCTCCCACACACCACCACTGTCACCCCCAGCTCCCGCACATCCCCACTGACACCCTCTACTCCCACAAACCACCACTGTCACCCTCTCCTCCCACACACCACCACTGTCACCCTCTCCTCCCACACACCACCACTGTCACCCTCTCCTCCCACACATCCCCACTGTCACCCTCTCCTCCCACACACCACCACACCACCACTGTCACCCCCTGCTCCCGCACACCACCACACCACCACTGTCACCCTCTCCTCCCACACAACACCACTGTCACCCCCTGCTCCCGCACACCACCCAACCACCACTGTCACCCTCTCCTCCCACACACCACCACTGTCACCCCCAGCTCCCGCACATCGCCACTGACACCCTCTACTCCCGTACACCACCACTGCCACCCTCTACTCCCATACACCACCACTGTCACCCCCAGCTCCCACACACCCCCACTGTTACCCTCTCCTCCCACACACCACCACTGTCACCCCCTGCTCCCACACGCCACCACTGTCACCCTCTCCTCCCAACACCGCCACTGTCGTTTCTGCTCCCACCCAACACGAGTGCCAACTCTGGTTCCACAAGGTTAACAAAGTCAAATTATGATATAGATACGGACAAAGTGAAAAAATAATTTCACGTGCTACTACGAACTTAAAGTGATTCACAATGACTGAAACCAGATGATTGCGAAGGATAAGCGTGGTCCCTTTTAGATATGAGGCGTATTGTATATATACTGAACCGCAAAAGAAAGGTCACCACGGATAGATATATGAGAAACATTATTTGTCCAAACACTGTAAACATACTTTGAGACATTTTAAAAAGATGAAACTTGGCAAAACTGATCATCAAGGTTGAAATTAAAGTGTCAAATGTTCTTAAAGTGAAACAAAACACTAGTCTCTGAGAAAATGGCATCAGAAGTCAGTATTTCGTGTGTGCATTGATGACTGCCGTGCAACGTCGATACATGGAATGGATGAGGCGGTTGATGAAGGCCATAGGCACTTGAGCCCACACTCTGAGGGACGCCTGACGCCGTTAAGCTGCAGTTGTCGACCTTGGTCGGACGTCATTCAGCCCTCTTTGAATCTCGTCCCAGAGGTGCTCAATGGGATTTAAATCGGGACTGAGGGCATGCCACTGCATGGTTCTGATGCAACTCTGCTGGGGTGTTGTCTCAAGACCTGATCGATTTACCGAGCTGCTGTGACGCCATTGCCTCTTCCTGGACTCTACCCTCTGTGCAAGACCTATTCAACCCCACACCATGATGCTCGGACCACCCAACGAGTCTCTTTTAACAACACAAGCATCCGAATAACGTTCCCCACGGCGTCGCCAGACTCTCTCTCTCCGCCATCTGCTGTTGAGATACAGTAACGATTCTTGTCTTAGAAGAGGACTCTTCCACCCTGCGCAAATGCTGGTGCTGTGTTGCCCACTGAAGACGGTCCCGGCGATGACGTGGTGTCAGAATGGGTCCTCGGTGTGGCCTGTGACAGTGAAGGTGTCTGATCGTCAATCGTTGACGCACAGTGTTCGCACTAATGTGTCGCTGGTGTGTCCCCATGGTCTGTCGAGCAGTTTCCGCAGCAGTAAAAAAGCGATCTTGAAGATGCTGTCACACAATCTGACGATCCTGACGTCGGGTGGTGACCCTTGGTCTTCCACTACGTGGTCGGTCATCTGTACTGTTGGTGGTCTGATACCGTTACTGGAGCCTGTATATGGCCCTTACGTGGACTTGAAATGCATTGGCTACTTGCTGGGCGATTTGTCCAGCTTGCAATCGTCCAAGGGCTTGGTGTCGCTGCTTCCTTGTCAATCTTGGCATGTGGTAGCAATTCAATAACGAATGAATGTTATCAGATCTGGGTGGATTTTTTACAGGGCAAGAAATGGGGGAACGCATGTGCATGTGCATTTGCACGGAACACGGGTTACCATGGCCGTTGCCGGGATGCGTTTGGGCGATCGTTTTTATCGGTCATCTGCTTTGTTTATTTATCATCAAATTACATTTTTCCGGACAAGGTAATGTTAAATTTTATAAAGTTTGAGAAAATTACCCAGGTATTTAAATGACAACTTTTCATGCAATGTTACTTGGGGTGACGTTTCTTTTGCGGTTCAGTATTTATTTGCTTTTCAAGAAAGTCGAATAAAATCATCATCATCATCATCATCATCATCATTCCATAACAAGCTGTGTTTTATTTTTCTTGTGTATGGTCATTTGGTGTCATGTTTCTGAGGTTATTTTCAGAGAATAATCATGCGATCCCCATGCCGCAAAAACATCTAACACATCTAACCTTGTTAAGGGCATGTGTGATACTATCTTACGCCCTGACTGAGCAAATTACAGATCAGTTCACATACTCTAGGTGAGTCTGGTGCATGAACTAATATTACAAAGTGAACAATTTTGTAGTAAAAGCTTTCCTGAGGAATATAGAAAAGAGGCCAAAAAACATCAGCGATCACGCAAGCGTTACCGGGGAGGTTTCATGTCTTTTCTTTCATTATTTTCTCTCCAAGCAGGTTCCCATTAAGGACTAGATGACTGTTATCTCTGCGCAACGACCCTTAATCATGAATTGAAAGGTCTTCCTTCAGTCTTTACAAAGACATTTGATTAAAAGATAAGTCTTGAAGTAAATTACAGACACGCCTTGACGTAATTTCTGCCCTGGGTAACATGTCTGTCATCTTTATGGCTCGATCGAGACTGGACCGTGGTTAAATACGGAGAAAGCATGAACACTCCATCACTGTGTTGGCATGGTAATTATAGCGGATTCCAGAGTGAACCTTGGCTCAAACAGTCGGGAGTCGAGGGGGAAGCACTTTGTGCATGGACAACAGTTGGAATTAGGACATTATGGGATTGATTTTCGTGTATTTGTGTCTCTTATAGAACCGTGCTTCATGTTGGCCGTGTGCCCCATGGTGCAAGGTTAGTGTCCATTCATATTGGGCAAAGTGCTGATTTAGAAAGGATTTTATATATTTACAAATCGACTCGAATATTTATCATTCATATCAAAGAAAGAAAGGGGGTGAGTGTTTTGCTTTTTGCAAAATTACAGCTAAATTGCGACAGTCTGTAAATAATCAAGTCAATCGACCAAACACAGCAGTGTTTGACAGGACGAGCAAGTATCCAAGCTGCCGGGGTACGATGACACACATTGTAACCAACTGATCCACAACTTACTCAGGGACGTATTCGGGCTGACCTGTAACTTACGACATGTACATGTACTAGTATTCATGGAGGTAAGAGTGTTTGGGTTTATTCGTTATGGTGTTGATAGATGAAGAATCAAGAAAATGTTCATAACGTACCGCGATGATTCAGCAATAATGTCGTGGAAGTTCCATAACGTACCGCGATGATTCAGCAATAATGTCGTGGAAGTTCCATAACGAACCGCGATGATTCAGCAATAATGTCGTGGAAGTTCCACAACGTACCGCGATGATTCAGCAATAATGTCGTGGAAGTTCCATAACGTACCGTGGTGATTCAGCAATAATGTCGTGGAAGTTCCACAACGTACCGCGATGATTCAGCAATAATGTCGTGGAAGTTCCATAACGTACCGTGGTGATTCAGCAATAATGTCGTGGAAGTTCCACAACGTACCGCGATGATTCAGCTATTATGTCGTGGAAGTTCCATAACGTACCGCGATGATTCAGCAATAATGTCGTGGAAGTTCCACAACGTACCGCGATAATTCAGCTATTATGTCGTGGAAGTTCCATAACGTACCGCGATGATTCAGCAATAATGTCGTGGAAGTTCCATAACGTACCGCGATGATTCAGCAATAATGTCGTGGAAGTTCCATAACGTACCGCGATGATTCAGCAGTAATGTCGTGGGAATTCCACAACGCACCGAAGTGTTTCACCAATTGTGCCGTGGCATTTCCCCTTCATATGGCAGTGATTCAGCTATGGTGCCATTGTATTTCCACAACCTACCGCGGTAGTACTGCAAATGTTTTCGGGAACTAAACATCTTTAATAGGAAAGTTTTTCGTTTCTTGTTGAACGCAAAACAATATCCATGATATAAAGTTGCCTGGGCCTTATACTAATCCGGAATCCCCACATCGTGGTATGCAGTGAGCAGTAGTGTAGACTAGCAATAGTAGCTGCGATATTGGCAGAATCCCCAAGGAGCGAGATCGTGAACATTTGACCATGGTATTTCTGTAATTGCAAGTTATAGTTGTTTCCATCATCTCGTTTCATTATATAATCACTACTAGAAACTAACCTTAAAAAACGTGCGGTTCCGCGGTGATTCTCGTGATTAGATCTGTCTCCCATATCTGTGATATGTGGTAGCATGTGTCCCTATCATCCTTGTATCCAAGTGGGTGATTGGTGCTAGCATGTGTCTATATCACCAGTCTCCCAAGTATGCTACGGGTGCTAGCATGTGTCTATATCACCAGTCTCCCAAGTATGCTACGGGTGCTAGCATGTGTCTATATCACCAGTCTCCCAAGTATGTTACGGTTGCTAGCATGTGTCTATATCACCAGTCTCCCAAGTATGTTACGTTGCTAGCATGTGTCTAGATCAGCATATCATCACCAAGGGCCACGAGCTTTAGCCTTTGTCTAAAATCATCAATATATCACAATGGTTCAGGACAATTTGTCAAAAATGAAAACAAATGTCATCTAAAGTTTTTTGAGAAAACAATAAGTGCTAGAATCTTTGTAAAAAATGAGATAGAAGAAATACATGTACATTTAGGCAAGACGTAAGCATCCTAATTGGAGCCAGTTGTTGATGGGTCTATTTGTGCAAGTGAATCGGAAAATCTGCAAGGATACGGTAAAATGACACAAGGCAATTTGGTCAAGAAGTATAACTTAAGGTTCAGGCATATTGACTACTTTACCCACCTAAGCTAGAAATAAAAAAGACAAGTAAAACGGTCTCATCTATTTCATATTTAGGGGCGGTCGGGTAGCCTAGTGGTTAAAGCGTTCGCTCGTCACGCCGAAGACCCGGGTTCGATTCCTGACATGGGTACAATGTGTGAAGCCCATTTCTAGTGTCCCCCGCCGTGATATTGCTGGAATATTGCTAAAAGCGGCGAAGGCTATACTCACTCACTCACTCACTGTTTCATATATAGAACTGTGCATTAAGATGTAGAGTGATAAAAAACTATACACAGGTGTGTGACAAGAGGGATGAATTCAACTTCCCAGTTGTGAACTTTTAGCTATGTCATCACTGTCATCGCCTGGGGTCACGTTAGCCTGCATTTGTTTGTATCATCCCTGTCATTGTATTGTCTATAACTATGTATTATCGACTGTGCACATACTGTTGCATTCTCACAGAATAATATACACGTCAGAGCATTAACGGCATGGTCTTGCACATTGAAGATGTATATTGCTCATGCATAATTTGCTTCATACCCAAAGTAAATAAAATAATCGTTTAACCTCGTTGGGTTGCGCAGGTCACAATCAGATTTGTAATTACTATATTGATTTTAAACACAAAGGGATACAGAATGTATTGATATAAATGTGATTTTTTTTACTTATCCTGCATTACTCCTTAATCCATATTACTGCTTGTTCTTGACAGAGAAAAGAGTTGTGTGAAGGTCTTTGCTTGAAGAAGCTGCTCCAACTAGCTGAGAGACCAGCCCATCACGCAGCTCCCACGTGACCAAAGGAAGTGACGTCACGGATCCTCAAATTACTCTTGTCACTTGATGAGAGAAGACCTGTTGTTTTTTTGTAACATAAACTGATTCAAACCCTCACGTGTTTGCTATCTGACTTAATGTTTTTTTGTCTTTGTGTTGTGCCTACGGTTTGTATTTTGGACATTCTATGTTTGATAAACATGACATTGTGCATAACGTTATTAGACACTCACTGGCGTTTTCTCGAAAGAAAACATAATGCCAGGTGTCTTGTTGTTCCAAGTAGTTAGTGAACTGGTTTGCGTTCTATATTCTTTTGCTTGGTACCCCACGATTAGCATATCCTCGCAAGTATTGTTTGTTTTGTTGTATGTTGTCTTACGTTTGTCGTAATATTTGTTTCATAAATCCACACACTGGGATAAACAAATTATAGCATACATAATCGGGCGGGGACGCATTGTGATTTTACACAGTGACTGCTTCTTTGCAGATATCATGCCCTCCTGCTCAAAGTCCCGGCGTAATATGTCGGCGTGGGATCCCCACATCCTGTGCCTTAATTGTACATCTCAATGCCTCCAGGGTCACCGATTTAAGACTGTTTACTGCTTTCACCCACAGCTCTCAGTCAGTACCTCCGTGTGTGAAAAAACGCAGAACACAGCAGGCAAGGAAACACTGGCGCATGATGTCAGACCGCTCCAAGAATTCGCCTACAAGATCGGCCATCTCGGATGACTACCACCCGACCTCAACTGCTACTTTGATGTCGGACCCTACGGTCGCAGTCTCTACCAAGAGCACTTTGACGACCACAACAACGTCTATCTTTACGGCGGCGACCACCTTGACGCCCGGCGTGGCGCTCACGTACCAGACGGCGCCCCTACTATCCTCCGGACAGACGCTTGATCGCCCACAGGCGCCCCCGCCTACGACACAGACGCCCATGATAGACGCCTCTCTCCTCCAGTACATTCAGTACTTACAGGCCAGACAGCCGTCGACGCCAGCGCCTTTACAGACGCCTCTACAAGCGCCTCCCATAGCGCCTCTGCAGACGCCTCCTCAAGCGGTCTTTCAGCTGGCTCCTATCTACACAGCGCCCATACAGACGCCTTCTACCTCTCGTCACTCCGCGGACTCGGCTTCCCCAAGTACGTCTTCACGGCGGAGTGACAGCAGATCTTGGATCTTAGACAGGGTCATAGATCTAGGAGCCGCTCCCCGGTTCGCAGACGCTCCAGTGGCTATCGATCCGACTCCTCGGAGGGCGCCTTCATCTCTTGCTATGTCGACACCCCTACGGATGGCGAATCCCACCTGGGTTTTGACCAAGTCGCAGACTGGCTGGCTGATTTGAGGTCGATAGCATGACGGCCATCCGTGCGGACCCCACCGCGATCCCTCCTGACCCACTGATCACAGACATGATCTCAGCTCTGGATGAGGACTTCAGTAAACTGTCACTGACTCCGTCCTTCAGGGCCCCATGTTATAGACGAGATGACTTCCCAATCCACTCTCTTCAAATTGCGGACTACGATCACTCCTTAGAAGAGGACATGCACCGCAGGACGGGATCGAACCGCTCCACCTCAGTCCGAGTTTCCGACAGTAAACTGGCCTACGTGGAGACCGAGATTCGCCACAAGCTCAAACCTCTCTCACTGATGGCGTCGTCCTCCAGGGCTATACTGCAGGACTTATCGGAGGACAACCTTCATAGGATTGACCATCTAACTGCGGTTGTATCCTACCTCCAACGACAAGTGGAACAGATGCGCTCCCATATGCGCGCCGCTCTGATCGAACTCACTACCACTAGACGACTTGGGTACCTTGCCTTGTGGAATTGGGACCCAGAGTTCAAGAGAGTCCTTTGGCGTCAACCTTGGTCCGGCTCTGACCTTTTTAATGGACAGATATCCAAGACACACTCCCGGGTCTCAGCCTTCGCCCGTGATGAGACGGCTCTCAAGGCCCTGGCCAGGGTGTCACAGCCAGCCTTTGCTAAGGCGTCCCAGTCTGGCTCCTACCAGCCACGACGCAACACCCTCCAGACTCGGGGGCGGGGACTCCACCTCAACCTCTCGGGGCAGAGGCAAGGGAAAAGAAAAGTCTTCAGGCACATACCAATCCCGTCGCGGCTACCCCAAGAGGGGTAACGCCAGCCGCAGGGACCTTCAGTGAACCGCCGGACAGGCACGACTGGGACCTCCTACCCCCAGCCGTTCAAGTTGTCGACACCCCAGTAGGTGGGAGACTGACTCACTTCTGGCAGAATTGGGAGATCCTGGGGGACCCATACGTCACCAACATCATCCGACACGGGTACAAGCTGACGCTAATAGACGACCCGTCACTGACGTCGACCCCCCAACAGCAGCTAATGAGCCGGAACATCACGGCGCTGCTAGACAAGAAAGCCATAGAGGTTGTACACGCCCCAGCCATAGCATCAGGCTTCTACTCACCTGTCTCCCTAGTCACCAAGAAGGACTCAGACAAACACAGGATGATCCACAACCTCGCCGCTTGCAACGAACACTTCCTGGCGCGTCCACCATATTTCCGGATGACCACGCTCAGGCTACTGCGATCCCGGATCCAGGCACAGGAGGCACTCATCAGCCTGGATATCGAGGACGCCTACCTACATGTCCCTATACATCCCGCCGACCGGAAATTCCTCTGCTTCATCTTCATGGGAGTCCATTATCAATGGGCGGTCCTCCCTTTTGGAATTTCTTCGGCCCCGTGGCTATTCACAAGGCTTACTTTGCCGATAAGCCTCGTACCTCCATCGCCGGGACATCCAGTTCGAAGCGTACATAGTTGACTGCCTACTGGACCATCGGGACCCTGTCACTCTACTCCGCCACAGGGACTTCACCCTCTGGCTCCTACACCAGCTGGGGTGGAAGATCAACCTCAGGAAGTCAGAGTTGACACCCTCCAAGTGCCTTCAGTTCATCGGGGGCCTCTTCCAGACGGACCTCGATCTCATCTCTGTACCCAGAGACCAGTGGGAGCGCATTATGGCGCACCTGACTCCAGCTCTCCACCTACCATGCACTCTGCGCCAATGGCAAGTCCTCCTGGGCCTCTAAACCTCAGGACTTGACCTACAGAGGAAGGCTGCAACTGCGCCCAGTACAGATGTTGATGGCCCCCTACATCAGGCGCCAGGACCCCTCTGTATCCATCGTCCTCCCGGATCATCTCAAGCAGCATCTCCGGTGAAGGACGGTGGAATCGAATGTCTTAAGCGGCGTCTCCTTGACAGGGCTTACGACCTCTCTGAACCTATTCGTCGACGCGTCCCTACAGGTCGTCTCGGGGCTGTGGTCCGCCGATCAGCGCCTATGGCACATCAACAACCTCGAACTGGAAGCGCTTATCTTGGCCATCGCTCACTGGAAGCAGGCGCTCAGACACGCCCGGGTCACATCACTGTCGTATGGAACCAAAGAACGACTCATTCGACAGACGTTCCGATTGTTTCACCTGGTGGATCATCTGGGGATTCAGTTCCAGGTCTACCACATCCCGGGCTGCCGAAACATCCTAGCGGATGCCCTATCTCGGCCAGGCAAAAGTGGCTCCCACAGAGTGGAAACTTCACCCACACGTGTCTCCCCAACATAGACCTATTCGCCACCAGCCAGAACTACCAGATCCCGACCTACATATCTCCGGTGCCGGATCCACTGGCCTGGGCAGTCGACGCTTTCAGCGTCCCCTGGGAAGGATTAAGAGCGTACGCTTTTCCGCGGCCTGTACTCCTTCCCAAAGTCGTCCAGAAGATCAGATCGACACGGAACCTCGATCTGACTCTTGGTGTCCAGCGAGGGCTTGGTTCGTCGTCCTCAGAAAGCTGTCCGTCGTCAACCCACTGCCACTCCCAGATTGGCCAAATCTGCTGATCCACCCTCACAGCAGACAGCCACACCCAAGACCAGACAGGTTATGTCTCCACGTCTGATCCATTTACAGAGAGCACTGAACGCCAAGGGCTACTCGGCCAGTGCGGCTAGGGCCATCACGATGGCACATCACCCAACCACCAGGAGCCTCTATGATGACTAGTGGCAATCCTTCGAGAGCTTTTGCAGGGGCAAGCACTAAGACCCCACATCTGCATCGCCTCAATTCCTGGCCGAGTTCATGCTCCATCTGCGTCACAAGCAGGTTAGAGCGCTTCGTTGCTACATCCGACGATCCAAGGAACGCCGTAGACAACGACGACGCCTCTTCGTACCGGTATCTGCGACCTCGCGAGCGGAAGTCAGCCGCAACACGATCGCCCTCTGGCTACGAGCCATCATCCTCCAGGCCTACGAGGCTGCGGGATTGGACCCCCCAACGCTCCAACAACCCGCGTGAGATCCGGGTGCCTGATGCCGACCACATAGCCGAGGACGGGCTGAGGGAATTTGAGGTTCCCATACATGGTGTGGTCACCCGAAGCCGACCACACAGCCAAGGATTGGCTAGGGAACAGAGTCTGGAAATAAAAGATGAAAGTCCACATCTGAAGGTATGCCCGCCTCTGGTTCCGTCCGATAAAGATGCATTAAGGAGTAATGCAGGATAAGTAAAAAATCTAGTAAAATCCTATATATTTTTTTATATTTGTATACTTATCCTGCATTACTGCGTCTAAAGGGACCCACCCATCGCAGATCTACCTCCCCACGATGCCTTCCGATGTTTCGGACTCCAGAGTAATGTGAGGATCCGTGACGTCACTTCCTTTGGTCACGTGGGAGCTGCGTGATGGGCTGGTCTCTCAGCTAGTTGGAGCAACTTCTTCAAGCAAAGACCTTCACACAACTCTTTTCTCTGTCAAGAACAAGCAGTAAAATGCATGAAGGAGTAATGCAGGAGAAGTATACAGATATAAAAAAATATCTAGGTATTTACGAGAATGTGCTGATAAGGATTATTAGTTGCCAAACGTGACCTGTTTGACACTTACGCCAAAGCAACATTTAGGTAAAGGAATTTCAACATACTTCAGTTCCCTGTGTTAATACTGGGTACAATGTAGATTGATCGGTAAAGTTTCACCAATTTCCTCAGTGTCAACGGATTAAACATATAAACAAAATGAGATCAACCGACATTTTGAACATAATGAGACATGAATCGTTATTTGAGTAAAGTCAAACCAATGAATCGTAGTTGGTTACATACAACAACCATACAATCCAAAAACACGTAAATTAGAGAAACAAGTTTCAATGTTTATTATCTAGGCATGACATTTTGATTTATCCATAAGTCTCGTTAACGTTGCTTGTCATCTTCAGTACTATGCGTGTTTTGATTAGAACATTCTTATAGAGATTATAAAAAATATACTTACCAAATTTGTAGCTTTACTTGACAACATTTATTTATAAATACTGTACACTCGCTATGAAAGGATTATGTAAATAATGTTAATATTTCTCATAATGTCAAGAGATTTACATTGCTTGCACCAAGTATGAGTAATACAACATTTGACTTCATACTTACTTTCGTATTTGCTGACATGTATTCGATTTACTTACATGTGAGGTTTTATGTACCTATATAAAACGCCAACTTCGATACTTTAGTTGCTGAATGTCAAGAAGAATCATATTGAACTGTAAATGATAGCAGGAAAAAAACACCGATTATTTAGTTTGAATAATGTATCAGTTTATAAAACGCCAAACAAACTATAGTTCTTACTACGAAAACACACATCGTGTAATCAAGCATGTTTAAGGTAAATAATTATAACTTAGGGACGGGAGACGACATGTGTAACAGCTGCCCCCTCCAACACGCCATGATCCTTAGCAGTAGTGGTTTCTGAATTATGCATTACCAGGGCATCGCTGGAAGTCATTTTTGAACAACCTTTGTACTTCGTGACTTCAATTGGTCTTTCGATCATGACAAGAATTTTCTGTGATTCTGTGATCAATTGACCAGTGCAGCTACAACCCTGCCTGGTTGAACTCATCAATGGTTTCTCTAAAGTTTATTCAAATTGTCTTGATTGTAACTCAGTTTGACTGCGGGTCACATGCTGCCGTTCAAATGTTGCACCAACGAAGATTGAGGTGTTATCAATCCCGTTCATGTAAGCCTTATAGAAGAATATATTTTAGTTCTGCATAATCAAACTAGCCGCCTTTTACAGTATATTAGCCTCGGGTATATCCTTTACTCTAGTACCTTCAGTCTTGGGTGTCTACATTTTACGCCCTTTGAGGTACATTCGACCAAGCTCTTTCTTGGAAGATTTCAAAGAGCGTCATACTACTAAAAAGTTGTTTGATCAATTCAAGGCCTCAGCAAAGTTTCAGAACGTTTTATGGTAGACATGTGGAGGACATTTCAAAATTTGACGCATCAGTGAAAAAATCATGTTCGATTCAATTCCCAATTTAACCATATGTTCCCGTGTATGTTCAGGTGTACACTTTACTTGCCTGTGCATGTGTTTGTGACGTATTCTACTGATGGGGCAGGATACGTTCACCTTTTCGCGAACACCTGGTGTTATCGCTATTTGCCAGTGATTCTTAAACATATGTTTATGGGTCAGTTAAAGAACAATCTAATCAAACGTATTGCAAAATACATGTTGCTCTTCAAACAGAAACATGATCTATTTCAGGGACTTCTCGTAGTTTCCAAGTTGACACGTGTCTTCAGTCGAGTAGCACTCGTACTTGTCTTTCTGCTGGAGTCTGTTCCATTCATGAAGTACAAATCAAGATGGCACCACTCTCCCGTCTGTCTCCGTTGATGTCTAACAGGAGCAGAGGCCAGAATCTGTTTAGCCCTGTCTGATACAGTCGACGGTCTCGCTAAACTAATAACTCTTACACATTGTCGTCATAATGGCAGCAATGAATAACCTTTGCACAATATTACCATCGTTCAAAGGTAATTTGGCTAATACATGTATCATATTTTGCTGTTTTTAGCATTATGCCAATACAATACTTTACATATTTCTCAATTGTATGAGATGTACAAATCCCATTCGCTCAAACATTCTCTGTCACCTTAGAAACCACATTTGATGTTATTGTTGCTAAATTATATTGAAAACATAGATCCATTTTTACAAGGAGTAATTGTTACAACTGAAACGTGTTGTTAAAGTAATGTCTAATGCCAGGGTGCACATTGAATTGACTTAATTCCTGATAAATGTATCCTCTGGCCAAACCTGTTAAAATTGTGTAAATGACTTAACATATGTAACGTCAAAGACTTAAGACATTTGGCCAGATTTATTGTACAACTGTTAAGTAACATTGAAAAAATCAAATAGAACATTGAGCACACATCTGCCATCTTGTTATGAAAGCTGTGATATGTATAGATGTATATACTCATGTACTCAATGAGAGAGAGCCAATACGGTCTGTGATTTGCAGACTTTGGAACAGGTTTCTGCAGACACAAAATGTTAATGATAGACAGTACAGGGCGCCTTGGGTCAACAACACAAACAAACACAACAAACCAGCGTCAAGCAATCAAGCCCAAATAGCCAATCAAATCGGTGTTCATCAGTTACTGACCAGATGATAAAAAAGCGTCTGCATGCTCGGCGACCACACGTTGTACCACCGTCAACAAATCGACATAGTCTAGCCAGACGCCGATGATGTTTTAGAGTATAGAAGCCGGGGGAATGGCCGATGTTCTAGTACACAAACTATACGGACAGTAAGCTAGGCTACACTGGACGAACTATATCCGTATGAAACGGAACGTTTAACCAAATTCATCCATATGTATAGTTATATAAACGGAACGAACTATTTCTGTATGTAAGGACCCACTGATCGAACCAAATCAATATGCGAGGCTGGATTGAACGAACACTACCCGTAAGCATATGTGCTGTTGAACGAACATGAACAAAACTATGTTGATTCAATGAACTATCTACCGACACAACTGATGTATCGTGTCTTTTCATTTGGAAATCATGAAAATGTGCATATTCTCCATTCACTTTCTTTAAATGTTGATATTTCATATTTATACCAAAGGTTTATAGATCAATCAATTTGCAGCGATAACCTATAATTAACACGTGTTTGATCACTTTCAAACACAGTTTCTGCCTTTGCCGAGACATTCCCTTTGATTTCCTAAACTGTTTCTGCCATTTGAACTACAAATTACCAGTGGGTCATTAATCATTTGATGGCACCTTACACTGCGACCTTGTGTAGTAGACGAAGGAGTCTTCCCCGTGTTTTCGTCTCCCCAGTCTGGTTAGCAGAAAAACAAAACGTGAGTGCTATTTTAGGCTGACTCTGATGTTTTGCGATTCTAGAACTCAATCCTATGTCATGTCAAGCTTCCTTGGAATCTAATTATTGTTGGCAATTAATTTCAGTTTATTGAATCTGTCAAAATGAAGTTAAGTACTTAGTCTGTGTGTGTTAGTCACCTTGTTTCAACGTCATAACCCAAAAAGATACTGTTTGAAGGTCATGCTCACGAGCAACTACTGTTCAAAATCTAATTTTAATGACTTCATATCACCAGAATATTCAATTTACGTCATTTTTCAAAATAATATTTAATATTTGTAATGTTAAACGGTTGTTTTGTTATTGTAACACGTTATGATCAGATACCAATACTGATGATTCCCGACTATTTTTTAACTTGTCTCCTAGTCTCTATGGATCATCTCTTTTATTTCTGGGGTAATCGTCACAGGATAACTTAATTTTGAAGCAATATCAAAACAGAATGCAACTATATGCAGTCAGGTGAAAAGAATCTGTTGGCATTAGCGGAGAGGTTTGCCATTGAAAAAGGTGGACACATGGAATGATAATGTAGGCCTAAAGTAATCATGATAACTTGAGAACACACAGAGTCAGTTTCAATAATATTCCAGTCTGCGACTTCGTCGTTTCTGAGTCCAAATAGTGTGTGAATTGGGTAAACTCGTCAGGAAAGACGTCTCCCAATGTCGCCCAAAACGTTGTCGATGGAATTAACATGTCATTCCACGGACACAGAGTTGAAGGTATTTTTCACATCTTGAACCACTCTATCACAATAGGGAAGAGCATTGTCACCTTGATGCCATATTTCGATGTGTATGCATATCGGTACGATCTCATTTTCTAAATCGTGTATGCACCCTTCATGATCACTAGAAAGTCTTGATCGTTGCTTTAAGGCCACAACACAAGAACAAACCTAGGACTCAGTTCTTCCCTGTGCAACAATCTACTGATGAGGCTATGGCCACAGTTCATCAGGGGAGTTATCTGCCCCAGGGACAACCACGCATCGCTCATGTCCTATAACCTTCCATCGGTTAGATTTCATGTCTTGCTTGTGAAAATATTAGATCAAACGTACATAATAAACACGAAAAATGACACCAATAGCTCTACAACATGTAACACGAGCTACACGCCGCGCACGTGAAATGGCATACTTCCAATTCCATTTAGACAATGAATTGTAATTATACTTGATAGGTTAAAACATATCCAAATGCACATCACTGTCTTCACTGTCGTTGTGTATGTTAGCTGCTGCTTAACGTTTACATCAGTGTAGATTAATGTCACAACAGTTTACAGTTTCATAAGGCAGCTACCAGTAACTAGCTGAGTTATCAGTGGTTTCTGTACTTGATTGTGCGCAGATTTATAATGTCATTATTCGCTTGTGATTACATTATGAAAAATTGATCTAATAGTCCTAGCCGATTGACGCCGTTTCTTTCAAACTATTCCAAATAATGCCTCTACATCATTTGCGAGAGCATCCATCTTAATAACATAAGCTAGAGCACTGAACGGGGTAAAGGCTGTTAACAAACTGTATCCGTGGAAAGCATGCAGGCTGTCAGTGTATATGTGTGGGTGTATGTTTAGCTGAGTTGGACATGAGGGCGTTGCACCATGCGAAGGGTATCGGTATCGCCTACATGGATCAACGTTCACTTCCAAAACGTAGATCCAGATCCACGCAACTATAAAGCTGACGCAACATAATGGCAAGGTTCTGTTAAGGTAGAGATGGATTAATTAATTGCAGTTTGGAGCCAACTTAAGCGGAATGGCCAATAAAGTAAGAAAACTTTACGGATAACAACTTCTGTGACGTTTCGATGTATATTTTAACAGCGTTATCAAGTTTGATAACGGTGTAAGAATCTACACAGGAACGTCGCTATACACAATAAAGAAGTTGTTACCCCATAAAGTTGTGTGTTTTCTTACTTTGAATGCTCACCAACTTCTAGAATGCCAATCACACAGTTGGAATGGTATACGGATACCTACTCAAGTGATTCCTTGTTACCACAGTGAAGACATTGTCCTGATGTCAGTTGTCATGGGCTCTCCTGATCTGAAATGGCTATCTAACCATCCCGCCAGGTAAAGCGCACGTTCAGCAGCCTTAGGAGTCCTTCCCAATCACCCGATTTGTTTTCAATAAACTTTCTAGCTAGTTTCTACACTTAACAAACATGTATTTAATTAACAACCCGTGTTAATTCGTTGTAACAAAATGAATACAAGTAATGTTTCAAATGTATATTAAAATCCGATGATTACATCTTAATTGATATTCAAGTTCATTGTTTTAACATGGACTTTGTCGACATTGATTGTTCATTTGCTACGCAAAATGCGTCATTGCTTTTGGAAGATACATCAGAGATACATCAACCCCTGCCTTTATTGAAATGTTTTTCGGAAAATTTACGTTATCTTGTTGTTTTATGTAACTGCTTTTCACATTGTGATCAACATGAAAATCGTTGCTTAACAACTTTGATAGTTATCATGTATCCATCTGTCTCAACTACTCGTGTCTATTCATTCACCACACTGGCATCAATACACCCATCCATCCATAGATCGATCTATATTCCAAGAATACGTCATATCTCTAAACCGGCTATTTCAGAAGAAGAAAAGCCACTAGAAATTATGGAAACCAGACCCTTTTTTTCATTGAAACCTTAAGAAAGTCAAGCGAAAAGTTATTTAACCCTCGACAAAAACACTTCAAAAATTACTTGTCAGGAAATTACCTTGAATTCTACTGGCAGTCTGAACAAGAGATCGATTCCGGGAACTCAAACTGTTATTAACCGAATCGTCTAAAGTATTTCTCAACCGCCAGCGTTCGTAAGGCTTAGCAATGCAACAGTCACCAAATCATTGCCGTCGCACAAGAATTGCCTTTATCAAATGGTGTACATCATGTGATGTATATATATTTGCGATGGTGTTAATTGAAAGGAGGCAATAATCAATAACTGAAGAAACCTCTCTAACGAACGCAATTCTGTAGTCCAAGAAGTTGTTGTGCTGAATTATTTAGTTCGTAAGGTTACTGATTTGCAAGATCATTAAAACAAGACAGTGCAAAAACATGTCTGCGCTGCAGATGAAATCATATCAATATAACACTGATATCAATTGCCATGACCGCCTATTACACGGTGTCCCTGACACACTATACATCTCCCTGTCGTGTCTGACCCGGACCGGACGACAGGGACCCTTAACGCAGTATGCACAGCGCGGATTGAAAATGAGCAATTGCTTCCCAAACGATACCGGCGAGAAGGGACTGGGGGATTAGGCGTCGGTTGTTTCCAGCTGCCTATGTAAGTTACTCAACTGTGAGGGGCGTGGCTATCGAAACCAACACGCTTCCTATTGATTGATCTTGGCTCTTGTAGGTTTCACTATCGATCTCTAGCGAGGGAGGATGAAACAAACCACGTCACGTGGCCGTTAATTAGCGTTGCCTCCAAATAAAGCTAAGCACGTGGATTTCAACATCATTGCTAACCTTATTCGTTTGAGCACTCTTCGGATCAGTATCCGGTTGGCTTCTGTTGATCCGCTATAAGGTAATTTGATATTTTAATTGCTATGTTTGTACCTTGCCTAATATTTGTGTGATATTTGTTATTGAAATAACAGCATATGCCATTTATTTGTCGACTACTTTTACAACAATTTCAGCAGCTCCGGCGGTCTTACCTACAACAAAATGTCTTTTACAAATGTTTGTTGTTTCATTTCTGATGTCACATCTCAATGATACATACTTGGGCTAATTCAATAAAGCGGTACTCGAACACAGTGATCTGATGTAAGGCAGTTATATATATTCAACTTCGTAGTTTTTATTCGAATAAAATCACGCAAAATTGAGAGCATCTTATATCTCAACTATTTATTATCGTTTAAAGACAATAATTTGGTAAACTCATAAATAGGTTACGTTTACTATTTAAACGTGATATCCGTCTTCATAATCGATTGTCAATAGCTGAAGGCATTTCAGGGTGTTTGAAGTGTGCCTACTCACGTATGTACAACATCCTGTACTCTAAGCTACCAACTTAACATTGTTTCTTTAACTGGGCTTTGAAGATATGAATAGACACCGTGACATGTTGTGTAGTGTTTCCTCTATGAAGAAAAAATCATCGTGTCGAATCTATTGACATTTAACTTGAGTTCATCGAAAATATGCACTTTAGGAAACACAAATATACATCAAAGGAAATACCTTAAGCATGGATGTAAAATAAAGCACAGCACCAAACATCTACATGATCAAAGAATAATTTCCCTACCTGAAACGATAAATTATCATGTGTGTTTTGAATCACATTAAACGCAGTAATGTGCACCGCGACTGTACTTGATAATGACCTTGCATTGCCGCGATGATGATATAGAAAGATGATAGTGGAAATTAAAACGGAGACCTATTTCTTTGAAACAAACGTTTTTTTCAAAAAGCATCGAAAGTTCATTAACTCGAAGCCCTTTGGGTCATGAAATATAAATATGATACTTGGTGTTTTGAGACATGCGGTTTAGTATTGACATTGAATTTACGGATTCAAATAGTATACAGTGAAACCTCGATAAACCGAACCCCGTTAAATTGAAAATTTAGCCTCCAGACAATTTCTGTAGGGAATAATATACCATACATAAATGACATAAGAGTTTTATTGGGACGAATGGGATAACCTTGTAGTTAAAGAGTTGGATTATCGCGCACAACCCTACGGACTACCTCACTGACAGGTACCGCAACTTGCAATAGTAGTCGAAATAAACATTTACCCCAAAAATCTAGTTAATATGTTTATGAAAGTGCATCTATCGATCGTCTGTAATATATAATTCAAGAGACCGCCTCCGTGGTCTAGTGGATAGTGCTCTGTCCGAACACAAGAAAGACGGTCATTCAATCCCCTGGCCGCATCATACCAAAGTCGGAGTGGGGCATCAATCTTAAACTGCAGTATGGTATCACAGTGGGCTAGCACTATAAAACCGGTACAAGGCAGGACTAATACCAGCAGCCACACTTGCATGCATGCATTATATTACTATCCATTTCCTTATTCGAGACACGTTCTCAAGGCACAAATGTTTCAGTTGAACTCATTAGTGTTGTAGGACTGGTTACACTGGTCATTACACATTTTACTTCTGACGAATTCACTGACACGTTCACCCTGTATGTATCAATAATAAGAAGTGTGTTGTACGCATTGATAAGAGTAGTAAGACCACTACCTATGTGGCTAAATGTGGCTAAGTCCGGATCAAATGGTTTTCGCTCTGAAATTTCAATTGGAAGTATAAGTCGTGTCTCAGGAATAACAATATATCCTTAGAATTAGTTCATTAATTTGACCTTCAACTTTATAGAAAACGTTTCTCTACTATATTTTCTCCTATGAGAAAGAACGAATGCATAAAATGCAGCGTTGTACCCAAACACAAAGTTAAAATTATCCTGATTTGAAAGTGTATTTGAAATGTAAAAATGATCCCCGAACTTTGATATATTGGTAAAGGATAATGACTATAGCTACACAGGTCCCCTTTTATTATAAAAATAATGATTGTATCACGTCGATATGAATAGTCGGTAGCTGATCAAAGAATGTCAGAATACGACTTAAACGTCCATATCAAAGAGATCTAAATGTATTTTTGCATGCCTTCGGGTTTGTAGCAAATTTATTTTCAAACACTTCAAATGTATTCCAAGCAGAACGGAACTGAATGAATTCATTTTTCTGATGATTAACAGAAAAAAAACATGAAGTCGTCTTTTGATCAAGCAATAGCCTTGAGATATATTCTTAATTAAGTTGCCTCTGTTTATCTATTTATGGAAAAAACGATACAATCATATCTTGAAGAGCTTCAAAACCAGGATGTCTACAAGCGACGTCAGATCGATGACCACACAAAATCATTTCAACAATGAAAAATTAACAGTTAGATATTATCGACTTTTCACTGGAGCAATTAGGGCCAAATAGTATCTTCAAAATATGTTGTGTGAACGCTGTAATCTGCCATGCAACGGTTTCCTGGTACAGGTTTCATAACTCTGCAGGGGATGAAGGCCAAATCGATGTTAACAACGTAGGACTGTTGAGCCTGTCGGAGTTACTTACGTTGCAGTTAATCTCAGGAAGTCGTCGTACGAGAGCTGGTCAAAAGGTTCTAAGCCCACCAAAAAACATAATAAACATTTGTGAAAGTGTATTTAATTATATTTTTCAACATAATCTCCCTGCTTTTCAATACACTTCTCATATCGACAGTGAAGCTTTTCAATTCCAGTCAGGAAAAGGTTTTCAGAAGCCACCGTGAAATACCCATTCACGACAACTTTGAGATCATCATTGTCGTCATAGCGCTTTCCACGAAGATGCTCTTTCATTTTAGAAAACAGGTGGGAATAATTTAGTGCCAGGTCTGGCGAGTATGAAGAGTGAGGGAGCTCTTCGAACCCACATTGTCGCACAGCAGCCTTTGCAAGTTGAGAGGTGTGAGAAGAGGCATTGTCATGAAAAAGTAGAACTCCTCGCCGACTTTCTACGTAATCAACAAGCACCACACCCTTTGCTTCCCAGAATACAGTGGCCATAACTTTCTTTACTGATCTGGAAGACTTGAATGGTGCCATTCCATGTATTGACGTTTTGACTTTCGGGTTTATAGTGGTAGACCAATGTCTTATCACCCGTTACTAATCTGAATTTGACGAAATCCTCCTCAATTAGCTCTAAGTTCCTCTGGCAATGTCAGTTCTTTTTTCCTTAAGATCAGAATTGAGAAACTTTGGCACCCAACGAGTAGATATCTTATTCATCTGAAATGTTCATGATTAAAAGTTTCATGATAGATCCACGGCTTAGTCTTTCTCAAGTTCAGCAATGGTAATATGTCAATCTGACAATCTCCTTGATTGAATCTTCACTGATGGATGTTGAGGGACGTCCAGTCTAGGGTCATCATCAAGTCTTGTTCTCCCAGCCTTAAACAAAGAAGCCAAACGTTTAACAGTGTAATAGCTGGGGCATTTATACCCCATACACTTGTGACATGCGGTGATGAATTTCTTTGGGAGTACCTTTCTCTAAAGTCAAAACTTGATGACTGCTCAGTACTCGTTCTGTGTCCATTTGGAACCCTATCGTGTTCAACTGGCTGTCAATAATATAGCTGCGACTTCCTTAGTCCAAATACACTTGCGATGAACAACTCAAACATGTACTACAATGATTAGTTCTTTTTGTTATGGCCCATAGTTGAAAGTTAGTCAGGCTAAGTACTTTTTGACCAGCCCTCCTATAAAAAATAAATCAACGTGATGATACATGCAGGTAACGGACGTGTCATAGGTTGTTCTCTATACAGTAACAATGGAAACGGTATCACCAGAAACAGACTAATCATGCGAGACGTCTAGGTTGGTGAACATCTGTGACTTCTGTCATTAGAAGATGAGACTGAAAGTCATGTCTGTCTTCCTGAATCCCTGCACTCATACATAGACTGAAGCATCACCTACTATCTGCTATCATCTGCCTGTAATATGACTGAAGCATCACCTACTATCTGCTATCATCTACCTGTAATATGACTGAAGCATCACCTACTATCTGCTATCATCTGCCTGTAATATGACTGAAGCATCACCTACTATCTGCTATCATCTACCTGTAATATGACTGAAGCATCACCTACTATCTGCTATCATCTACCTGTAATATGACTATATCTTTGGTTACATAAAAAGTATTACTCATGACTAGAGTAACTGAGTGTGCCTACATATAAGGCGCCGCTGTCAACAGAGCATAACGTCTACCTACTTTTACCTTACATCCCACTGTGCCTTTCCAATACGACTGCAGTAGTAATGTTTCGTTTTCGTATTCCAATCTTCAACAATTAAATGACCCCAACCACAGAGCTTGTTGCATCTAATTCTTATATGGTGACGTTCTCATCAAATCATATCATATAACCAATGTACTCTGTAGAATAATCACATGTTATTTTTGGACAATATTTAGTTATTTTGATAACGTTATCGTCCCAGTCTAACCCCTCTCAGACGTAGAATCTGTAATGTCGAGACTAGCTGTCAACTTTTATCAATCGTCTAATCATTATGAACCGTATTCATGCACATTGATTGCCCAGAGTGTGATGCCTGATTTATACCAATAATATTTAACGTCGGCTTCATTACTCTCTTTCATAGATGAGTTGTGTACCAGGAAGTGCGCCTGCTTAAGATGCACATTAACTACGCTTGTCAAGATTGATCACCTTGGCTCCAGCTGTACTGACGTTGTACCATTTCGGTTTAGCCTAAACGGGTATGCTGTTATATATAAGAACGTATTTAGCGTATTCATAGAATGAATGTTCTAACCCGCCTTCGCGAGGGTCGGTTAGTATATATCTCACATGGAATGGATGTTCTAACCCGCCTTTGCGAGGGTCGGTTAGTATATATCCCACATGGAATGAATGTTCTAACCCGCCTTTGCGAGGGTCGGTTAGTATATATCTCACATGGAATGAATGCTGTAACCCTCTGCTACGGTTAGTATATATCTGACGTGGAACGATTGCAGCAGTAACCTGCCTTAGCGAGGGTCGGTTTTATGTCTTAAATGGAATGAATGCTGTAACCCCCTCTGCGAAGGTTAGTATATATCTGACGTGGAACGATTGCAGCAGTAACCTGCCTTAGCGACGGTCGGTTTTATGTCTTAAATGGAATGAATGCTGTAACCCCCTCTGCTAAGGTTAGTATATATCTGACGTGGAACGATTGCAGCAATAACCTGCCTTAGCCTGGGTCGGTTTTATGTCTTAAATGGAATGATTGCTGTAACCGTCAGCAACCGTCAGTCAAACTGTTTAATGGCTGTTTGGTTGACATTCTAGAAATTGATCAGTAAATAAGAAAACATACAACTTTAGGGATACCAACGTCTGGTTTATCACTCCAGCTTGATAACGGTGTAAGATTTTACATCGAAACGTCGCTATATGCAATTAACAAGAAGTTGTTATCCATAAAGTGTATGTTTTCTAATGTTCCAATGGCGTGAACAGTTTCTACAACGGGGGAGTTCATGTTGTATCGCTCGTTCCAAGAAATACGAGGCCATGCCGATTCCGGTCACGTGCAGAATGGTTAAATTACTTACAAATATTACTTTGCGTGTAAATGTGTACAAGTTATTATACTCAATCATAGAACTTTGGCAATTAATTCGACCATTGCACTCCACCATAACTAGTGACACAAGATGTTTTCGCAAATTTATCAAAATGTAAGTCATACCCAAATCACCGTTGCGTTAAAATAATATGGTTTCAAAAACATAGAAGCTTGTCCGAGGAAACACATATTGTCGTTCAGGGTTGATCGCAGCTTCGTTGCAAAAACACATGACTTAAACTGTGAATATATTTTATACAAATCGTTGCTTTGGACTAAGTGTAATCTGTACTGCCACCTACCGACACACTGGAACGTACATACAGTCACTGTGTTATTTATGGAAAGAACAGTAATATGAGTTTCTGTACTTGATATTACCGCGGAACGCATGATGGTATTAATAACAATTTAAGCACATCGTTTTTTGGTAATATATCTTGTCTTCCTCTTAACAAGCAACCGCTTTTATCATTTTATTTGCAGTAATCATCAATTTCCATTTTGGACTGATGTGTTTGATTCACATAATAAATAACTTTATACTGTTGCTAGGCCACCGCTAACGTATCAGTAGCAAATGTCGTAAGAAGGTGATATAAATCCTATTGAAAACTGTTGTGTGTAAACAGTCGGCCGTGTTCTCTTAAGTGCGAGGGATTATTTCATGTCATTATTGTAATAATTTCAATTATGTTGACCATGTTGTATTTCGGTTATGAATTAAGCAAATCATGCGCATAGTTCAATGGTCGTTAGTCTGTTTATAGCCGAATGTCATCCATTGACCTATATCAGTAACACTCTCGATATCGATTCACGTACATGTAATCTCACAACTGATAAGGAATTAGACTATTTCAACCAGTGTTCTGTGAACTGATACACGGAACACATATATAATAACGGTTTGTATCAGCTAAGGCATGCCGTACAGTCAGGTAGCAAGGTTCGATAAGACCCCTGGCACTTCCACTCTGTCTCAACCACACAGTTGGTCACATTCCACATGTTTTGAAAATGCCCACTTCCTATTACTGGTTAGCATGCTGTTGAAACATAAATATTGTAATAATGTTATCCAAATATAAAATACTACAATATTTATGTTATGGTCATCGCATGGAACCGCTGTGATATTTAAATACGATGTGGCGTAGTTTGCCTTATATATCCACGATATTAACCAGGTTATACTGTCATGTAAAAACGATCACCACAACCTTGGGATTTTTTCTAATCCAGTGCTGGCTGTAATATAGGAACTGTTTTTGCGCGATGCTGTTCCAATAACCGCGAGAACAACGCCGCAGCAATACAGAAGTTCTGCCGAATGTCTGACCACAGCGAAGGAAGCTTAACTAGGAAAAGTATCTGCCCGGTGTCCATTGTCATAGTCGATCGGGAGCAGAGGTAATCGTTACAATCACTGTGTCCAACGTCCTCTGTCCTCTGTGACTCTGGTTGTATAATATGTTCAATGTGATTTAATGGGAACACATGTTAAGAGTCGCATGGTGTTTGAAGTGATGCAGAACGAGTGTTCGCTATATCTTGTATTTCACCCAAACATAAACCTAGATTACATTACATGTCTGTGTCGTGTCTGTGTCGTTATTGTCACATGTAGGTAGACATATACTGAAACAGTTGATGGGCAATCAGCTCTGAAGTGTGTGCCCGTTCTACACGCCCTGTTCTGTTGCTGTGCCGTCTGCTCTATTTTGTCTACGAGAGTGAGTGAATGAGTTAGGTTTGAACAGTACTCCAGTTATATCAAGGTGTTTCAGCTTAATGTGGGAGGAAAGCCCGATGTGATGCAGGTCTCAGATGTTTACCATTTCAGTGAAACCCACGAGCATGGGTACAGTGCTTACAAACCTAGAACCATAATCGGGGCGAACCGGGATTCGGACCCACAAGGTTTCTGGCGTGCCCAAGATGCGCAACTCTACGCAGCGATTCGCGGCGCTTTAGAAGAATGGGCCACCCGTGCCCTCTTTATTGTCTACGTCTAACTGAACATGTAGTTCTGTTTCTATATATGGCCGTCAATGCGTGATCGTGTACAGGTTGGTATCAAAGGTGCGAATAACGATATCGCACGTGAATATTCTCATGACGTGTATCTGAGCATGAAAACGCAACAGGCATTTATAAAGTAGAGAACCTCCTTTTCACAGTGCATTGTTTCAGTTACAACCTTGAAAGGTACTGATGACTAGATGAGGCTGTAGTTATTATTAATCTGATGTCACGACTCACCAGAAGCTTGTTTCCAAAATAACTGGGTAACTATTTTCCCCTTGTGTCTGAGTAGGCAGCGGTTATACCAGTGGAGATATAGTTCAGACAAGGAAAGATGAAACCGTAACGAAACACATGTTATTGATCGCCTGTAAGTTTTCACACGGCATGTTTTAAATGAGCCGATAGATTATGAAAAATTAGTTTACAACTTGTCATGAAATTTCAAAATGTCATTCCTCAGATGACATGATTACCCGTCGAGCACGACCTGGGCGTGATGCCCTAATGTCGCGGAAACCTGACTCCTGTTCAGGAGGTTGACGGTTGTAAGCCCATCCTGTCAGGCAATTCGGGCCGGCCGCCGCAACAACACCCACATCCTTATACATCTGTCCAAATGCGGTTGTAGATGTTTAACTCTTAAGAACACTAATCAAGAATGAATGTGGGAATATATGACCAACAGCAATTTCCAGTGACGCACACAACACGCAATTAACAAACCAACTTTTGACACTGGCTCCCACCACAATAATGTTTATGTGTTAACCAACCGTGTCAATTGTAATCAGTAACTTGAAATAGACCACACATGCTACAAAACAGTCGGCTTAATTTAGCCAAAATCAACATCTAGCCTTAACAATCACTGCGTTTCAATGATAAGGCTTTGAATAATTCACTTAAGTTCTGGGCCTATGATGTTAATCGTTATAGTGTAATTGGGAAATGTTTTGTGCAGCTAACGAAGACATCAATCTTTTATACTCACTTATCAAGTCATCTTTATCGTAATGAACGGAAATTAAGAAAACGATGGGAATAATCGAACTGCTATAAAGTCTACGGATGTGGTGAACTAATTGCAAGTTTATAGAATGCATGTATATGTGGAGAAATAACAGTGTATTGATTATCTTTTAACGTGGATTGTATGCAAAGGTAATACATGATGATGTACTAACCTCATATGTTTGTCTGCTTGACAGGGATTGCAGATGGAATACAAAGGGCAACCCTGGTTAGTGGGCAATCATTATTGCGGGAAGTTCAAGTGTTACAATGTCGTGTTGAAAAACTGAATGTAGAATTTAATGTGCATCACGTCCATTGTTTAGCATTACCGCAATGTATAGGCGGCAGCTTGCGAAGCCGACCTTCAAGATCATCTTTCATCATAATTTCATTTTATAACATTCCTGGTGTCCTCACTCACTCACTCACTCACTCACTCACTCACCCACTCACCCACTCACCCACAGGTGAACTTACTTACCCAGTACTGATTCAAGAACTTATTCATACTTTAACAAAGAACAACAGTTCATAGTCGTAGTACTACCTACATCTTGTTTGTTCCACCTACTGAAGACTAGCTACTTGGCAGGCCCTGCGTCGGTGTATCAGTGGAAATATATCAGATCAATTTCAGTACAAACAGATGTTAGCGCCACAATAACTGAATTAGAATGAGGGTTTGATTGATGGTATGGAGTCTGAAGACAACTGTCCCATGGGAAATTGAAACACGCCACATCGCGGGATGTTGTGATCGTTAACTCACACCACAGCTAGAGAGGTTACATTGGTTGCTTAATCAGCATATCAAATTTTCAACTCAAGTCTTGTTATCAACTAATGCAAATATTTCCATTTTTTTAAATAGCCACAAATCCTACATTTGTAACAATGTTCCTGTGTCAGAGTATCAGGGTGAACATTTCTGAGCGGTTATGTTTTATATTGCACGGTTCAAAGGGTAACGTCGGACACGGCAAGTCGTTTATTATAGAGCGTCCCATGGTCGTGTCGCTCGCCATGAACAGGTAGGGCTACGGTGATGTGGCAGCTTATTTGTGTTCAAACTGCAGCCCAACTGTTCCACATATAGTTTGTTCTTTAGCATGTACGATGGACGGCAGTTTACCTTACCAGCGTTAGAAATTGCTAGGGCTTTAAGTATTCTAAGACGTTAATGTGGACAGGATAACGATTTCAAAACTTCGCTAGTATGTCTTCAATGTTACCGATACATTATCTTTATCAACAAATCATTGTCATATACGTAATTCAAAATTTTGCTAGTCAGTCTTCAATGTTACCAATACATTATCTTTATCAAAAGTCTGTCTTCAATGTTACCAATACATTATCTTTATCAACGAATCATCGTCATATACGTATTTCAAAACTTAGCCAGGCTGTCTTCGATGTTACCAATACATTATCTTTATCAACGAATTATCGTCATATACGTATTTCAAAACTTAGCCAGGCTGTCTTCAATGTTACCAATACATTATCTTTATTAACAGTCACTCTTCAATGTTACCAATACATTATCTTTATCAACAAATCATTGTTATTTACGTATTTCAAAACTTCGCTAGTCAGTCTTCAATGTTACCAATACATTATCTTTATCAACAAATCATTGTTATTTACGTATTTCAAAACTTCGCTAGTCAGTCTTCAATGTTACCAATACATTATCTTTATCAACAAATCATTGTTATTTACGTATTTCAAAACTTCGCTAGTCAGTCTTCAATGTTACCAATACATTATCTTTATCAACAAATCATTGTCATTTACGTATTTCAAAACTTCGCTAGTCAGTCTTCAATGTTACCAATGCATTATCTTTATCAACAAATCATTGTTATATACGTATTTCAAAACTTCGCTAGTCAGTCTTCAATGTTACCAATACATTATCTTTATCAACAAATCATTGTCATATACGTATTTTAAGACTTGTAGAAACATTATGAATACATCTTACATTTAACCTGGTCTAGACCATTTCAATGGTATGGTGACCTTGTACTAATTTGTAATCGTTCATTCTGTACTGTATGTGTGAAATTGATGCTGCCAAACGGAAGTAAATGTGACTGAAGAAGTGTCCTTCGATAAAAGTACCAAAGAAAGGTGGTGTGAAAAAGGGTTACACGTCGCGTCCAAGATAATTGCACTTATATATAGACGTGCATGCACGTGTGTGTGTGTGTGTGTGTGTGTGTGTGTGTGTGTGTATGTGTGTGTGTGTGTGTGTGTATGTGTGTAGCTGCTTGTACTAGTCCGGAATACTGCCGAATTAATAGTGCTAGCCCACTGAGGTACAATACCGCAGTTTTACCATCACTACCCGACTCTGACCCAGTATGCTGACTCTGAGCCGACCAGTCCTTGCTTCAGCCCTTTAATGCCGAGCGCCAGACACGGTAACAACAAGTACTATCTTTTAACGTCTTTTGGTATGACGCGGACGGTGTTCGAACCCCGGACCTTCCGCTCTCCGGGAGGTGGTCTACAAAAGAAAGAAAACGAGGGGTATGTGATGCCAAACGTGCCATTGTCGATTGTTCTGCTGCAATGCACGTTCATAATTTGCTGCGTCCTCTACGTAAACTTGACAGCGAGAGCACGACATATTCTTACATGTATCCGCCCAGTCACCTATTTTCTTATTTCTGATTATCTTTGTGTCTGACAACTGAAAGACTACACAATATTCTATTGAACATAGTTAGGTGTGTGACGTTATTCTTTGTTATGTCCTGCTGACCCCTCCTAGCGTTCTCCTTCAAGATCTCTTTGTAATTTAAAATCCAGATTAGTGGGCCAAAACCACCCCCTCTGCCGCTGCCTGTGATGCACATCAGCTATTTCATTGTACAACTATTTGAAACCATGATGCCCCGGGGGCCTATTGCGTTCGTTAAGGGGCATTTCTCCCTCGAAGGAATTGTTATTAATTTCCAGTCTATTTAGTCGTTTAGGAACAATTACATTCGTCGTGGCGCATTGCGGCATCGATACCAAGGCCTAGTCCTTCGATGGGGCCAATGAAGTCTTTAACTACCGTTATTATCGCTGGCAGCCTATTGCAAATACCCACGCCTAAGGGAGAGGCAGTTATCGGTATTGGTGTTAGAAGTAGCCGAGCAAATAGCCATCATACATGTGTTATACTCATTTATGACTTAATTGCCACCAACTCAGACACCTAATGAAGCTTCGTTAGCTGCGACTAGTTTATTACTGTAGGCTGAAGACGACTTAGGTAGGCAATCCATATATCAGTAACACTCTGGAGACTGCCCCGCACCTGGTAACTGGAGTATTGCATAAGTGTGGTAAGGTTACAAGTGGCTTCAGATCTGACACTGGTCATTGTAGCCCTCGACGGAGTTGCCAAGATAAGCAATATAGCTTTTGGTACTACCAACAAAGAATGGGATATTCAGTAATGAGTTGCAACACACATAAATAGTTATTTTTTCATTTAAAATAGTAATGGAGATTCACAAGCTTTTACAGCCATGGTTCTGGATGATAAATGTTTAAAGAGGTTACCATCATGGTTATTTACGTGAATCACCCTTTCCAAATCAAGACGCTTTCTGTGTCAGTGTGTGAATGTGTAAGTAAAAGCGATGCTTTCTTCATATACCGTTAGTCCGCTGGGCGACACCACAGAACTGTCACTACTAATGTGTTATATAACCTAAATTGAAATCACGGTTGTCTTTTTCTGACGGGTTTCCAGATAATTGCGTCAAGCCTCTGTAAATCAAAAGCTATTTACATCGGTTTCAAGCCGCGTATTTCATTGCAAGTCCTGTTTGCTCGCCTCGAAAGACAAATTGGTCCCCACTGTAGCACGCAATACATTTTAGCTTGTCACGAAAAGTGTGGATGCCCCCGTGTCTTGTTTAATAATTGACCCGGATTCAGTGCCGATATCCTTGAATGTGAAATGCTTGATTTCCTCTAATCAACACTTTGAGAGAGCGTCATGTGGACAGTTTATGTGACTTGTTGGTCCTTATGTTAGTGTTAATAAAGTCTGTATATAATATGTGTGTCTGGTGCTACTGTGCATATATTGTTTTGTGGCTACTTTCACCGTTTTGGAAATGGATACACTTCTCTGAGAAAGATACATGTTATGCAGCCATTGTCGAGATAAACCAACAAAGTAGAATAGTAGAACCACACTAAAATAGACCGTTTAAGTGACATGACCACAACATAAGAGTGATCGATATCAATATATTCATCTGATCTCCACTCATCTCCCAAATAGGGACAAGTCTAAATTACTGATATTTGTAAATGCATTAACTGCTAGATGTGTCTGATGCGGCATCATAAGTCTGAAATGTATATGTGACTAGCATTGGCAAATATCTTCTTGTCACTTAAATTCACTAATGATTGCCTTCGTCCCTGGGGTCACAGAAACGACAAGAATGAAAATAGGTTGTGCTGCCTTCGTCCACCTATGTTCATTTTAATGTGATTTTCCGTTTTCCGCCAACCTGTTTTTACTCATAGTCTTTACGTGTATGTGATATGAGTAATGTTCCCCGTGAGTGAATCAGTTGGACTAAACTGATATGAAATTACCCTAGTATATCCTATACGTAATCAATATTAGTCCATGTTATCATTACTCGTTAAACGCTGGAGCTATCAGATTGGCCAGTCGGTCACCTTCAAAACCCATAAAACCCATGGTCAGTTTGTACGGATATAATGACGACATTTTGTTGCATGAGACATGTTTGTAACGACACAATCTCAATCTCTTGTATGTTAACAGTGTTATATGTGTCATTATGACATATGAACTTCTTACCTAATCAGCATATTTGTCATACTGTCATAAGGCCTTCATATCTGTTCATAGTGTCATATGTGTCCTAATGTCAAACGACCTTCATATCTGTTCATCGTCTCATATATGTTATAATGTCATATGACCTTCGTATCTATTCATAGTGCCATGTGTGTCATAATTTGATGGGGCCTTCATATCTGTTCATAGTGTTATATCTGCCCATAGTGTCACATGTGTCACAATGTCATTGGACCTTCGTATCATTTCATAGTCTCATATGTGTCATAATGTCATAGGATCTCGTATCTGTTCTTAGTGTCATATCTGTCCATAGTGTCATATGTGTCACAATGTCACAGGACCTTCATATCTGTTCAGGGGCGGTGAGGTAGCCTTGTGGTAAAAGCGTTCGCTTGTCACGCTGAAGGCTCTGGTTCGATTCTCCACATGGATACAATGTGTGAGGCCCATTTCTGGTGTCCTCCGCCGGTACAATTACTGGAATCTTGCTAAAAACGGTGTAAAATTCGACCAACTTTTATATCTGTAGATAGTATCATATGTGTCATAATGTAATACTACCTTCATATGTGTTCATATTGTCACATGTGTTATAATGTCATATGACCTTTGTATCTGTTCATAGTGTCACGTGTGGCATAATGTCATTGGACCTTCATATCTGTTCATAGTCTTATATGTGTCACAATGTCAAAGAACCTTCGTATCTATTCATAGTGCTAGACTATGATACTCATTCTCGTCTGTTCTCTACAAATACCACGCAGCGTTGTATTGTCTATATACGTTAACGTACTCGACCAAAGCCTAAGCATTGTTGTGACAGAATGTCCAATTGTGACAAAGCCAGGACATGGCTCGGGTTTCAGAAGAGTTTATGATCAATACAAGATGTTCATGAGAGGGGAGAAACCCTCTTGAGAGATTGGCCAGTTTGTTCAGCTTTCATCGTAACCTGGACCATTTAAAAAAAATTAACAGGACAGTAATGCTTGTGTAATTTCTTTACGCTTTTACGTCGCAAATGTACATCATAATTATATAAAGATTTCCATATTTTACAAATCATACACATTTTGTCACATAGAGTCTTGCTGACTGACATTAACGCCACAGTTAACAATATTGCAGCCACGGCGTCCTATTAATAATAGAGATTGATCCAGATATACCAACGACCGAGAGCGTAAGCAAAATCTAGGTACTGTGTACGATGAAAAGCAATTAGCAAAGTCACGTGACCATCGTGACCATCCGATCCTCGTTTTAGTTGGCTCCAACGTCGCCCCAAACATCCACATCTCACACATTCAACTACATTCAATCTATCAATTCTATTAAAAAGCGATATTACACATCTTAATAATCAATGCATATTTAGTGTGGGAGCGTTTTTTTCAGGCAAAGTGTTTGATTCTTGTTCGAAATTAACGTTTAATCGCGAATGAAAAATATTCATATTCCAAAATGAATTATGCTAATCAATGCATATCCTGAATATTGGCCCCCGGTGTTTGATCAATGTTACGGTTCTACAACGACCCGCTCTCTTTGATTTACACTTGGTGCTCTTGTTTAAGGTTTTGTCCTACAACCTGACTACAGATCATTTAAATGTATTCCTCCTCAGAGCAATTTGCAAGCTACACGTCCCTTCAATAGGACAATTGACCATTTGATCCATATTTTACAATTTAATCGAGACCTCCATGATCGTGCATGGCGAAGTTAATGTAATTTAATATTTTGGGATGAGAGGAGAGTCTTTTTACTGACAGATTGTTTGAAGATGAGACATTGTGGCAGCTTATCTGAAACTTTAGACACTCACGTCAATCGATGAATATGAAATATCACTCTTTTTAGCCACAGAATACCCTGAGACTAAATTTTAATAATTCATTTAGAATTTAGACTTTTTATTGAAACTGATAACTACGGTTAAAAAAGTATTGACAAACAGATGCCGTGCGCGGTGTGAAATGTCTAGGAGGGATTATTGTATAAGATATGATACGTTGAGACAATTTGAAATACTAGTTTCATCCTCATATATCGTGAAGTCAGTTTTGTGCAACATTGCCTGCAAATCGTATTCATTAAGAAAGTTTATGACCTCTGAATCTAATTGAAAATGGGGAACTTTGTTGACTTTTAAAAAATCACATATTTCGTTTTGCTGTCCAGAGGTAGAACTTGTTGTCCACAGCTAAGGTCTCTTGTAAAGCACTTGCCAAGGATATCATTTCCTTCAGACAAAGTGGACCAGACAAATGACTGCAAATGTAATTTGGTTTTCGATTCATATCTTGGGCAAACCCAACTCATTTGGCAAACAGACATCAAACATTGCTGATCGACTTGTCCTTTAACCAGCAAACTATTGACCAAGAGTCCAACGATTTTGTGATCCTATCCACAGCAGTTTCTTACATACTGACAAAAACTCCCAGATATAATTTGCTCATCCTCTTCGTCCTTGTTATATTTTCGCTCCTCCTCATTCGGTGGATAACGATGTTGGTCTTTTCTGTCTGCGAGAGTGGAAATCAATGATCATGCTCTTTCAGAAAACTCCACTCTTGAACACAAGGAGAGAGGGGGATAGATTTCCTATACACCGCAGCTACTCGTTGGAACATGGGAGCTCTGAATCGAAACCTGGCGTCCCAGGAAAAGCAGGAAACATGTTAATTATCGAAAATAACTCCTGGAATCAATAAGCAAGTTCTTCCACGGAGCAATTACCAAACCATAGGGCTATTCAAAGCTGGCCACGCTCAATAGATGGGCATAAAAGGTCTAATGACGATCCCTGGATTACCATATATTGAATGAATATGATTGAGGGTCACTAACAAAGGCGCGCTTATATTGCTCAAATAAAACTTTATGTTTAGATTTACTTGTTTTAGTTTCAAAATGTAAATTGCTAAAAGTTCCCAAACGAGCTGGAACACAACAACGTTTTAATGCATTATAATTAGGAGTTAAGTTTGTTTAATTATCCTAACGATGGTGTTTAATAAAGTAGCATAGCTTTGCCGTGTCACTTCAGGTGTCTACTGTGGTAACTTAAAATATCATACATACAGCACCTTATGGGATGAACATGCTATGCGAGTCTCCTTCTGGAAAAATAAAGTAATTATTTATGTTGACATCAAAAGAAAATTATTCATCATTTCGTCCCCCCATGATTATATTCTAAATAGACTTACATACTAAGGTTTAAGTCGTAACAATTATGTAAGTACCGTTTTTATTTTGTTTGTATTTATTTGTTACAAACAATCAATAACGTGCTTCTGTCGCTTTCTAAATATAGCACAGGGTACATATACAGAATCTCACCCGAATGTCTTTTGATATCAAATATATCAACACGTGTTGATAAAAGTGGAAAAACTCCGAGGCTTGCCGAGGACATTTTCCACTTTTATCACCGAGTGTTGATGTATTTGATATCTAAAGACACGAGGGTGAGAGTTCATTTATCATCCAACATCATTCGTCCAACGTTTTCAGTTTTTAGACAGTAATAAGCAATGTCTTAAGTGTAAAATGTACTGCTAACGGCTTCAGTAGCAGAGCCATTAGTGATGTCATTTGATTGTGACGTCATGGTAAGTTTAAACCAATGACGTCACAATGGTCTAAAATGTAGATATCGCTTGATCTCACCCAAGTGATATCCCCTGTGGGAGACAGTTTTGGATGATAAATCAACATCTTCAATTAGCTGAAAAAGATGACTGTTAAACTACTTTCATCAAGTCTTTCCTTTAATACATTTCTTATTATCCTATCCTACTCCACATCTCTGGTTAGTAGCCTATATGTCATCCTTCCTTCAAAGAAAGGGTACATGTCGCAGGGAGATAGCCCCTTAATGTCCCTCAGTTATTCCTGTAGACTCTATAACAATGCAAATTGTATAGCACACTGGAGGATGATGAATGTATCTACAGTTCTTCTTTGAATACGATCATTTGTGTAGGATGGTTCCATCATGACGGAGCACGCGTCTTAGGCATTATACAGGAAGTGATATGCCTCTTTCAACAAAATTTGTAAAAATGGATTTTGGCAATCTTTTCTTAGGACGGAAGGGTCTCTGAAGGTGAGTTGTTCTAGATTTTCTTAAATGTGCCTCAAGTATTTGTATAGCCGGTACCGTAGCATTTCTCTCATATCACAGCAAAGACATGGTGTTCTAAAGCGGTTCGTCAGAAGGATTAATTGCCATGTACACTAACTTCAAACAGCCAATTTTAGTTCACTCTTGATGCCAGATGTTGCTGTATGGGCTAGTTATAACAAGAACAGTCATTTAGGCTGCAGCCATCTGTCCGACTGTTAGGAAGTCACTTCACCAGCTCGCACTGTGACACTTCAGTGACTGTAACTGTGAGGAGGCTACGTTTATTGCTCGACGTATTTATGTTCCTAACATAAGGATGGAGGTTAGTCGCTGACCAATTCACAAATCAGAGGATTGGTTATTGCCACTGTTCTACATCATGTTTCATCATACCGCAAATCCTAGTAATGATCCTCCCAGTGCTTCATTTCATTTTTATTTGGTCTGGTCACTAGGTCACATCAACAATAAGGTGGGTGTCATTATTTGGTCTGGTCGCTAGGTCACATCAACAATAAGGTGGGTGTCATTATTTGGTCTGGTCGCTAGGTCACATCAACAATAAGGTGGGTGTCATCATTTGGTCTGGTCGCTAGGTCACATCAACAATAAGGTGGGTGTCATTATTTGGTCTGGTCGCTAGGTCACATCAACAATGAGGTGGGTGTCATTATTTGGTCTGGTTGCTAGGTCACATCAACAATAAGGTGGATGTCATTATTTTGTCTGGTCGCTAGGTCACATCAACAATAAGGTGGGTGTCATTATTTGGTCTGGTCGCTAGGTCACATCAAAAATAAGGCGGGTATCATTATTTGGTCTGGTCGCTAGGTCACATCAACAATAAGTTGGGTGTCATTTTTTGGTCTGGTCGCTAGGTCACATTAACAATAAGGTGGGTGTCATTATTTTGTCTGGTCGCTAGGTCACATCAACAATAAGGTGGGTGACATTATTAGGTCTGGTCGCTAGGTCACATCAACAATAAGGTGGGTGTCATTATTTGGTCTGGTCGCTAGGTCACATCAACAATGAGGTTGGTGTCATTATTTGGTCTGGTCGCTAGGTCACATCAACAATGAGGTTGGTGTCATTATTTAGTCAGGTCGCTAGGTCACATCAACAATAAGGTGGGTGTCATCATTTGGTCTGGTCGCTAGGTCACATCAACAATAAGGTGGGTGTCATTATTTGGTCTGGTCGCTAGGTCACATCAACAATAAGGTGGGTGTCATTATTTGGTATGGTCGCTAGGTCACATCAACAATGAGGTGGGTGTCATTTTTTGGTCTGGTCGCTAGGTCACATCAACAATGAGGTTGGTGTCATTATTTAGTCAGGTCGCTAGGTCACATCAACAATGAGGTGGGTGTCATTATTTGGTCTGGTCGCTAGGTCACATCAACAATGAGGTGGGTGTCATCATTTGGTCTGATCGCTAGGTCACATCTACAATAAGGCGGGTGTCATTATTTGGTATGGTCGCTAGGTCACATCAACAATAAGGTTGGTGTCATTATTTGGTCTGGTCGCTAGGTCACATCAACAATGAGGTTGGTGTCATTATTTAGTCAGGTCGCTAGGTCACATCAACAATGAGGTGGGTGTCATTATTTGGTCTGGTCGCTAGGTCACATCAACAATACGTTGGGTGTCATCATTTGGTCTGATCGCTAGGTCACATCTACAATAATATGGGTATCATTATTTGGTCTGGTCGCTAGGTCACATCAACAATAAGGTCGGTGTCATTATTTGGTCTGGTCGCTAGGTCACATCAACAATAAGGTGGGTGTCATTATTTTGTATGGTCGCTAGGTCACATCAACAATGAGGTGGGTGTCATTTTATGGTCTGGTCGCTAGGTCACATCAACAATGAGGTTGGTGTCATTATTTAGTCAGGTCGCTAGGTCACATGAACAATGAGGTGGGTGTCATTATTTGGTCTGGTCGCTAGGTCACATCTACAATAAGGCGGGTGTCATTATTTGGTCTGGTCGCTAGGTCACATCAACAATAAGGTGACTGTGACACTTCAGTGACTGTAACTGTGAGGAGGCTACGTTTATTGCTCGACGTATTTATGTTCCTAACATAAGGATGGAGGTTAGTCGCTGACCAATTCACAAATCAGAGGATTGGTTATTGCCACTGTTCTACATCATGTTTCATCATACCGCAAATCCTAGTAATGATCCTCCCAGTGCTTCATTTCATTTTTATTTGGTCTGTCATCAACAATAAGGTGGGTGTCATCATTTGGTCTGGTCGCTAGGTCACATCAACAATAAGGTGGGTGTCATTATTTGGTCTGGTCGCTAGGTCACATCAACAATAAGGTGGGTGTCATTATTTGGTATAGTCGCTAGGTCACATCAACAATAATTTTGGTGTCATTATTTGGGCAAGTGGCTATTGTTACAGCAATATGAACTGGTTTTTCGACATTATGGCTGGTTGGTAATGCGGTACCAAACGACACACCCGTGATCATGAAGATCCGGTTTAGAATCAGCAACCCATGTTTGTCGTAAGATGCGCGTATAGGTATCGGGTGGTCAGGCTCACTGACTTGGTTGATGCATGTCATCGATCCTAATTGTGTAGATCGATGCTCATGATGTTAATCACTTGATTGTATGGTTCAGACTCGATTATTTACAGACAGATGGCATGTAGCTGGAATATTGCAGAGTGCGGCGTTAAAAAATATACAAACAACCCAAACATTACGCTTGTGTCTTGATTGATAATCCTCTCTGTTGAAACAGCAACGTTATCCTTATTCGTAGCCGTCTTTATTGTCACGGCAATACTTTGCATCTGCGTTATCTAAGCCACTCCGTACTATCACAACCATACTAACAATTGCCGCACTAAATGTTGTATCTACCTTAGATATTTATACATATGCATGTTCTCTCAGCAAATAATAACAGATCATGCAAGCATTTACATGCGTACCTGGTATCACCGAAGCACTACTTGTGTGTCTCGTGTCAAGTCAGTCTCTTTAACACTTTACATGTGTGTCTCGTGTCAAGTCAGTCTCTTTAACACTTTACATGTGTGTCTCGTGTCAAGTCAGTCTCTTTAACACTTTACATGTGTGTCTCGTGTCAAGTCAGTCTCTTTAACACTTTACAGGTGTGTCTCGTGTCAAGTCAGTCTCTTTAACACTTTACAGGTGTGTCTCGTGTCAAGTCAGTCTCTTTAACACTTTACAGGTGTGTCTCGTGTCAAGTCAGTCTCTTTAACACTTTACATGTGTGTCTCGTGTCAAGTCAGTCTCTTTAACACTTTACATGTGTGTCTCGTGTCAAGTCAGTCTCTTTAACACTTTACATGTGTGTCTCGTGTCAAGTCAGTCTCTTTAACACTTTACATGTGTGTCTAGTATCAAACCAGTATCTGTAACACATCACATGTGTGTCTAGTATCAAACCAGTATCTGTAACACATCACATGTGTGTCTAGTATCAAACCAGTATCTGTAACACATCACATGTGTGTCTAGTATCAAACCAGTATCTGTAACACATCACATGTGTGTCTAGTATCAAACCAGTATCTGTAACACATCACATGTGTGTCTAGTATCAAACCAGTATCTGTAACACATCACATGTGTGTCTAGTATCAAACCAGTATCTGTAACACATCACATGTGTGTCTAGTAACAAACCAGTATCTGTAACACATCACATGTGTGTCTAGTATCAAACCAGTATCTGTAACACATCACATGTGTGTCTAGTATCAAACCAGTATCTGTAACACATCACATGTGTGTCTAGTATCAAACCAGTATCTGTAACACATCACATGTGTGTCTAGTATCAAACCAGTATCTGTAACACATCACATGTGTGTCTAGTATCAAACCAGTATCTGTAACACATCACATGTGTGTCTAGTATCAAACCAGTATCTGTAACACATCACATGTGTGTCTAGTAACAAACCAGTATCTGTAACACATCACATGTGTGTCTAGTATCAAACCAGTATCTGTAACACATCACATGTGTGTCTAGTAACAAACCAGTATCTGTAACACATCACATGTGTGTCTAGTATCAAACCAGTATCTGTAACACATCACATGTGTGTCTAGTATCAAACCAGTATCTGTAACACATCACATGTGTGTCTAGTATCAAACCAGTATCTGTAACACATCACATGTGTGTCTAGTATCAAACCAGTATCTGTAACACATCACATGTGTGTCTAGTATCAAGTCGTCATCTGCAACAGATGAGTCCCTCCAAAACATTTCATGCCTATCTAACATTGAAGGACTTTTATACACGAAGATGGAAACATTATCTTAAATTAAATCATAATGTAGTTCTTCTTGTATGTTAACCGAGGAAATCTGGTATATTATAACGTTCGTCGAATGACACAAATAGTGCATGAGTGAACGGCCTTTTCTTATTACGTCATTGGTGCCAACAATCGTAAAGGTTTTGCGTTTTGCCTGTTAAAGTTACTTACCGAACTCCTTCGAGTTTTGAGCAGACTAGAGTAAGTTTATTTCGTAATTATGCCTGTAACACGAGGTGTCAGAAATCCTTTTTTCGGTCTTTGCACTTATAGCCTGGCCTTGTTCACTGCAGCAACGCACTGAAAGGCCCCACCAGTCAGTGAGTGTTGTCCATTTATGAGGGTCACCTACATGCTATATCTGAATAATATGAGGACTACGAAATATGTCAACAGCATAGCATAGCTTAGTTCTTATTTGGCCTGACAAGAGAGAACGCTCTCACGGTTATTGTTACAATAGCAACTCTTGAGAATCAATTTAGATTTCATTAATCTTACGCACATATAATTCTGTTCCTATTTTGTTCATTTGCGTTCATCTGGGTTTTTTTGTCCAAAAGTGAAATGTTTCTTTTGAATGTGAACTTTCCCCATTCCTTCATTGATTGCAACAGCTTACATCTGCACCTGGGGTTTGGCCAGTCACAACAAGTGAAATCCCATTTTGGGTTATATCTGTGGTAGAATTTGGTCTGTTGTGGTGTGTTATCATAAAGTTTCACATATATTGCGTATCATAACAATTTGCAGTTTTCTTTCATTACTATTTCTCCAATGATTGAATTATAGCTGTTTTGTACATCATTAATGGCAGAAGACGCTTTTCTAAACATGTTTCTTTGGATCCAATTAATTCAATCGCAGATTAAAAAAATAGAAAATTCATCATGGATCTAAGAGACATTAAACCATCTTCTAGAGTTCATAAAACGTCAAGTTCTGTACACTGGGTAAGGTTATAATTCAGAACGTTATTAGTTTTCTATATTTAACATCAAATAAAGTTCATCGTCTATGAATTTCAAAGCTTCTATCGATGGTATTCTTTGATTATGCTTGACTTTGGCAGTTCTAAGAAAATTTACAAGATCGTTTATTTTTATTGTTGGCACTCTCGACCTCTGTCATAAAGCGCGGTATCAAGACCAGTAATAAGGACACAGAGGGACGTTCATTCAATATATTTGATTGCTCTCCAACGATTCCCACAGTCCAAAGTACTGTTTAATGTTTCCTCTATGGTTTTCCGTGTTACACGGTTGCTGTCAATACATCAATTCTTTGTTATGTTCTTCCCATGTATTTAATACGTTATATATGATCTGAACTCATATTGATATGTATAAATGGTGGTCCACATTGTCACAAACCAAAGCTTTGTTTGAACTCTTTAAAGCTGGTTGAAGTTTTACATTAGTTACAAAAGCCAAACTGAAAGTATTTGATGAATGAAAGGCGCTCACCCATTGCGTCCCTCTCAGTCCCCCTGAAGATCAATATCCTATGCTGATGCCACATCTGATTGTTGTAACAAGTGATCAGGTGCCAGACCAAGTGTCTAGCCCAAAGATATTCGCCTTACTCGGAGATTGGGCACGAGAATTTGATTTTCTGCCACTTGGTGCCACTGCATGTCGTAGTTACTCTTGTACATGCTTGTGGCATGGACTCTGGGACAACGATATTAATTGCCCATCACGTGTTGCATCGTTTCAATAGAGTAAAATTATCAGATTTTATTCTTTTAATATACAAGATCAAATCTGACAATGGTCCTCGCGATTTACCATACTCTTTTTAAATACATGTTCATAATTTCTCCTGGTATGCGTAAGAATGTGGACGACTTTTGAGGTTCCGAATACGACTGCTGTATTGTTCAGTGTCGGTTGAAGCTCCAGTGGTATTTCTGAAGCCTAAGGAAAGGGGATGATCGTGAGACAAGGAGGATGTCTTCGTGTGCCGACTTTGTTCCATTTCAGTAACTACGGTACATGATTATGTTTGATGATGGGAGCAATAACACTTAGATGTGATGAGGAATAAGATTTGATAAAATCCTCCTATGAAAACTAGTTTACTCAGCATCTATGTGCAAATATTCCCATAGAGTAATCACGAATCACTGAATAACTGGCCACATTTGATCATCTTCACCCTGACTGTACAGTTGGGTCACACACTCTATAGCGTGTACAATTTGCATATATTCATAGGTTGCAGAGTGTCAGCTTAGAAGTGATATACATCATTAGTGGGACTTAAACTAGGACCTTTCGGCTACTTCGCTCCAGAAACCTCTTTCATGTCATTTGACTTCGACTTAAGTACTTAGACTTTAGGTAACAGTTTTCATTAAAATAAACTTCAATAATTTTAATTTCAAACTAACATTAGATAGCTAAAAATGGAAACTAAAAAAACGTGTATATTAAAGAAGTACACCTGAAAAGCTATTTTATGTCAACTTGCCATTACGTCAACGAGATATAAAACTAAACGAAAAAATGCTTACTCTATTTTGAACTACAATTATTCGTAAATGTCTGCATTTTGAACTCCTTGTTTAAGTCTCTGGGTTTCATTCTGTGATAGACCTTTTCGTCAACCTTCCATAATACCACAGAGGGTATGCCAAACATATAGACAGTCTGTTTATTTTTGTTACAAATTTGTGTGTGAGACTTAACTTGGTATAGTAACAAATGGGTTTCATCATCGCTACAATGTCTGCGGCTAAACGCTGTTATTGTTCAACCGGTGAAAGAAAATAACACTATATTCTCTGTTGTAAGACACTGAATGCCAAGTATGCTTGTTCTATTTAGGATTCAAATAAACCTGACGCCACAGTGTTGGTACATCAGTTTGCACCATGCAGTCTCCAACATTAGATCGATTCCTCTGACAATGAAGACGTTTGATGTTGTATTGAATTGCACACAACGAAAGCATGAAGTTCCATACAGCTCGCATACTCAGCTAGTCTATTTGCCTTCTAGACTGTAACATATGATTTAACGTATGAATTTTCTCAAAACTGAATTAATCATTAAAGATGAGCTATTCTATTTTCTTTATTCTCAATTTCATTTACCGTTGTTACACAAGAAGGGACACATCGGTCCTATTTCGTTGAACTTCAGCAAAGGTATTTGTGTAATAATATGACTTGCTCTATGTCATTGCCAACTGGATTGGGTTATTTCCGATGCTGTAAAGGAATGTTAAATGAAGTGTACACAGTTTACACGAATATGCATCTGAATCCAGTGTCCATATTTGAAACGGTTCCTTATGTAGTTGAACCTCACACCTCCTTGTCACATCATATGTTATGTGTTATGTAATTATTAATTAGAAGGTTTGCTCAAGGAAAGTAACGTTATATCTTGGTGCACGTACTTCAACATGCGGGTTACAAAGCAGGTGCTTGCCCTCTCTCTGTTACTAACTGTATGGCATCATGTCAGTTTGTGTTCGTGCTGTACATGACTGTCATCCTTTATGTATCCAGTATTCCGTGCTGTCACCTAGATGTTTAAATGAGATAGTGGTACGTGTTGCATGTATTATTTTACTTTCCGTCTGAGTTGTGGAAATGTGATGTTTCACGTACGTGACCACGTTGTACTTGTCACAAGGGCTTTGGGAGACGTCTGGTGGTTAAGGCGTTCGCTCGTCATGCCCAATTTCCGGGTCCATTTCTGGTGTCCCACGCAGTTATTTTGTTAAAAGTTGCGTAAACTCTCACTCATTCACTCAGCTTGTAACAAATCGGAGGGCATCAAACCTGTTTTAACATTTAACGAATCATTAGTTAACTTCAGTGACTAATTTCTGAAGGTATGTCTACTTTTGTACTTTGAATGGCCACGCTACCCTCACAGTACATTAGGAATGGACAGACTAGCAATGTCAATATAATGAGCTGCAAAACACCATTAAACAAATAGCTATGATCTGATATTCGCTTTTCAGAAATTTACACATAACTGCTGGGAATTACGACTTAGCTGGGTACAACCAAATAGCCATTATAACCAACCATGTTACATCATTATTTAGTTGTAGCTAAAGATTGAAGAGGAAAACAATTAAGTGTATACGATGCTTGTATGATATGAAGGCATAAAATGTCGACATGAACACAAGTCTTTACGGGAAAGGAGTATTGTTACCACGCTGTTTGGCTGGATGCAGCGCGTGAAGAATTCTGTATAATATTCTGTAGATGACACTAGTTCTGTCTTGTCAATTTAGATACCCCAGGATATCCGTGGCTAATTTCCGATCACAGCTTGTCAATAAGCGCTCGAGCAGTGTAAGTGACCGCAAGTTATATCCCGCGCTCACAACGTCAGTCACTACAGATAATGGTCCACTGCAGCCTTCTGATGGACATTGTTGGTAAGCTGCGTGTAGTCAATGTGTAATGTTCACTTTGACGTTAGGTAACACATTTTGTGCTCCTTCGGGTCTTCAATGATAATTGGAGGAAATAAATATACTTCGTCAATGGTTGGGGTTAACATGTATTTATCATATTTGTTTCAGTTCCTTATAGTTAAGATTAAGCGAGAAACATGTTCAACCTGTCAAACTGCATTCATTAAAATTTACAATTATGTAATGCATATGCATAAGTGTGTTACCATTTCGATGAGTGATAGAAGGCATTTTTTATGCATATACTGTATGTTTCTAACATCAGCTATTTTTATGGTTTTGTAGTCAGCGATATACAAAGTTAACTTTAAATGACATGGACACAGTCAGATAAAAAAATTGGACTGCTTGTCAGCGTCATCGTGAAGAACGAAGCCCATAGAAGGATATCTATTTAGAGCTCGTAAGATATTGAATGAAGGGCGCGGTTGAAATAAACTCCATGAAACTTATTTATCCTGCGAGCTAATTGAATTACGCACGTCAATGGACGCACGTGATTCAATAATGGGCTGGCTAAGAGTTTATGGCGCAATGACTGAATACCAGCGTTTCGCCCAATTACCGCATTTATATGTGCCCACCATCGCAACTCAAATAAAACATTCAAGTAATCAATGATATTGAGTAGTTATAACTTTACCTTATGACACAATGCTTTCAGTAACATTTAACATTTCTTACATTATGAATTAAATTGGTATCAAATGTTTTTCCTTGAAGTTTTAAATTATGATTGTTCCATGTTTTGCTTTGTCATTCTGTCGTCACAACCTCGATGTGATTCAAGAATAAGTCCCCAGTGCTTGTCGTAAGAGCTGACTAAGTATGACGGGATACCTGCAATGGTGCCAGGGCTCATAGTGCGTCCCCGACCCCGATGATGTCAACCACGGGCTACTTGTACCACACTTGAATATTTACAGAATGCTAAGATAAAATCGGAATACTGCTTACTGTAGATACAAACAATATTCACTCATTCATTCTTTCCTGATATGTCTATTTTTCAGCTTATCTCATGTTTTGCGTTAATTGTTCCATCCCAATTACGATGTTGCTTTTAGGAGCATAACACGATGTTTGGTTTTCTTGACATAAACATGCCAATCGACTGTCATCGCCATACAAAATGTCCTTGTTTCTACAAACAATGTCTGTCCATACCAGAATATACTAGAATTACATTATAAGTACATCAGCCTGTGTCAGGTGCATGTTGAGCCCGCCAGAGGGCGCCAGCCTTCATTTCCGCTCAAGTAGAACAGCAACCAAGTCGAACAAATAAGTTGTCAAGTACTTCGCTTTTGACCCACGCTTAACGTAGCTTCACACACTTCCCGATCTCAGTTCTCGCCTGTATTCCTTCACGGCCATGAGAATATTTGCTTGATTTATGATTGTCAGGAACTGATGGCCAGTCATTGTCTATGTTTCTGTTTTGTCGTTGGTAAATGTCAAACAGGCAATATTTTTCATGTTGACTTATCTTGTTTCTTCCAGTAGGTGCCTGTTGTATTGGTTAACTGATTAGCCGTGTTAAGGGTGTAAGAGTACGTGTAGTTGTTTAACCGTAATGGCGCTATTTATGACGCTTTGTACTGTGACGACCTAACGATGTGAAGAAACCCATTGAAGTGCTTGCCCACCGTCGTCACTGCAGCAACACACGCCGGTATGGAGAGCTGCAAGTTTTAATGGCGGACAGTTTCTATTACTTTTTTATGTCCTACGCGTCGATACAATTATACATGTAGTTCAGATATTTCCTTGACACGGATGGTACATGCATGGCTATCACACAAGCATATGCACAGAAGTACGGTAACAAACACAGTGAACGGGACACACTTGACACACGGAAATATTTGGGTTATACATTTTGAAGTATACGCACAATGCTTTATGAAAGGGTACATGTGTTTATTGTAATAATGTATACACGTAGTTACGGACTACTGGGGTATCTGTGTTTATCGGGTAGTGAGTGAGTTCTGTTAACGTTGCTGGGAACAGTATTCTAGCTACATGACGGGTCTTTGACTTTAAACACAGGCTGAAACCCACGTGCATAAGTATTGTTATGACAACCCAATGATCATAGGGTGAATCTGAGATTCGAACCAACTATCGTTTCTCACACAACAAAACGTCGCACAGCTAATTGCAGTGCCTGGGCCACCCGTGCCCCGTGTGTATCATGAAACAACTATATTTTAGTTCCGGGTTACTTTAATGTGTTCTCGTCGTAGTTTCACTCATACAAAAGGATATCTGTATATCTGCTTGTACCAAGTCTATATACTCGACCACTTAAGGAAGGTATTTAAAATCCTCCCAAAAAAACACAATTTGGTTAATGAAGAAGGCTCCCTGGAATAAAACTGCATAATGTTTTGCAAGAAGACCTTAAGAGTCCATTAAGTACTTTTCGAAGGTTTTAAGGTTGTTCCCTTAATGTTTGTTTTCCACGGTGTTTTCCATCTGTCACATAAACAACACAGATAGCATGTAAGGACGCTATAAACACTGTCAAACTTGAGGTTGTGTATTGCCCAGGAGGTCAAACGAAACATCACCAAGATATATTCAAACCGCATGTACTACAGCATGCCAGACTGGCGTGGTCATTAACATACTAAGGGTTAACTCCATAAATGCCACTTGGACCATAAAGCACCAATCATTGCGTGACTACCGTCGTTAGATGCCGGAATGTTTGTCCCCTGCCATTTGGGATCCAAAACAGTCCAAAATACCAAACTATATAATCTTAAGGTTTGAACGGACGTCAGTAATCTAATAAGACTTAATGAAAGTGTTTTCTTCGAAAGATAAGCATATGGTGAACACTGTGGGTTTGGCAGTGGAGATTTTATAGGTTTTGTTCTCGATGTGGACGCGTAAAAGGATATAATGATTGCAGCTGGTAACGAGCCAAATTGATCTGTGTGCTTCGTTTATTAGATGATTGTCGGATACGGTCCTAAAAATATCGCAACGAAGTCCAACTAGGTAATTCATTTTGGACTAGTAAAAGCGTGTAGTTTTATGTTTCTCAAGACCCCAAAATTTAGTTTGAACCATTTTGGTTATCACTTGATGCCATGTTTATTGTGTAATAGCCTCACTTTTTGTACAACACATTTATTTTGTCTACTTGTCATATAGGAGTTTGGCACTGATACTGCTTGGCATTCTCTGAGAGACACGTGGCTATAGATATGGTATTATATTTGGAATCTCGGACAATAGGGGGATATTTCCTCACAGTCCCATTAACTACCCCAGATATAGCACTGCCGATATTAACACAATATAGAGTGTGTTTCAGTGTGTATTTCCTATCGTGCAATATACATGAAATATCGACATGACCACAGGCGACAAGGCATCGATGTCGAGACACATTACAAATTGATACACCAACTTCAGACGGGGTCCTCAAAGGCAATTACATAAATTCTCCACCTTCTCGAGATAATATTACTGGCAATTAGTGTAAAAAATTGAAAGGACTGTATAAGTAAATTCTGTCTGGGGCGGGGAACATTGGGAATCTTTGCATCAGGCCTCTTCCAGATTCACGGTCGGATGCCCTCGGCAATTTCCGCCACTTCGCGCCTCGGGTCATTCCGTGACTGAAAGACTAATTCCTATAATGTTTTGAGACAGAAGCAGTTACACTAAAATTGAATTGTGCGTGTCTGGTCTCGATAGGGCATTCTTATCATCTTATTCCATGTTGGTCATTTATAACAGTGTACTACCATCATAAAAAAACAAAAGCGTTAATAAGTTAATAAGGACTCCTGTCCTGGAAACACAAGTGCATTGCTTTATCTTTGGTTAATAAGTATGTTCCCTCTCGTCTCACATCAAACTGACTTCAGTTTCTTAAGGAGAAAATGTTATCATCTTTATCATTGCAAAGTGAAGATCATTGATCAGTTCATTATCTTGCATTAAACATGTCCAAGGAATTAAGGCCGCATCAGACACAAATATCTATGTAGCTCGTCCTAATCAGCTCAACAGTAACAACTGGTCACGACATCCTTGTTTCTTAAAGCTTCGTGACCAGCGCACATGTATCAGTGGAGTCTGACAGTTACACTTATAAACCGCTGTACAACAGACCTACCCTGGCATACCGACACACACTTATAAACCGCTGTACAACAGACCTACCCTGGCACACCGACACACACTTATAAACCGCTGTACAACAGACCTACCCGGGCACACCGACACACACTTATAAACCGTTGTACAACAGACCTACCCTGGCATACCGACACACACTTATGAACCGCTGTACAACAGACCTACCCTGGCATACCGACACACACTTATAAACCGCTGTACAACAGACCTACCCTGGCATACCGACACATCCCAATTAGCTGTTGCGTTCTTGGAAACACTTTTGATGTTAAAACTATATTTCATGAATATCCATATGTGAATAATTAAAACCTGAATTTTGGACATTATACTGTCAAGACAAAGTGATGGCAGGATCTCTATGTTTTAACGATGATATGTAAGTAAAATAAGATATGTTCTGTACCGAAAATGGGTTATTTGTGTCATTGGTGTACCCATATTCATGTATAAAGTAACTATCATTCTTTAATTTTTCATTGTATATCGCACATACAGCAAATAGAATTAAACAAACTGTATACTGATGATCATTTCCTGGCGTCTTTAATTATAGAACATACTGTATCATAATTGAACAATTGATTATTGCAAAAAGGACAATTATTTGGTCCACACTGAATTTTTAAAAATGGCATGCCAAAAGATGATATCTCTTTGCAGAAATCATCTGCTAATTATCCAATATTAAAGCAATTCCGTGTATTATTGCAAGCGTAAACAACACTTGTGGAGCCTGAATTGTGTTTCCAGGATCAAACGCATGCCTCTAGGCCGCACAAGCAAGATGAAATGATTCTCTACGCGTGGAGTTAGGCAAACTTAATGAAATATTCAAAACGAATTGATGTCGAATTAGAAACCATTGCATGCAATCAGATCAGACAAAATAACCAACCACACGATATTTTACGTCGAAAATACGAAAATCGAATAATAACCAGCTATCTATGTTTACAAAGCTAGTTATTGAGACTCCAAACATGGCTACGTAATTCCAAACAGAACTCCTATGACATTTAGTCTAAATACGGCCTGGTTACTCGTCAACCAAGCTAATAGGGCGACCATGCCTGGAATCCGAACTAGGGATAGCATTACAGCTTGTTAGCGGCTTCGTTAGACTGGCTCCGTATGCTTTATTTCCCACGAATCCAAATATCAATTTTCACAGTGTCTGGGTTGTGTCAGAGAAAAGCCAGGATTATGAAATATCGAGACTGTGTCTTCTCTAATCTCATAATGTCTTGTGTGTCTGTTGCCACTGTAACTTCTCGGTGGGAGATTTACCAACGTATATCTTCTCTGTGTCAGTGTACATGCGAAAATAACTAGCCGTTGTTAGGACGTGAGGTGTGGTGTCGCGTCCAAGATTATTGCACTTATATATAGAGACGTGCATGCACGTGTGTGCGTGCGTGCGTGCGTTCGTGCGTGCGTGCGTGCGTTCGTGCGTGCGTGCGTGTGTGTGTGTGTGTACTAGTCCGGACTGAAGCCGATTTTATAGTGCTAGCCCACTGATATAACATGCCGCAGTTAAACATGAATACCCCACTCAGGCACTAGTCCTCGTTTTGGGCCCTTAATGGCAAGTACCAAGCATGGTAACAACAATTCCCAACTTCTAACGTCCTTGGGTATACCGCGGCCGGCGATCGATCACCGGACCTTGCGCTCTCTGGGCGGACGCTCTACCACGAGACCACAAGTTTACTAAGACCAAAATGTGAATGTCCTATCGTTGTTGACCGTCACGCATGGGTTGTCTCCCACATTGTTTGTTTACCAGGGCTATGTGGTGCTATTCATTATATTCTCATTTAAAGACACTGCAGAATTTTGTCTTTATTCGAAATATCCAAATGCAGCTGAAAAAAATCAGTTTGAAAAGGTAATACAGAAAAGAATTATTATATCTTTTTCTCTACATCTTTCTATTTGCAGAATTATTCACGTTTCTTCAAATACATTTTCTTGTAGATTTTTTTACAATGATAAAAATTATGTCACACATGTTCTTCGCACAGGCTTATTAAATGAACCTAACGTTTCAAATGACCCACACAATTACCGCGGCTCATTTGGGGGTCCATTTACTACTGCCACAATGGACATCCATATGAAGAATTGCATCAAATGAGTTCTGTTTCATTGACAGAACAGTGACAAATCAATAGTCAGACATTGGTGGAGAAATGAGATCAGACCATTCTTTGACGACATTCTATAGTGATGTCAGATTGTTATGTGCAACGCAGACATACAACCTTGGTGTTATTAATTTTAACTTTGGCTTATTTGACTACATAGAAATGAAAGGATTCTCTCTTTATCAAAAACATCATTTTAAATTAATTTCTTTTTACTATGACTTTCATCTTTATGAGTTCTCGTAGAGGATGAGCATAAACAAAAGGTTTCTAAGACCTTTGTACAAACTGCTTATTAAACAAAGTACATTAATATTATCTTGGCATGGTATCATTGTCACACAATCGCTAATTACGTATAATTATGTGTGTTAGATCTTTTAATTCTTTTTCTTCTATGGCGGAACATTGCGGAAACACTTTGGTTTCATGCCATAAACCGAACAAGATAAAACAAACTTCATTTCCCGCGTTCTCAGTCCCCTGACAAGTCTACCCAAGATAAAAGAACAAGACTCGTGATTTTCACTCCCAGGGTTCTGAAAATACCGGAATTACGCGCATGTGCACAATGTGAGTTCGATGTTTTGAAAAAAATGCGAGTTTCACATCGTCTGTAACAAACAAACCCGATGTTCTTTCATGGCGCTCCGACAAGGAATCCTCGGCAGAATATCAATGGAACTGTCTAACCTATCACGTACAACCGGAAGTGCCCTCTGTGTTCGTTTGATCAGTCACTTATGAAACAGAGCACATTTCTTTTAAGTTATAAATTATGGTCTTTTAAGTGATTTTGTGATAGACATACTCTGTAATTTGTAATCATGGCGCACTGATTAGTTACGGTGTTGTTCAGACGACGTAGCATTTCTGTGTCGTATTTCCGTTAAACATATCCCTGAGGTTAAAAACTGATCATTAACAATCATGTCATTTGGAAAGGAATAAATGTATTACAGACTTCATCAAATAATTTGTTTTAATCTATGCCTAGCAAGTCTCTTTCTGAAATATACTCTTTTTCTTCTGAGTCAAGGTTAGTTTTACAACTTGTGGGACAACCTTTATATGGTTAACGCAAAACATTCATATCAATGATTCCAACTGCTTTGAGTTTATAATATGTGTATATAGCAGTAAAAAGTAAAATCCTTAGCGTCAAATTAACTGAAGATTGTGATGAAATCAAGTTAGTTTTTTAAACATCACTACTACTAACTTGTTTAAGAGACCCTACACCACCATGTTGGTTAAAGCCCCGTCCTTGGTGTAACCAGAACCAGGCAAGCCACAATGATCGTAATTACACTAACTATCTTTTGCCGATGCAAATAGAAAAATATGAATTTTTTGGGATCAGTTTTATAAATTCTTTCACGTGCTAAAGCGCTGGGAACAAGTGCTCTGTAATCAGCAGTTGCTGATGGACCTGGCTAGGAAATTGGCATCGTCAGATTTGATGAAGGGCAGTAGCAAATCAATCGTAGCAAGCGCGAGTTTCTAGGCAGTGGTAATGACATTTTCCCCATGAGCAAATGCTAAACTCCGCGAAAAGACTACTGACTAGAAAACTCTGTATTCACGGCTCCCAAACCTACGGGGCACTTTACGGCTCCGTCATCGATCCACAATGCTGATAGACGAGTGAAATTTGTGAACCTTGTCTGATTCAATGGCAAAATATGTACTAGGATGTTGGGACGAGCTTTGGCGTGAATTGCCCCCCACCCCAGTGGGAAATCAGGCAGCGCGGGGTGATACTGCCTCCCTTGCGACCATTTACACTGATCAAGTGCGCTAATCTCGTTTGTTTGTGTTCACGCGAGAATTTCAATCTCGATTCGTTGTAATTCGGCCCTCTCCACGCCTAGAAGATCTGTTCTGACAGTCTAACCCTTTAGGCTGTCTCCCTCTCTCCTCAGCCCTAAGGCCAGCCTATTACCGGTAACCTTCGATAGGGACAAATTGATAGACTATTTGTTCGATATTGACAATGTTTGCGCAACCGAAGAACTGTGTTTGGTGGAAGAATTCTGACTAGTCGAACAGGCATATTGATCTTAAATGTGTAAACAGATATTCAATTCAATTTGTCCTGTAAATACAGGCGACACCTCCAGGCTTCGAGAGGGATGAACATTCATCAAAAGCAGAATATTTTATATTAGCCAAAATGTTGTGTTTGACACATTTCATGCTCAATAAATTCAGTTTGAGCACAAATTTGAGTTTAGAGAGCCATATATGAAACATGTTTTTTGTCTCCAGAGAAAGGCATACCACGCACACACTGATTAAAATACGAATAAGTATCATTTTAACTCTTACAGAGAAATTACAGAAGACGTGGCATATAGTAGTACATAATTCAACAAATCTATAATTAGTACACATAGACTAGAAACTTACACTATGTATTTTGATAAAATTATAAAATTGTATGCTTTATCTGAAAGAAGAAAAGGAATCTAATTTCTTCTGTTATTTGTCCTCTTCTCTCTTAATCCAGCTAGTGTCATCCTAACCAGCCTCATGTACGTATTAAATTCACAAAAAACAGTATTTGGTTTATATTTTGCAATAAATATATAATAGAAGATGAACGACATATCCATAATTGCATACACACATCGATATATATAAATGTGTGTGTGACTGTGCGCGAGCGCGTGTGTGTATGTGTGGCCGATGTGTGTATGCAATTATGGATATGTAGTTAATCTTCTCTTATATATTTATTGCAAAATATAAACCAAAGGCTTTTTTCTCCTCACGCCATAAAGGTCGGCAGATCGACAGGTCATGTCACTGTTCTAAATGCATTGCTTTCGATGTGTCTGTCAGGTAAAAGTTTCAACCCGGTGAGTCCGGAATTTACCGAACAAAGCCGACGATGTTTTCCGGCTTCCGGTAAACCTCGTTCCCGATTCCGGGGCATTAGCACCCACGACAGTGATGAATTTCCGTATAATCAATGCGAGTAGGGTGAAACAAAAATGCATGCGTCAGAAATCGAATTCTCCATGTCCTTTGATATGTCGGCAGGGCTTAATTGATTCATTACCGTCAAAGAAATCCCTTCATTAATTCCAATGAATAGTCTTTGATCACCCATATAGAAATATAACTGACAGATGTCTTGCAATCAGGGATATTCTTTATGTAATTTATGCCTATTGAAAAAAGTAGTTGACAGGTTTCACTGATATTTAAAAGCCACATAAATACCTTAAGAAGTGAGTGACTTGACCGGCTCTACGTAGGAGAACTTTCGTTACTTGAATAACTGTATGTCGTCAGTTGCTCTGTCCCACATATTGTGATCCATATGTCAAGTGTCCGTATGGAGTGTAAGTATAACGATAGTTTATTGAATCCCCTCTCTGACATTATGTGGAGTTAACAGAAAGATTTTAAGAAGAGTGGTATTTGTGTACCAGTATTTACCATATGTATGTTTAATTACTATAAAAAGTGTATTACTACAGCCGTTCCGTTGTCTGTTTTCCTCTATGTTTCTCCGAGCGTCATTCATAGTTCACATGTTAAATCAGTGATAGTTCAATTTCCGATGTTTGCTCCACCTGCCTTCAGATGTGTTGCCACGTGGCTTGTGCATCAGGGTAAATACTCTACGCCACCTCTACGTGCCCTCGCCCCACGGTTTGCCTTGGGAAATATCTTTGTATCGGATTAGGAAATTAAATTATGCTATTTATTGAAATATGAATAAAATACTACCCAAGATTATAACCGACCTCGTAATTAACAAAGAAGAGAACTTGATCACTGTGCCAAGGCAGCCTGTGCGACGCCACTCCAGTTAATTTCGTCCATTTAAATACGTGTTAGCAGTGTCATAATTTTCCGATAACTACGTTATGAATTCTCAGAAATGTATTTCAATCTGTTATACTGACAGCTTCCCGATTCGTTAGCTGTGAACTACACTGCTGTTCTTAGTCACACACGTAACGCAGCAGGTAGCATTATACATCACACTAAGTACTTTTTCATGCATGTTCAAATGGTATCTGTTTGCTAATTAAAGTTATCTGTGCATAAAAGCTTATTTCTTAATTATTTGTTTAAATATTTAGATGTGGTTGTTTGATTTTTGTCATTTCATTTTCAGGGTGTGAATTTGAATATTGCAAAATCATGTACCTTTTGGAGTATTAGCATAATATCTTTGACTCTCTGCTTGGGACTCGAAAATGATCTAAAGTAAAATGTATTGACAACAGAATACACATCACTTCTTCACACACTAATGAAGATACAACGCTACATTCATCTGAAAATAGTCAAGCCTTTAACACTTACTTTTGTCATGACAGAACTGTAATGTATTGCAGGATATAATGTGTACATTGCATGAAATGACGTGTTCATTCTTCCCGTTGTTAATCCAATTGAATTGAAAAAAGTTGCTGTGTGATAGTCTATAACGGCACAATTTCTTTGCTGTTTAAGGCGGGCAGTTGGTGAGGAGTACGCATGCTCAACAATTGATCGGAGTGGCAAAGATGCGGACAGGGATCTAGATATCGACATAATTATTTGGATGGTGGATTGGCTCCACGGAGCGAGAAGAACATCGGGAAAGTTTTCATCGGACTATTCGCCGGACAAGGGTTCCGTTGCTTTTGGAAATTCGCTCCTTGTTTAATCGTTGGAGACTGTCCCGGTGAGTGGTCGTGGAGGCTGGGTTTCTGGCAGGACAAATCAATTTAATCTTTACGTTTTCACGCTACTAAAGACTTTGAGTAACGATCTTATGAATGTTTCGTGGAACTTGTTCTACCATCCATATCAGAGATATTCAATAATTGGGCGTCAGGAAGGTTGGACGGATTGTTGTTTATTCTTCGACATCAGAGTGTGAAGCTAGCGAGTTAGGATTACCAGCTATTCCAGTATGAACCCGAACAGTGTGTAAATTTGTGTCGCGATTGTGCGGAAACTTTGAGGAACTTTATGTGATTTTAAAACTGAGATTATATCTTAGTTTGGTCCTTCAATTCGAGGAGAATAGCCAAGATGGGGTTTGTACCACCTGAATTTACGGAGAGGACCACGCAAATGTGGCAGACTTTCAATAACAAAGTTCATGAACCTAAACATCAACGCAAGCTGATCTTAGTAACTGTGTGTATAGCCCTCCTCCTGGATAACATGCTGTATATGGTGATCGTCCCCATTATACCAATCTATCTTAGAGACCTAAGAGGCGATCCCCCGGCAGTTGAAACAACGAATTACACCTATTATTATGTTCAGCTCTCCACACCAGTGACCCTTGCTAACGGTACAGTGTATAACTTCACGGAACAGAGGAAACGTCTAATCAACCTGCCCCCACCCCCGATAACATACGGGAATGAGGGTGGGGCCATAGGCGTCCTGTTTGCTTCTAAGGCTATTCTACAGCTCATGGTGAACCCGTTTACGGGTGGTCTTATAGACAGAATTGGCTATGATATACCAATGATGATTGGACTTGTGATAATGTTCTTCTCCACGTCTGTCTTTGCATTTGGGAAGAGTTACTGGGTTTTGTTTTTTGCTAGAAGTCTTCAAGGCATTGGTTCGGCGTTTGCCGACACTTCAGGACTTGCTATGATTGCCGATCGTTTTACTGAAGAAAATGAACGTACGAAAGCTCTCGGTATAGCCCTGGCATTTATATCATTCGGGTGTCTCTTCGCACCGCCGTTCGGAGGAATTCTTTATGAATTTGCAGGAAAGTTAGTCCCATTTCTTGTTCTGGCAACCGTATGTTTAATAGACGGATTTCTCCTCCTGCTTGTCATGAAACCTGTGAGACTAGAACGAGCACTGATCCCCCGAGAAGAGCGCCCACGAGGTACCCCTATTCACCACCTACTCCTGGACCCATACATCGCGGCTGTTGCGGGCGCTCTGGCAATGTCCAATGTCTCTTTGGCCTTCCTTGAACCAACGATATCTCTGTGGATGAAAGACACACTTGGGGCTGACGAATGGGAGATCGGCTTTGTTTGGCTACCTGCGTTTATTCCACATATCTGCGGTGTCTACCTGACCGTCAAACTGGCCCGGACGTACCCTCATTATCAGTGGCTGATGGCAGCCGTCGGCCTTGCCCTTGAAGGAGTCTTCTGTCTGTTCATCCCCTTCGCAAAAGCGTTCGCTGTCGTCATCGTCCCAATAATGGGAATCTGTTTTGGAATTGCTCTCGTCGATACCGCATTATTACCCTCCCTCGGCTATTTGGTTGATGTCCGCCATGTCTCTGTGTACGGAAGCGTGTACGCTATAGCTGACATTTCCTACTCTCTGGCCTACGCTTTCGGACCAATTGTCGCTGGCTCCATTGTGCACGCTATCGGCTTCCTCTGGCTCAACGTCGCCATTTTCATGAGCAACGTCCTCTACGCCCCTATATTGGCGTCCCTCCGCAACATCTACAAGTACAAACCTTTTGAAAACGAATCGGATATCCTCGTTGATGATCCTCCGAGCAAGCACTACCAGACCTATATGCAAAATGGTGGCATCGACGGGAAGCCGACACAGTTAAATGGCGACGCTATGAATCACCTTGAAGTCAACAAGAAACCCCCTCAGTACAGCGGCGAGATAGACTGCTACCCTCCCCAACACGAGGCAGACTACCTGTACACCAACGACTCATCGTCTTACTACCAACGCTGATACGTAAATTTGTACTTGAAACGAAAAGCTCCCTTAGATGAAGAAAACGTTATCAGTAAGAACATTCCTCTTCTAATCAAATCAATTCAGTCAACATACTTTAGATGATATGTATTCCTAGTGAATGAATGTGAGTTCTTATTCTCACCGTGAAAAACGCTGTGTCCTTGAGATGAGGACATCACCGCAATCTGCTCAAACTGCCCATACCGCGGTTTGCTTCATGAAGCCAACAGAAACTGATGTGTCGATATCTAATTGACACGCCCTGTGTTTTTACTCTGTAGACAGACTCTGACGACATAAACTGATGTCCATTGCATGTTAATGTCAGACCGAAATCTGCAACAAGGCATGTACTAACAGTGTTCATTAACAGAACAACTGGTAGAAACTCTTCTCAGGAGAACTGTAGTGTAGTTTCTAGCACTAGGAGTCGTGGTTTTAAACAAACATGAAAGAATATGGGGATTCTATTTCACCAACATATCACTCTGTAGATATTGTGTCAACCTTTAACCCGTCAGTATACTTACAAAATGTAATATGAATAGGATTTGCTTGTAGAGAACTGCAACTTATGACCAGTTTTGTTAATCGAATGATTGAATATGATTGTTGCCGATACCATTATACGATAGGTGTAGTATAGAGTAAACAGACCATTGGTTGTGATTTAGGGGAGTTCTAGTCATAGTCTGTAGTAATGTTTAGTTGCAATGAAAAATATGTATTTCATACACTTTTCAGGATACCTTGTGTAGTTATGGATTTAGACCAATGGTATTGATATTTTTGTCACATCTCTATCTCTCCTTAATAACGAAAACCACGTTAAACTGTAACACCATTTTGTTAAGTGTTCCAAATTTTAGAATTTGTAGACACTTTTGAATTCAAATCAATTTTCTACAAAGACGATTTAGTAGATACAGATCTTCTAATAGATTCAAGCAGGTTCTCATTAATATTTTATTCAAATGAATATAGTGCTATTCGCATAGAGGACATGGTGTTGGGAAAAAGTTGTTGGAGTGTAGCAAGTTGGTGACTGGTTGTCCGTCCACAGTTACAGTAGGTAAGCTTTTAAATACTTTGTTGAAGTTTAAAATACTTATTTAAAATGAAGACTATTTGAATGTTTGTAAATAATGCCCATGTTTCCATGTTGCTGTTAACCTACAGCCCAGTGAACACGTATATATTAAACCACATCTTCATAGTGTGATAAGCAGAGGATGATAGATTGTAGATACATTTCTCCATTTTTTCACTTGAACTTGTTGATATGTGTGGGTTCTATGTGGTTTAAATTGTTAGCATATACTATGTTTTAAAGGTTATGATCACATGTGTATAATGCTTTAGAGGAATTAACACACATGAAATGAACAGATCTTAATATTGAAGTGCAATAAATATCTGTAATGAACAGAATATATAGCTGTAGTCCTTATGTTTTACTTTGGCCATTGTCAGTGTCACGGGCCGCTGTAATCAAGGACATTGTTGATTCAGCAGCCCCGTAATACTTGAAGAAGAATCAAAGCAGATAGTTACAAGTGTGGTCATGTTTTAAAGCTTTCAATGATTCCAAGGTATATGTTTGCTGTCTACGCGATAGCGATATGGCCAAAATATGGTTCCTTTAAATTTAGTTTCAATACGGACGATAAATAAAAGGTAATATTTGATATTCATGAAAAGAAACAATAGGAATGGGATGAAAGGTCAACCTAATGTACCTGTTCGTATGTTAGTCAGATTCCATGGAATAGTTTGCTAAAATTGTTGCAAGTGTTTAAGATATGTAACCTTTACATAATTCATACAATTCATAATAATATCATATCAACCTGTTTAACATTAACAATGTTATGTGAATGTGTTATCATAATTTATTTACAGTCCCTACACAAATTTCAGATTTAAGGTTAATGAAAACCCCTACTCACTACACCGATTGCTTCATTACATCCTGGGGTTGAATAATCTTTCTAATTTTGAATACTTTAGTACTAATAATTTTAATGTATGATACATGTAAATACTGAATTTTAGTAATTTCTCAGAAAACAGCTAAGTTAAATAAAATTGACTTTGAATACATTTCATGTCCCCAATTAGCATATCTTATAAAATACTGTTCCGATCATATGCCACGTCTTATCAGAAAGAGAGAAACACCTTCGATTTCGAATATAGTTTATTTAAGACCATATCATTTCCTTTCGTGTCTACACCTGTTCTTCAATTTCCAGATGTTGAATTATCAAAACATACTGTTCTTTATTTAATGTATGTTCAAACCAATACCTATTAGTTGTGTTTGCTATATAAACAACGGGCAATATATATATATATATATATATATATATATATATATATATATATATATATATATATATATCGGGTATTCTCCTAAAAGTATTCAGAATTCTTAGAATGTATTTGTATATGTGTATGTAATTATGTAAAAGCATTTATTTAGCCTCTTGCATATAGAGCTAGTGACCTAGACATTTCGAGAGAAAAGAAATAATGGTCTGGTGAAAAAGGAACATGGAACTTACATTGACATTTATTTTACCTTTGTCCTCGCAAAAAAGAATGCCTCGACATGTTTTAAAACCCTACACGACCGACGCCACAAATAACATGGCACTGTTTTATAGATGATATCCATTATCCCTGTTTGCAGCCAAGCGATGAAATAGGCAAATAGCATTTGAAAATCGTGGGGTATGTCACCAACCAAATGATCATGTTTAGACAGGACGATAACATTCAAAATATTGCTTCTACACAAACGTAACATGACACTATATTCTCAGCGAATTTAGGCCCTGTTTGATATGAAGTACCACTGTGTATAGTCACCATAAACATCGATTTCTGTTGATAGCGTGACAGAGCGATATCTTGCTTACAAATTTATAGGAATTATGTCCTTTAATCAAAGCAAGAAATCTTTCTTTATGAGTTTGTTCTTGGTCACAAAGAGTAACCATTTACAATGCAACACGATAATATCTGATGACCGTGTGCAATGAACGATGTGATGGCGCGCACTTCAGCTGGATCTGAACTCTCTTGAAAAGTTTTACATAGTTTTAGGATAACGATAAATTACCATATATGCAATAAAGTTTTCGTACATTATTAAAGGTCCTTTCGCGCACAGACAGCTGCAATGCTGTTTGATACAATTCTTCCCATACTGACGTCATTCGACATGAACAAAGCGACACATCCTGGAGAACAGGTTCAGTAGTTTAGTAATATTGAATAAGCGAATGTTTCCAGGACATTGTGTCAACCATGCGATCCATCACGCCAAGCCCAGCGTGCGTACCATTCACTTGCTGACTTCATTAATGCGATGATTCCTTCCTGAACATGTCCTTGGAATACAGAGTAAAGGTTACATACAATTTACTCATTGTTAAGATATTGTACTTTATATACTAAATCACATTATATTTTTCTCGCATCCAGTGTTTTATGTCCTGGTTCTATTCTGAAGAATGTCTTTACATGTGGGAAGAAGAGCACTGGAAATGTTAAACAGAAACACTTCTTTGTAAACGTTATGGACATACGTTACTTTTGTAGACCGTTCACTGAAAAGAATATTTTATAGGAAGGCAGATCTGCATTTATCTTGCTGAAAAATAAGAGGAAGCTTAACTAATTTTTGTTTTAACTATAAGAAACTTTTTAAATCCAATTTTAAACAATAGTTACCAAAGTGACATTTGCAAGTACGACAATAAAAGCCGCACCACTTGCTTGTAGTATCGCAGGGTCATCGAGTGAAGCGGTTGACGAGAGATTATTTCATCTCACTTTCAGTAAGAAAGTAACAGGTAGATATATAATTAAATAAAGTTTATCTGTTGTCTTTTCAGAGCTTATTTTTTAAAATCGATATAACTTACGACATCTTGAGATGGATATGTGTTTCGATAATCGCACCAACAGCAAAAAATATGAATATAAAAACAATCTTAATATCAGTTTGTACAAAACCGCAGTCAATAAACTCCAAAACCTATAACCGCCCGCAATAATACGTGATATAGAAAGGGAGAGGACTGATGAATAACAAAATAATGACGTGCTAAACACTCAAGCAGGAGCCATTGTTGCTTATTGACACTTCTGATGCATGGGAGGACGGGGCATGGGGTCCGTTTTCTCGCACGTGCTTTCAGATGCCATTAAGAGCAAGCTTGATTAATCTTTTCATCAAATACTCTGACTATGAAATCCCTCCTCCATCTGTCGAGGGGATACTATATATGTCTCAATCAAATGTTACTGTTGTGTTACTGTAGAATATTTGCCGGAGATTACCGAGTCGAGTACTCTCGTAAGTTTCCGGTGTTCCTCGCGCGTAATTGATCGTGCGTGTTGATATATATTTTTGGTCCTTGAGTCTGCTGCAAGGAACAGCAACAGGACATGCTATGACGTGAAGACGCCTTCAGGTTATAGGAGGATGTTGTACTGCAGTACATGGTCCACTTCATTAGACTTCAAGTTTTCATGATTGTGCTTCCGAGAGATGTGTTCTATAATCAATTTTCATCCGAACTTTTCTCCATTTACGAATAAATTTGCACCGATATTCTAATTCATTATCGATATTGTTGAAAATATGGAGTGTGTATTTTACACCCTAAAATAGTATATGTTTGCATGTCTCATCCAACTAACATTGAAACTTCTAAAAAATCAATGTAATATGTAATATAAAAAAACCACAATAGGTTTTCCCCTAACATTGATCATATACGTGGTTCCAGGCGTGCATGACAGCTTGGCACTACGAGGCACAACCTAGAAAACCACAACTAAATAAAATAGAATAAAAAGTTTTAAGCAATCTGGCAGCCATGTTGCTGGATTTCAGTATCTCCAATACGAAAAATAAAGTATATTCTGATTGCCTGACGTTGTTAATTTGATTGTTGTTTAACGCCGCACTCAGCAATATTCCAGCTATATGACGGCGGTCTGCAAATAATCGAGCCTGGACCAGACAATCCAGTGATTGATATCATGCGCAATATCCACGCAATTGGGATACTATGACATGCATCAACTAAGTCAGCGAGCCTGACCACCCGATCCCGTTAGTCGCTTCTTACGACAAGCATAGTCGCCTTTTACGGCAAGTATGGGTTGCTGAAGACCTATTCTACCCCGGATCTTCACGGGTCGCTCATCTGTCTTAAACTATGTTTGGAAGTCCTATACAGTGTATTACATGAGGTGAATCAGCTTACGGTCACATTTGACGTTTAGTTAGGTTACATCACCCAGTTAGGTTACATATATCTCACTACACGATAACATAAAAACAATTATGTTGTGGGTTAACTCTTAGAAGATCTTTGATCATGAATTTATCCGTTCTTTTAGAATGATAACGTCGTGAACAAATATGAGCCTCTTCATTGTTAGAAACACCCAAATATGTTCAGTCCATCAAGTAGATCTGGAGAAAAGGCGAAACATGTCCTGTTTACGATATGTACTCCCGTGAATCTCTGAGCCATATAGACAGTATGTTCCTCTCTAAGTTTAAGATCGGAAGACAAACCACCCAAAGCCATGTGACCATCATCCCCACGACACACCACTCACATTCCACCCGAAACATGTGACCACCATCGCCACCAAACACCACTCACACACTATACAAATCATGTTACCACCATCGCCACCAAACACCACTCACACACTATACAAAACATGTGACCACCATCGCCACAAAACACCACTCACATTCCACCCGAAACATGTGACCACCATCGCCACCAAACACCACTCACACACTTAACAAAACATGTGACTATCATCGCCACCAAACACACTCACATTCCACCCGAAACATGTGACCACCATCGCCACCAAACACCACTCACACACCATACAAAACATGTGACCACCATCGCCACCAAAAACCACTCACACACTACACAAAACATGTGACCACCATCGGCCCCAAACACCACTTACATTCCACCCGAAACATGTGACCACCATCGCCACCAAACACCACTCATACACTATACAAATCATGTTACCACCATCGCCACCAAACACCACTCACATTCCACCCGAAACATGTGACCACCATCGCCCCCAAACACCACTCACACACTATACAAAACATGTGACTACCATCGCCACCAAACACCACTCACATTCCACCCGAAACATGTGACCACCATCGCCACCAAACACCACTCACACACTATACAAATCATGTTACCACCATCGCCAACCAAACACCACTCACATTCCACCCGAAACATGTGACCACCATCGCCACCAAACACCACTCATACACTATACAAATCATGTTACCACCATCGCCACCAAACACCACTCACATTCCACCCGAAACATGTGACCACCATCGCCACCAAACACCACTCATACACTATACAAAACATGTGACTACCATCGCCACCAAAGATCATTCACATAATGACCACATACCCACCAAACACACTCACACACCACCCAAAACATGTGACCACCATAGCCACACAAAAAACGCTCACACACCATACAAAACATGTGTCTTCATCGAAACCAAACATCACTCACACACAACTCAAATCACGTGAACACCATCACCTCAAAACAACACTCTCACGCGACATCCAAAACATGTGACCACATCGCCACCAAACACTACTCAAGACATATGACCGCTGTCGACATAAAACACCACTCACACACTACCCAAAACATGAGACCAATCATTGCCTTCAATCATCGACACCAAACACACTCTGACACAACCAAAACATTAACACTGCATTGGCGAAGTATTTGTTCAACTAATATTGCGTACTTTTCTAACAAAGGACTAAGGAGACTAAGCTTCACAGCTGAATCATACAACGATATGAACATCATTTCCAAGAGAGGGAAATAAGTGACTGCAATTAATCACCGTTGACAACGTGCCAAAATCTCCAGTAAACAGAAAACATGTTCTCCCAATCGCAAATTTCACATCTCGTTTTCTGGTTTTCGTGTATTCTGACAAGCGTGTTTGCATGATTCGCAAAAACACACATTGACGCCAATCAGGGCACATGTTAGTGTTGCCACTTTTTCGGCCAATTTTTGACAGTTCTCGCCTAACCAATCACACTCCTTTCATTTGACTGCATAGCGTGGTTTGCCGTCGTATTTCAAGGGATGAAGATATCCATAGGAGTTTTTCATAGTCAGGGAGAAATGATTTACTTCAATTGTCATATTTTTTAGATCAATGAGAATTAATCGTTTCTATTAGAAACCAATTACAAGATGGCTTTCATTCTTTTCTCCCCTTTACACCTCTTATGGTGGTAAAATTGTTTGTAATCCATCCTTGCATTGAATTGGAATGAATGTTTATCAGTTGTTAGAAGACGATCAGCTCTTCGGAATGAGCAACAAAAACCGTCATGTCCACCAAACTGATGCATTAAGTACCAAGCTGACAACTGTAATATGGTTCTGTAAAGGATACAGTGTGTAGAGAACATGTCTGGTTAATTTTGTAAACCAACATGTTTATCTAATGCATGGGCCCGACGAAATAATATTTCAGACTTCTAGATGAGACAAAGATTGTATTTGATGCTACACACAACACAATTGTCAGCATAAGTTATTATATTATTCTACTATTCTCTCCACTGCACATGTTCTCAAGCCCGATCGCATGTTACCAAAGATAACCCAATTAATAAATTTCCATGTTTAGAGTATCTTTATTAGATTAAACCAAGACTCAAATTAATTTCTTACAGCTCGAAAACACGTGACAGGTCATACCATGGAGTTTGTATTTGTCATGAACGTGTTTAATGTTTATCGATTATTCATTACTTAGTTTCTTAAACAAGTAATAGGATTTTGGACTAGCCATCATTTCTATGCATGGTAGAATTCTATAAGATACAACTATTTATTTAAGGCTGGTTTCTGTACTGAATTTCCTCTACCCTTGTATATTTAATCTATATACCAATATACAATTAATATTGCGTCGAAGAAACTTGGGATTTCTTCTTAGAAATTAACACAATACAGAATTTAAGGAGTGCTTTTATATTGACAGATATCGACAAATATTCGAGCACAAACATAGATGACTAATCGATTATGAACGTGTAAATACAGATATTCTAATTGTTTATTCATGATCAAAAATGCATGTGGCATATAGAGTAAGGCGATTCGTTATATCAAAAGATGCTTCCGAGTACAAGTATTTTGATTTGCCATGTCATTCATGTTATGTTTGCATTGTTCTCGATTAACTGGGCTATTATATCTGAGGAATATACCAATTACGCCCCAAGGAAGTCGTCAAGAACCAATTTTTCGATCCATTTTTGCTTTCATGGCGTTGAAACGCGGAGAAAATATGATTAACAACTATTTCGTGCTTCTCAACCATATTTACTGTGTAGAGAGAGAGGATTCAACGTTTCGTGTACAGTCAGAATGTTCTGGTCAACGTCTTTGTCGTGCGAGCTCGGCATTTTGAGATTACCACCAGCATGGAACGTGTTTCAGGAATGTTTTGACAAAGACAACGGAAAAGATTTAGGGCTTCCAGTCATCCATACTATCCTGATAATACAGAAAATCCTCACAACTCCACATAATAATATCCACCCTTTCCTATCAACAGAAAACATGCCTAAACGTTTCTTATAAATCTAGCAAGCGACGTTTGGTGTCCCCGGAATATTTGCATACGCATCCTATGGATTTCAATATTGAATATCGCCTTACTTGAAGGCTGACTTCTGAGTCTCCACTTTTGCGAATAATTGTTTTCCATTCAGTAAGTATGGTACACTGACTACTCATGTGGTATAAATGCCACTCGGTTCATCGGGCCAGCGATAACATTGGGCGGAATCAATACTGGAACTTGATTCAATAGGTTTTACTAGTACAAGAAATAATTTGTTTTTAAATTATTCGAAACTGTCCGTCAGGTTGTTTAAACTTTATGGAGCGGGATCCGTCGTCACACGGACTACAGGTATGCAATGCAGCATCACCGCTCCATGTCTGTCCCAGTCGTTACGTAAGCAACTGATGCCGAGTGGACCCCCATTTCCGAGTGTTATATGACATCGTGACAACATGTGAGTGGCAGTAGAGACAAAGGGTAGTTCCTTATATTTGAGTGACAGTAGACACAATGACTTCTCCCTTAGATGCGAGTGACAGTAGACACAGTGACTTCTCCCTTGGATGTGAGTGACAGTAGACACAATGACTACTTCCCTGTATGTGAGTGACAGTAGACACAATGACTTCTCCCTTACATGTGAGTGACAGTAGACACGCTGACTTCTCCCTTAGATTTGAGTGACAGTAAACACAATGATTTCTCCCTTAGATGCCAGTGACAGTAGACACAATGACTACTTCCCTGTATGTGAGTGAGTGAGTGAGTGAGTTTGGTTTTACGCCGCTTTTAGCAATATTCAAGCAATATCACTACTTCCCTGTATGTGAGTGGCAGTATACACAAAGAGTACTCCCTTAAATGTAAGTGACAGTAGACACAATGACTACTCCCCTGTATGTGAGTGACAATGACTACTCACTTAAATCTGAGTGACAGTAGACACAATGACTACTTCCCTGTATGTGAGTGACAGTATAAACAAAGAGTACTTCCTTACATGTGAGTGACAGTAAACACAATGACTACTCCCCTGTATGTGACTGCCAGGAGACACAATAGTTACTCCCCTGTATGTGAGTGACAGGAGACACAATGACTTCTCCCCTGTATGTGAGTGAAGGTATGCACAAAGCGTACTTTCTTAAATGTGAGTAACAGTAGACACAATGACTACTTCCTTGTATGTGAGTGACAGAAGAAACAAAGATTACTTCCTTAAACGTGAGTAACAGTGGACACAATGACTACTTCCCTGTATGTGAGTGACATTACACACAAAGAGTACTTCCTTAAATGTGAGTAACAGTAGACACAATGACTACTTCCCTGTTGTGAGTGACAGGAGACACAATGACTACTTCCCTGTATGTGAGTTACAGTAGACACAAAGAGTTCTTCCTTACATGTGAGTGACAGGAGACACAATGACTCCTTCCCTGTTTGTGAGTTACAGTATGCACAAAGAGTACTTCCTTACATGTGAGTAACAGTAGTAACAATGACTACTTCCCTGTATGTGAGCGACAGGAGACACAATGACTACTTCCCTGTATGTGAGTGATAGTAGACACACTGACTACTTCCCTTTATGTGAGCGACAGGAGACACAATGACTACTTCCCTGTATGTGAGTGATAGTAGACAGAATGACTACTTCCCTGTATGTGAGTGACAATAGACACAATGATACTCCCTGAAATGTTTGTGACAGTATACATAATGACTACTCCCTTAAAAGTGAGTGACAGTAGACACAAAGAGCACTCCCTTAAATGTGTCCGATAGTATACACAATGACTACTCACTTGAATGTGAGTGACAGTCGACACAATGACTACTTCCCTGTATGTGAGTGACAGTATACAAAAAGAGTACTTCCTCACATGTGAGTGACAGTAGACACAATGACTACTTCCCCGTATGCGAGTGACAGTATACACAAAGAGTAGTTCCTTACATGTGAGTGACAGTTAACACAATGACTACTCCCTTAAATGTGAGTGACAGTATACACAAAAAATACTTCCTTACATGTGAGTGACAGTAGACACAATGACTACTCCCCTGTATGTGAGTGACAGGAGACACAATGACTACTCATTTAAATGTGAGTGACAGAAGACACAATGACTACTCCCTTAAATGTTAGTGACAGTAGACACAATGACTACTCCCTTAAATGTGAGTGACAGTAGACACAATGACTACTCCCTTAAATGTGAGTGACAGTAGACACAAAGAGTACTCTCTTAAATGTGAGTGACAGTAGACACAGTCTTTCCTCCAATGTATGTTAATGGCAGAGTAGATACAACGACTACTCTCCTGTATGTGAGTGACAGTAGACACAATGACTACTTCCCTGTATGTGTGACAGTTTACACAATGACTACTCCCCTGTATGTGAGTGACTGTAGACACAATGACTATTCCCATGTACATGAGTGACAGTAGATTCAATGGCCACTACCCTGTATGTGAGTGACAGGAGACACAAAAAGTACTTCCTTAAGTGCGAGTGACATTAGACACAATGACTACTTCCCTGTATGTGAGTGACAGGAGACACAATGACTACTCCCCTGTATGTGAGTGACAGTACACACAAAGAGTACTTCCTTACATGTGAGTGACAGTAGACACAATGACTACTTCCCCGTATGTGAGTGACAGTAGACACAAAGAGTACTCCCTTAAATGTGAGTGATAGTATACACAATGACTACTCATTTAAATGTGAGTGACAGTAGACACAATGACTACTCCCTTAAATGTGAGTGACAGTAGACACAGTCATTCCTCCACTGTATGTTAATGGCAGAGTAGACACAACGACTACTCACCTGTATGTTAGTGGCAGTAGACACAATGCCTACTCCCCTGTATGTGAGTGACAGTAAACACAATGACTACTCCCCTGTATGTGACTGACGGTAGACACAATGACTACTCCCTTGTATGTGAGTGACAGTAGACACAATGACTACTTCTTTAAACGTGAGTGACAGTCAACACAGTGACTACTCCCCTGTATGTGAGTGACTGTAGACACAATGACTACTCCCATGTACGTGTGTGACAGTAGACTCAATGGCCACTTCCCTGTATGTGAGTGACAGTAGACACAAAGAGTACTTCATTAAATGCGAGTGACAGTAGACACAATGACTACTCCCCTGTATGTGAGTGACAGTAAACACAATGACTACTCCCCTGTATGTGAGTGACGGTAGACACAATGACTACTCCCTTGTATGTGAGTGACAGTAGACACAATGACTACTTCCCTGTATGTGTGACGGTATACACAATGACTACTTCTTTAAACGTGAGTGACAGTAAACACAGTGCCTACTCCCCTGTATGTGAGTGACTGTAGACACAATGACTACTCCCCTGTATGTGAATGACAGTGGACACGAGGACATTCGCTTCGACGAAACTAGCTCGAACTTCAGTACAAATGAAGTGGGGACTACAAATTGGCTTTCACGGATGTTTGGGGCCATATCAGGCAATTTAAGCGGATGGGAGCATTTCATTAGACTGTATCACAACGAATTCTCCTCACGAAAAAGATTGTTTGGAGTAATCGAAGTTTTCCCAAGTGAGAATACTACAGCGTGTCGGAGCAATTTGACAAGACTAGTTCCGTCGGGTGCCCCTTTGATAGAATAATCTTAAAAGATACATGAATTCGATATCAGTGTGTTATTAGAGGAGAGGATTTCCTCAAATTACCTAAGTGTCCCCTCTGGTTTAAGAAATAGCACTTTTATTCAGTTCGGACCAGAAATGCGTGGTTTTATTGCCCTTGTATCTGAAATGGGAATTCGGAAGGGGAAACAATTTAGTTCATAAAACTTGGACAAACACTGACTTGAATGACTGCATCCCATGCAGATTGCCGGGTTTACGGTCTACCTTCCGTCCGGTTTCATTTCAACGAGAGAGCTCGAGAGTTGGACGTGACTTTTATTGTATCTTGTTTTTTTTGTATTTAGGGCGCATTACCGTTTTCGATCATCGGATATGTAAATGCCATTGGTATCAAGATGCAGTTGGAATTTATTATCCTTGCATTTACGCGAGTTTCCTCGACAGAGATTTAGCATTTCTCTTTTATTTCGCCTACTTGTTCGTGTGTATATATATATATATATACATTGTGTTTGAAGACAATTATATAGTTTGTGTTCCAGTAGAATGATGAGTTTGGCTGCAGCAATTTTATTCAGAAGACATTGATAGTCTGTGTGTTCAGTATAACGTGATAGTGAAGCGCAAACTGCTCGACTAAGGAAGTTCAATGCCAAACCAATGTAAAATGGAAATGCTTTAAACTAAGCTTTGTTCATAAAACAATTTTCTGGCCAAACATTCAAACGTTCAAAAAGCAGTACAACAGCCAATAGTTCATTCTAAATTGATCATATAAGATACAAAATTGGACGAAAGTGCACTTCCCAACAGCGTTAACTTTTGCAACTGAACATGTAAGAATCTGTGTCCATATTCCATACTGCAGGTGGTCCAGTTTGAACGCGTATGATTGACTGACCTCTTGTTTGAAAATTTATTGCTACAATAAACACGTCTTCTTCCCGATTTGGGTAAATCTAATTTCATGGATCAGATCTCTTGTCATTAAAACAGTAAATACTGCTCGACGGATGTCTTTCTTCAGTTTCCACACAGGCGCCTTCGTCTTTAATGCAATCAGCCCGTGAAGAAATGCCACGGATATTGCCATGTTTATTCATACACACGTATCTCATAGATGTAGCTTCTTCCAGTGCTAATCTTTATAACCTAGGGTGGAAATTGGGGAGGATAATATGACCTCTGGGAAACTAAAAACATATTCTGTTTTGTGTAAAGTTTAAAACAGCTCGAAGGAGGCAGATCTTGTGTCAGTGAGACCAACACACAATGGCCTCTTTGTGGGTAAAAAATGCATTTATGGAACGAATAAAGAAACAAAAATGTCAATGGTGGAAGTGGGTGCACATTGGAAGATTGACATCAGATTGATATTATTTCATCCCGTGAGCATCAGTACATTTAATCCACAAGCATAAATATAAATCGAATTATCTAAACATATCCTTCTGATTTCATAATTCAAGCATTATGCATTTCCTGATTTAAAACCGCACATTTTCTTTGAGGACAGTTGTCCTTCGGAGCCCTCAGATATCTTCATCAAGCGAAATTATTATATTTATTTTTTCATAAAAGCCTTCATAGAAGAATGTTTTAAGTCATGTTTTAGAGAAAAAGGGAAGCGGAAAATTTGTAATGAGTCAAACGCCTTTTGAAATAGTCATCTGATGATCCGTAATGGACGCTATTATTTCGCCTCACCACACCTTCTGAAAGAATTATTTGGAAGTTCTTACAAAATGATGGCTTGGTTGAATCCTTTAGATAACTGATGGCTCCGAGACACAGCAATAACTTGTAGGATTTCCCTTTAGTGCCCAGGGTTTCTCACATCTTTTTTCAAATTCCAAAAATAATCGATATTCACTGGATTATAATTGGAATTTCAAAATTAAAGTTGTTCAATACATCAGTCAAATACCCCAAAAAATCCTATGCAAGCGAATATATCTTCATTATACATAACCCTGGACTTCTTTCTTTTACTTCCCGCTAAAGTGCCAAACATAATTTACTCCGCTCAGATTATTAATTCCATTTCATTAATCTGTAGTGATTAATAGAACACAGTTCTTAGTCTTCAATTTTATTTCATTTTATTATTCTCTCATACCAATTTTTACTACGATAGTAAGGTCTATTGTAGAAAAATTCATCAAGTAATATCAAAAAGCACATCTGGAAATCTATTCAATTGTTGCAATGTGTCAGTTTGCGTCAACAATGTGTTACTTTATTGCTCTTTTTATGACGGTGGAGCAAGTGTAGTAACAGTTTCCTTTTCTCGACGATTACATAAAACTCACTTGTAATTACAATGTCCAATCTAGCATTAGGGTAAGCAAATACGTGTATAAAGTATTTTACATCCACGTCATACCACACTGGCAAATCGATAGGTGAGTGAAATCGAAGCGTGAGCTCAGATAAGCAAATATTACAGAGTAATCGAATGTTAAATTGCCATACACTCTGCATACATTTAATAACATATTTCTAATCATAAACTTCCTTCAGCATAAATATCAGTGGGTTCACATCTAGGTGATTCCACGTGGATGCATTCATTGGTTTCCATGAAGAACTGCGTTCTCGCTGGGCTTATGTGCAATTTATAATCCTGTTAAGATTGTACAAATAGTTCCGGCCAAGTCACCCCCATCTTGTTAATGCTTTGATGTATGCTTTTCATTATATTTTGGGAACAAGCCGAATAACACTCCATTACTCTGCCGCCAATGCCGGAGGATGCTCAGCAGCCGGAAGACATTATGCGCCTAGGAATGGGAACGGGGTGTCATCAGGATGCTTGGGCGATTTCTGTGTTTTAATTTATTTCTCTTCTGGGATCCATACTGATCACTAGATAAAGGTGCTATATTACACCCGGGTATTATAAGAACTTCGTATGGTAGATTAATTATTGCTCCACTGTATGGAATATGTACATAATCGACGTACATGCTGAATTCAGTTCAACTCCAGCAGAAATTAAGTTACAACAAAACCCTCCAACAGTTTCAAGTTGATTTGAAACGTGACTTTTGAAAAGTTATTCATTCACCATCTTATGAAACTGCATAGTATTACGATTATACATGATGCAACATACAAATATGTTTGAAAACTACTCAACATCATCGTTTCCCTTTGTTGGTGCCAGACTAACAAATCCACACAGCTCATAGTCGCGGCCGAAAATATATATTTCCTTGTTTGGGCATAAGCACGTTCACCACGCGAGGAATATTTTAGCATATTCTGATGATAGAGTCACGCCAGTTTATTAATAGAAACATTTTGGCCGCATCTAATGTCAAAAAGACCCATCCAGACAGTTTCCAATAGCAGTGAACCTTACCATCACTAAACAAACCCATTCCACAAATGAGCAAATATGAAAACTCCTCTATAACTTTCCATGCATCGACCGTGAGGGTTTCGGTCGTTACTGCCGTACATTGTTATACCCTTCTCCGTGATAAACATCAAATCGATAGTTTTCAATTTGTTCGCCAACTCCCTTATATGGACCTTTCTCTCTGAACCAAGATAATATTTGGTCCGGAATCAAAGGTTAAAGAATTCTCCAAGACAAATGCGTCTTGCTGGTCTCCCCACTGAGTGAAGGGACTTCTCTCTAACTTGAGTGATGTGGCAATAAATGAAATAGCGGACGATGAATAGCTCCCACAGTAACATGGGGTCCTGGTGCTCTTTCCATCACATACCATTTCGTTTTATCGAAGTGTTTTCTGGTACAACCAAATGCTTTCATTGGCGTCTACTTCCAGTATTTGAAATACTGCTGTCATCTATTAAACATATGGAAGGTGTCTGGGCAAATGAACTGTCAAATATTAGAATCTTCCGAAAGTGTATTGAATTACCACATTTCGATGTGATTGTGTACTTGTCCAAAAATATCCTTCTCTAAAATTGGCCTCCACAAGGTTTTGGCATTGAATCATCAAGGGATGTGCAGATGTCCCTAAAGCTAGAGTCACAGGACTGAGTAAAAAGTTATAGCACTTTCAAAAACTATATTTCTTTGATCAACAGGAAGAATTCATGAAAATAAATTGAAAAACAGATATCCTTCAGCAGAACGGGGATTGGATGCATTGTAATCTAATTTGGGATCATACAACACAAAATACATAATATATTCTATCGAACTAAACTTAAAAGGACAATTTAATATAAATACTATTTCACCAGAACATACGTTGAACAATGACACCACATGGGTTTTATCGTTCTCTGGAAATCTCCACCTCATTTCTTGCTTTGATAACTCCCAAATCCAATAACGCCAGCCGTTATTTGTTTTCCGTGGCGAATTTGGCTCTAATCCAATTATTTTCTTCACCATGGACAAGATGCTTCCCAGACAATTGCAATCCGGAATGTAAAGTCGGAGTTTTTCGCCAATTAGTCTTGGGATAATGGCATCGGTAAAACTTAATTCCAACGCCGGATTTAATGACCACGATGTTAATTCCGATACAAAAAGAATCATTCAACAAGAATCGAACGCCAAACGCAAAATATCAATTATTAAAGCAGGCGAAGGTTGTTTTGAAACCAGTTATCCAAACTGGTTCGGGAAAGGTTTGAGACAAGAAACTAATAGCATTTGTTGTTACAATGATACAAGGAACAATCGGTCTGGCAGTGGTTAGTAGAAGTGGATATTGAGGCTGACAGTCGTTTAACTCAAGGTTACAATGTCCTGGGGAATTCAGCGGAAAAATCAGACGCAAGCGTTCAAATTCAAATCAGATTTAAGACCCCTTGGGACTTTCTTGCTAAGATCAGCAGCAGACTCAATGTTTAGTAGCTGATCGCGTGTCGGATACAATCTTGATTAAGTCCCGTTTGCAATCAGGCGTTAACGAAATCGGTAGAGTCAATTATGCTATGTATGTCATTATCAACAACCATTACCTGGTATTCAAACTGTACTATGTCTTTCGTATGGATTTAAGTGTATTCACATTATGACGACAAAGTCTCCAAACGACTATGTACCATGTACCTGTAACTCTAAATACCGGCAGGTTTTTTTTAAGGCGGGGTGATTTTTTTTTGCTAACATTGGTGATTACGTAAGGAGTGTTTTGTCATTCTTCTTCAAAATCAACCAGTTGTAAGGGGAGGGGGAATGGACGTGTCTTTGACGTGCCAAAGTGAAACCTCGTTAAACAAGTCGGTTCTCATTCGTTAACGTCCAGATAAATTACTTTCCAACAGAGTTGTTGTGCAGTGAAGAATAATACGAAAGTATTGGCTAAATTTCTTGTCTGGTGTCGGTTTAGTTAAAAGTTCTTCAGTTTTCCTGTGATACATATCTGATAAGTAACAATTTAATCGGTTTTCGGTTGGATAACAATATGGCTGAAACCTGTGGTTAAGATCAGTAACGTCAAGAGAATGTCGTTAGTATAGTTTCCACCAGTGTCGTCCGTCAGGTGAGATATCCGGGGTTACCACGCCAGTTCTAACCAGTACGTTATGTGCCCACTAAAGAGACTTTATATATTAACATCATAAACACTTGTAAAACACTCTCCTCTCACTATTTGGTTTTCAGATCAGAATACAACTTCCTTTACATGCACTTTAATCAGCCATAATGTCAATATATACAAAGATATTGAGGTACAATTCTTGTTATTTTGCATTAAATCCTTTACAAAGGTTACAATAACCATTCGCGTGATGAAGAACAACTACATAATTTCACATCAAACTTTTCCCTTATAAACTATTGCAGTTGTAACCAGTTTCGGTCGGACCCTAGCGCTCGCTATTGATCCCACGAAGGTCGTTATCAATAACCCTTTCACGACGTTGGCGGGCAGCCAAGAGTCGTTAGTTCATATTCATCACAGACTTACAGCCAATCAAAATTCTTTGAAAAAGAAAATCAGTCTTAGTTATGCATTATCGCCCACACGTTAACACCCTCGATCTAAACCCTCGATCCACTAAGCCCCTGAATTCCGAGTTTAGCTGGCTGATCCAATCCAAATGATATAATTGCTCAGAGGTATCGATCTTCAGGAAGAATCTTTAAACCCGTCAAGCTTAAGATTTTTTGCTGTCACAAGTTTATGGAAATATCCAATAATTAATCTTATCAGCAAATCGACAAGACTGTAGTATCGACACGCCACGTTGTTGAACATCATCTAGATCGGATATAGGGTCCCCTACGACTCAGTGCATCGTGGGATGTTCGATAGCTTAAACTGTAAATCTCCTTTTGCCTTGTCCATTGTGTGAAGCTGAGAGCTATAAAACTATGTTGGGAGAAAATTAGAAAGATGTTCAACTAGGGGCATTATTTTAGGGAATTGCACTGTTGATGTCAGAAACAAGATTTAGATGTTGTATAGAGCCGGGATAGTGAGGTTTATTGTGATTAATCAGAATGGGTTGTAGCTTAACGGCCAACTCCATGCTGTAAACGGGGTTTTTATTTGTTATGTGTAAATGGTCTTAAATAAAATGCTTCATTCTAAAAAGAGTTATTTCAAACATAATAAAATGTATTTTATGAAGTCCATTTCTTGAATAGTTGTGTATGAATAGTTATTATTCAACTGATAATACCATACAAGGTTAAGATGACCTTATCATTATGGATATATGTTTAGGTACATAACCTAGCCATACCAATATTTCTATGGAAAAGACCTGTAGATTAGCTCGCTATACATCTAGGTACAATGAATAATGATCTGGAATGCCCCCTCTCCATTCTATACAGCTCTGTGGTTGGAGACATAGATGGCAAAGAGGAGAACTGGATAAAAGGATTACGGTAAACGCTTGGGTCACGAGTTGACAAGAAGGTTTTGGAGTTGATCACCACACAGATGGAAGACCACACGAATGAGAACATGAAGTCTCACAAAAAGAGAAAGTCGTGGAAACAATAGTAAAGTCACACAAACAAAACCAAAAACATCTTTAAACAAAGAAACGAGAGGAAATTACACAGAAAATTAACTGAGTAACAAGCAAAGGAAAAGTCACACAAGCAAAATGAAGTCACACAAGCAAAATGTAAGTCTCACAAGCAAATTGTAAGTCACACACACACAATGTAAATCAGACATACAAAAGGAAACTAAACGAAGGCCATACACAGAGTGCACTGAATAGCCGACTACATATTCTTCACTTGACTGCCTACTATATTTGGTTCATTGAATAGCCTACTACACATACTTTAATGGATAGCTTACTACAAATACTTTACTGAATTGCCTACAACATATGCGTCAATGGATATCCTACTACATGTATTTCGCTGGAACGCCTACTACAAATATTCCAATGTACAGCTTACTGCAAATACTTTACATAATAGCTTACTACAAATACTGCAATGGATAGATTACTAAAAATACTTTACTGAGCAGCCTACTACAAATACTTTACTGCATAGCCTACTACAAGTACGTCAATGAATAGCCTACTATATATAATTCACTGAATAGCCAACTACAAATACTTCAATAAATAGCCAACTAAAATACTTTACTGAACAGCCTATTATAAATACTTCGATGGATAGCCTACTATATTTAATTCACAGAATTGCTTATAATATGGCTAGTTGAAAGGACTGTCTGTGACATGACAGAAGGAGCTGTAACAGAACATGGTCTGTGTTCATATACACGGACAGTCAAATGCCAAATGTTTTACAATGAAGCTTAAAATATAAAAATATGTTGATTTCGGGAAACAATTACATGTTGATACTCTCTAATACGAAGGTTCTATTTGACAAACATATATATATCACCAAATGAAGTCTGAATTAAATGTGAAATATAAGACTGTCTGACGTTGCATTGTATTTTGTGTTACTCCTGTAAACAAACGTTTTAAGTGCACCTTCTATATTTACCCGTTTCATTTGTACTTTAACATTTATTTCAGTTGTAAGTTTCACAACACTGAAACATGACTTTTATGCTACTCTAAAACAGAACCACTTTTATATCCATGTTTTCAACTATTTCTTTAAAAAATAATACAACTTCAGTGAAATTCAATCAAAATAATAGCATGTGCCCGAAATCCTTACAAGTATTTACACGTATTGTAAAAACCTAGGTAGCCAAACCGATTGGTACAACATGGATATCATTACAACGGTTTAACCTGGGTCACACGAATCAGCTGTTCCGATATTCCGTCAGTTAAAATGTGGTATGGAAAGGACGTGAAGAGGAAGACGACTTTGGACATTTAACCTTCATTCGTATGTATACGTTATTGTCTATCACAGAAACGATTTCACTATCACCAATATGCTTGCTTCTTTTTTATATCCGAAGCAAATATTGGGTGACATAGGATATCTCAAAAGATGGTGGGATCGCTTAATTATCATAGCAGGGCCGTACTGTAAGATATCAAAGTATACGAATAATGCTCACGATACATTTCTCCATAAACCAGTTTGAAGAATGCATAATACCTATCAGTCAAATGTTATTGCTTCTGAAACCGAGTCATACATTTGTAATGTTTCTGAAATCATTATCTCCGTGTAACTAATATTTGGTGTTTTGTAAGCTACCGTTTAACGAGTCTTGGCATGTGTCGAAAATAACTGAATAATTTGGTCATAAATCTCAAAGCGATATGCAGAAATCCCCGGACTGGCGGGTGTACACCGTTTATCTGTCGAAATAACCACACAGACCTACAGCAATTTGATTGATTTTATGAAATGATCTGTATTTAATTTCGCTATAGCACCTTAAAGTCGTATAAAGACGACTACAGGTCAAACACTAATGACGATAGGAACCCGATTATGACAGCCGGATAATAATGATTGATAATGCCTGTTCCGAATCATAATTATTGATGACTTATCGGAAATCAGGTACAATTTAACCGTCTTGTTCCTAATATGAAAGCCTGGTAGATAATGGTTCCTTTAAAATTGAATTTCCCTTCTCGTTATCCAATTTTCTGGTTGTAGATTGTAAAACTCTGATTTATCATGCCACACGCTTGCTCTAGAGCTGTGGAAGATGTTGATTTCTTGGTAAAACAAATTATTTACACTTGGCCCTACTAGACCACACGCCTGTCATACAAGGGCTGCAATATATAATTTTCTCATTTAAAGGTTTATCCATATGCCCCTTTGGTTAATTTATGTTCTTCAAATCCATTGCACTTATGAAATTTAAAAACATAAATTTAGATTATTTCAAACTATTGGACTGTGTGGTTTTAAAAACAGCCAGTGACAAATGCCCGCTATGTCTAAAGGAATGTTCTCCCTAAACTTCCTTTTCGTACAAAGTTCTGAACGTTATTGATCCCAAGTTCTACTTCTCCAACTATGAAATGCTTCGTAGAGCCGTCAATACCATCTGTTTTTATCTGTGCCCAAAGTATCTACAGTCGTTAGAAATGACCAGTTTCCTCCTAACATGGATGATACTTTCAGCTCGCCTGATCCCCCGGTGTAGCGCAGTTAATACGTGGGTGTTGATGCCCAAACCAGTCAAGCCTCCCTAGTTTTGTCATCTTGCGAAGAGGAGACCAGCTTTTTTGTGGCTGGTGAATCCCTAACAATCACAGATAATTTGCTGTGGCTTGAATAACTCCAAGATATTCAGAAGGCTTCTGCACAATCAGTAACAATTATGATGGATCTGCGAATAATCCTGGACGATTTTTCTAAAGAAGTCTTCAGCTAGGCTGTCTGGATGATGCTACCATCAACTCTTTGGGTTCAAGTAACAACGATTGCATCTTTGAAAGAGGTTAAGGCGAATTTTGAGGGTTGTTCGTTTGTGTAACCCAATTGATTCACTGGCTTTGTAAAACTCTGTTTGTTTTGGGTAAGCACTGGTCATATGCTTGGCGTTAAAGACGATTCATTTCATATTTTTTTACGCGACAAAAAGCCACACAGTCAGTTACATTGAGTTTCGCCGTTTCTTGTAGTAAAATCAATTGTATTTACGCCAGAAACTACCAAGAATCTCCCTTTCTTTTCAATAAAGTATCCAACAGACACCTCGCAACTTTCAAAATGCTATGCACTAAAGAAGAATAGGCACAAGACGGGGGGACTCATTACATACTAATATATTTGACATTCCTGTGAAAACGACACTTGCCTGAACCATAGTAGAAATGTTATTTTTATCAATAGAAGTGTAAAGGTATCAGAAGAACTAGGAGTATTTAGGTGTAGATATGCATCTCCCTGCTAATACGTTGTTCCTTACGCACTGAAAATACCTTCGCTCAATTCACTTAACCGTTTTATTCTCTCGGTATGAACACCAACCATAATTCCTCAAATCTCAGCGCTCCGTCAGTGTTATTAAGTGTATGATTAAAGAGCTCCCATATCCTCTCAAATCAACTTTGTGTTAAAATCAATACTGTTGTAAGAAATATTGCAATTTATTTTGACACTTTAAGTCATGGACAAATTGTTTATAACGCGTGCCATTTCAAATATTTCCTAATATTGCCATGTTTCACTTGTTGCACGATGCATGCTACATCCTATCTTCGATCTTACATCACGATTAACTAGACATCGCGTTACTGAGCAAATATTTGCCTACACGAAAACAGTTGATTGAATGTGGTTACTGACGTCATACTTTAGACATCACTGTACCTATTTCCATACTTTATTGCCAAATTCTTGCAAATAATTCATTCCGTCTTACCAACATAGACTTTGAACTGTTTTTACTGATTTTGTAGTTTATTGTCGAGACCTCATTGAATCCAAGGTGACCTTTATTTGGAGGAGCGGTATAAATGCATGAATCGTCGACAATTTGTCCCCACAATAGTGCGCAATGTCATATACACAATACTAAATTGTAAATTATCCCCACATATTTGACCAATTTTGAAAATAAATATTTAAATTTTGTTTGAAAGTTAATAATACCCAATCTGACATGCAGTGTATGAGCACACGTTTCCTTTGATCCTCTGCGTCCCCATTCCCTTGGACTGCCATCACCAAGGCCGTCTTTATTTAGACACATTACATGTATCTACCGCAACCCTCCTATCAAAATATGGTTTCATGAATAAAGTATCCAGTGAGAAGACCTAGTTGCATAACTGCATTCAGTTCTTTAGATTCTATGCATTTCATTGCCCAGTGTTGCATGTTGAAAGATGTGTGCGCTAAGTTCCTCTGAGTGGGACGATCAGATATAAGAAGCCATTGGAAAATAAGCAGATTTCTGTGATGACCAAGGTCCCAGGAGGCACCGTTCAGAAGATATCAGTTATTCGTGTCCGTACAGATTTACCATGTCAGGTTGCCTACCGTAATATCTCTACATATCGGAGAAATAGAACAGTAAATTACTTTCTAACATTCGCCGTCGGTTTGAATTGGTAAGCCAAAACAAAATAAATGATGATAAATTTTGAAAAGATAAGGAATTTCTAATTCATTTCATGTAGTCTTCAGTAGTGCTTGTAATGGATGATTAGAACAGGAAAACGCGTATGACATTTCTTTCTTATGATTCCACCAAAAGTTAAAAATTCCTTGACTATTGTTTGTTATCATACTGTTACACCTTTCTTTTCAAATGGCTTCATTCGCTGTAAGACTGAACAGAAACCAACTAGATCTGTAAAAGAAGGAATTTAGACACACTGTTTTATTGTTCATGTTAGATTAAGTACCGTATAAGTTATTGAAGACTCCCATTACTATTGTAACTTGGAGTGTCGGACCGTTAAAAGATCGAAAACGATATAATTAGTCTTGCATTTGGTTGAATCCGATTTAATAACACTAAAACGCATTCAATATTTATATTTGAAAAAAGATGGATCGTTAAACTTAGTAGTTATTTCAAATTATAGAAATGCATTCGACTAAACATGAAATACCACACGATCTATAATGAAACTAAACTGCCAACTTTGTTCACATAAGCAATCAATTTTATCCACATATTGATAGATTAGTAATACATTAATTTGAATTCAAACATCCCATCGCTGATAGGGGACAGTCCAGTATATTTGTAATGATTTACACACCAACTAACATCAAGATTTGACATTTGCTTGTGGGCATTTTGCACAATGTACACAATATATATGTAAATTTATATTTGGGTCATTTGTGAAAATCAAATATTTAGCATCATGTGTGTGTGTGTGTGTGTGTGCGTGTGTGTCTTGTTTGTACACCTACAGCTATGATCAGTGAACATTTGCAATACTAAGTATCGTAATTGAATATGTACATTTGCCCTCTGAAATGAAACCGTAACAAGAAGCGTTGTATGGATTAACCCACAACCTCCTATAGTTATTCAACAGTCCAAAAACATGACTTTCTCAAACAGAATAATTGTGAGCTGGGGAGTTGCTGCCATTGTCTTGACGCCTTCAAGACATTCCATCACGCAGGCGTCCCACGACGTTTGTTGTCAGCGCAAGATGAAACGCCGCATGTTGGAACTATTTCTTGTCTTCTTACTCCCTACACCGGAACTACTGCTATGTAGCGGGAAATTACGACACAGTTGTAATTGACTTTTGCAAACGAGCTTTCGATGGGCACTTTTTGCCTCCAACACTATTTGTGCCTAGAGAGACCTCCAGCAGTTACGATTACATGTAAAAGGTGAAATTCTTCCAGAGGTGTAACGGACAAACAAAGACGAAGCTAGTTCCTGGCGTACCTCTTGCTGTGCATTGATTGGTTGTGGGAAGGGGCAGGTGGTTGAGTTGAAATATCAAACAGGCAAAATCAATGCGGAACACAGAACGAGACTAGAAACATACTGTGGGATATTTATTTTTGCATTAATGTGGCAGACGTAATCTATTTTATTGGAACGATCAATTTTGTTGTACATTAATCCGAGTGAAAATTACTGTGGGTTTATTCCTTCTGGAGAAAGGTGGGTTTGTCGTTAAGTGGGTTAGCAAATACATATTTCGATTTTGATGAATAAACGATTTTCATAATTCGAGTGTTGTTTATAGAAGTGCTGTACAGGCGGACGGCTAATTGTATTAACATTTAGATGATTATGGTGTAATGTGTGAGAGTGCTTAAAAAGAATTATATAGAAATATTAACACTGCATCAAAATAAATATACATTTTTAATCACGTTATAAACTTCCGGTCTTTTATTGAAAATAAAAATCAGCTGAGAGGTGTAGTTGCTTTTGCTACTCAATTCGTGATTTTGGTATATATGAATCCCACCTTTTTTAGACACCTTTCATGGAAACTGCTCCTTCTGTTAAGTCATTTCGTGATTTGGGTATTATGTAAATCCAACCTTTTTTAGACACTTTACATTGTAACTGCTCCTTCGGCTAAGTCATTTCGTGATTTGGATATTATATAAATCCCGCCTTTTTTTAGACACTTTTCATGGTAAGTGCCCCTTCTGCTAAGTCATTTCGTGATTTGGGTAGTATATAAATCCAACCTTTTTTCAGACACCTTTCAATGGTAACTGCTCCCTCGGCTAAGTCATTTCTTGATTTTGGATATGGTATTTTGTGCTTTTCAAAATCCTGGATCGCTTCTGACCACGTTGGTTGGTCCAACTTATTATTTTAAGGACAATTTGTGCGGTGCTTTATACATACTTCGGCGGCCAATTTAGTAAGACGAGACCGACAAGCTGCCGCTTTCGTGTTGGTTACTGCTGATTTGCCGAAGACTAATCACAGGTATGTGTTACTTATTTAATGCTTGCCTTTTTAGGTAATCTAACTATGACGAGGGCTTGTGTAGTATAGTATGACATTCTGTGAATGTAATAGTCGTAATAAATAAGCACTGAGTCACCAGCTGGTCATTGTTGTCACCCTTGAGATTGTTGTTACAGTTTTCCTTCACTTTCACATTCATGCATGTCACCATGTATTTCTGTGTATTGGAAGATAAGTCAATTTATCATATAATGGGTAGGTTTCTTGGCAGGATAAAGCCAACGGATAAAAACGATATCCGTTGGGGTCATATGCGGATAGAGATGCAAATGTCAAAGGTCAAGAAGGGACTACTTTCACTGTTTATAAAGAAAAATGGCGTCGCCCTCGTCATTCGGCGATCGAGTCAGAATTAACCATCGAGAATCTGGATAAACTACAGGGATAATTGCTATCATTACCAAAAGAACAGTCTAATATACTGAAAATAAGTGTCTACCTGTGACGTAGCTAAGGCATTTTATATGTTTGGGCAACTTTAGAGATATAAATTTCGAAACAATTTTGCGAGGGCACGAGGCCTAGCCAAGCGGGATCAGTAGTCATATCTATGCTTGTAGACCTCTGCGGCTTGAAACCTTCTCCACAAATTAAAATAGTTGGATTTGGCCGAAATATATTTGAATTGTTACCTTGTTTCGTTTTGTCGCTGTGTGTACATCTGACTACACTTCTTAACGTTATGACAGGACAGACCGACTGTCAACAACGTCTGACCGTGGCCGTGACGTCTCATAGACTAGGGTTAGAGTTGCTTCCCTTTGACAAAGGGCAGTTACTCTAGCGGACAGACCGATGGATTGCCGCGAAATGCAAATAAAAACAGTTGTTGTTTTGCGTATATGTTGCTTCGCCACTGTATAAGAAACAGGTTTCAGTTGGAACAATATCGGCTACTGTCACTGTCCGACTGACACATCACTTACCCTGTGACGTAATAAATATTAATGCGCGCATTCCAGGAAAACTCGCAATGTTTCGGTAATGTTTGTGAGAGAGGGAAAGCGATTTTGAAGCACAGAATTAAAGAATGACATTATATGATAAAGAGGTTATCACGCTTGTGTGTTTGGGGATGGTAAATATCCTGTATGAGGAATAAAAAGTATGTATTTAGCTCGCCAAGGCACGCTAAATACAATGTTTATTCCTAATGCAGGATATTTACCATCCCCAAACACACTCGCGTGATAACCTCTATATATCACGAGCAGATGTTTATTAATCACTATCAAAAAGTAATGTTACCCGGTGTTCGCGTATCCTGCCACACCGGTGGCACCCGTCACAAACACATGAAAAGCAAGTCAATTGTTCATCCAGAAATATAGGGCACAAGTCAACATAGGGAACTGCATCAGACATAATGTTTGTCACTGATATACCCTCCATATGGCTACCATATAACGTGTTCACAGCTTTACTAAGGCTTTGAATGTTGAAACCTTCATAAAACAACTTTTGAGCAAAAGTCGCAAGACCCTCTATGGAAACTTCGAAGAAAGAGCATGCTCGATTACACTTCAACAGTTGTGAAACGTAGACACCAAAGGCTGGAGCTGCTGGGTTATTCCTCGACATAGAGGGAAATTTGGCGTTTGGAATAACACGTTGAAGTCATCCCTCGTGTCATACAGTCTTGTGGAGAACTGTGCCATCTTCATATCTTCATGCTATTAAGATAAATACCCTGGCCCCATCCGCAGCCTCGTCTTGAGTGCTTAATATAGCCATCCAATCAATTTATACTATTATTTCATAATTGAGACAAGCGGCGATATGACTGGAGTAGTTTCCTGATTTATCACGTCGAGAGTATCCACCATTATGACCAGACAGAACCAGATCTACCCAGAAGTGATGAATCTCAGGTGACCTCATCCCGTCATGGGATAAGTGAAAATACCCAATTGTCTAAGCTAGTGTAGATGTAGTGCTTGCTTCAGTTTGCTCAAAGTGGAATGTTGGGAGGCAGATAGGAGGAAACATGAGTTCACTTGAATATGGCGCAAGGATGATTGACAATGGAGTTATTTGACATGGACCTTGGGATTTTTTTTGGCACATGCAATGAGGTCAAAGGTCAAAGTCAAATCTGTCAAGAGTCTGTGGTTACAGTTTCTTAAAAAGCCTCTAAAACGGTTTCGTTGATATAGGTGTAAGGTCAAGGTCAGCCTATATCAAACACAATGGAAACACTCGTCATATTGGAGTAGCTTCAATCAGTTATTTTTAGGCCCCTGGAAGTGTCTCAGCAATCCATACTATTTACAAAAAGGTTACATCCTGTGTGCTAAACGATTAAACATAGAATTGCACGTGAAAAAAATGTAAAGAACTTCCGAGATCTTGCCATAAAACATTTGTCGATCAGCGATCGATTGATAATGATGATCCCACCTGTAACATAGTGACTGTAGATAATCGAACCTGAGCCAAGCAAACCGATGACAGAAATTAGGAGCAACGATCAACACCAGTCATCAGCCAAGTAATGCAGCCTGACAACCAAATCTCGGAATTCAGTTGGATGTTGTTACAAGCATGTGGTCCTTGGACTTATTCAGGCCTGGGGGGGCACGGGTGGCCCAGTCGACTAAGGCGCCGCGATTCGCTGTGCAGAGTTGCGTCCCTTGGGCACGCCAGAAACCTATGATTGTGGGTTCGAATCCCGGTTCGCCCCGATTATGTTTCTAGGTTTGTCAGCACCATACCCGTGCTCGTGGGTTTCACCGAAGTGGTAAACGTCTGAGACATGCATCACTTCGGGCTTTCCTCCCACATTAAGCTGACACGCCGCGATATAACTGGAATACTGTTAAAAGCGGCGTTAAACCCAACTCACTCACTCACTCACTATTCAGGCCTGGAATCTGCACAGGGTAAAACGTGAAAGTTGCGAACAAATGATTTAACCATCCCATTAAACATACATGGGAGGTCACAGCGAAGTGTAAATTTTGACCAAAACGTTTTCATAACAACTTGCTGGAAATGCCTGTTTACAGCATTGGCTACCATTGCACATGCAGCCATTTCTGGACGTTTACCACTGCAGCATCTTCTCTGAAACCATAGCGCTGATATTGCTGATACTTAATGCATGATCCCAGTAATACTGTCACAGAGCTCCAATCCAGTTTTTAACATAGCTGCCATGGCCGACATGCCGTGAAATATGACGGAAATACTCACTCACTCATGTATCATTATATATTTGATATGTTATCAGCTCGTGTTTTGTGCAGTGAATCTGTTTTGTGTTAATCTTAATTTTGAGCCTGCTTTTTCTTGACAATGTAAATGTCATTTTGGCATTCCGTATCTAGCATCCAGCTCTAATGAGAACCACCTGGCCATCATCTAGACCAATTTGTAAGTAGTGTTACAGTGTAAGCAACTTTACTATGACCGAATACTTACATGACAGTCTGTATTTCCTTCGGTATATTAATATATGTTTTTATACTGAATAAAGCAGTGTAGAAGAGGAAAGTAATTGCCTGCTAATTATTATCAAAAGAACGTTTAGTTTCATCCACGTTTGAAACAAACGTTTATTCACTACTGCTTGATCTGTGAAAATAGATTTAACTTGTGCATGATTTTAAAAAGCGCCCCATTTATCAATTCTCTATATGCTCGGAGTGCTTTTTGCGGCTATATCTAGTGTTGATGTAGCTGAAATCTGATAGTGGTCCCTTGAATGATGAAAACAAGATTGCTCATATAATTCTTCTATTTGTTTAAAAGGTGTAGACGGAACAGGGGAGAGTTTTCCTTTCATCTAGAAGAGGTTCAGAACAATAGACCTCCGTTTAGCTGATAATCTTAACCAGATGAGGAAAGAGGAAAATTATTTGGGCCACAGGTTTAGTAATAGTAGTTTGTTTTAAGTCACCACGTGTCACCACCAATGTGTCTGTATACAATTAACAGGTGAGCCTGACACTTCAGACAGATGTAACAACTTTGTTATCATATAAACAAACACACACACACACACACACACACACACACACACACACACACACACACACACACACACACACACACACACACACACACACACACACACACGTCTCTAAGAGTCAAGCACAACTTTTCAATGAATAAATATCTGTGGGTATGACAATGCTTACATATGAATAACGCAATGTTTTCTCAAAAATAGATCCCTCTGAAGTTTAAGGTCTATTGTGTATGGACCAGTGTCAGGGCAATATAATTATTGCCTGTAACTTTATTATGGTAGTTTACTGCTATATAATTAGTTTGCTTCTTTATCTGAATAACTTTACAGTTACTCAGATAGCAATTTGTTTCTGTTTTCAGAAATGCAGTCTATTTATAGATTGAGAAAATATATAGAAGTGAATATGTGAGGACAAGGGGAACTTTTGGACTGAATTATCTGCCCTGTAGACCCAGTTGTTGTTGTTGTTGTTGCGTTAAGTGTTTAAGAGGTCACCTTCTGCCTAAGCAATTTCGGCTGACCTGTCCCTCTTTGTGAGTAGGATACACATATCTATTGCGAGTTTGGTATTCACAGAATTTCTGTTTTGGAATTGATATGAGTTTTATTCTTGTCGAGCCAGTATGGATCTCATCGTATTAATAGGTGTGGGAAAATGGTCACATGTCTGTTTTTGACAAATCAAATTACGAGAAATTACGTCCCGTTACGTCCATATTCCTTTGAGGGGTCTACTCTCACAACATAAAAAACACTGAAATAAAGAGGAAGGCGAACATCTCAGGAGGTAATTTGGTGAAATTTTTTTTTGGTATTTATACCAATCAATTAATTACGTCTAATTGATTCACTAATTGCCTTCCAATATCACAAGATAAACAATTACGTCCTGCTACATCGAAGCTACGTCCTTGCAGCCAAGATTACGGACTAACAACAAGCAACATCGACTGGGAATTACGATGGACAATTCAAAGATGAAGATTAAAAATGTCAGGCGGCAATTGGAATTTATCTGATACATAAGACGTTTAATAACATGAATTGGCCACTGATATGCTTTGACAGTAGTGATGCAAAATAACTAGTGATGCAAAATGTCGCGCATGAATACATCAGCGAAGATTACATAGTTCCTGATGGCAGAATTAACAGCAACATTAATACACGTCTTGACACATCATCAAATTCGATTCTGTGCGTAATTCATTAGATTAAATAAAATTTATAATGGAAAATACTAAGCTTTAATCAGTTGCAGAAACTTCATTGCGACCTAAGCTGGCTGTCACAAAGTAAAAATAGCGGGCGTCAGTGAAACACGTAGCTCAACCTTGATCACACATTCACACAAATATGGATAAATATCGAGGTACCCAGGGATTATGATCTGTTTGATGAAGAACGAAATTATGATGAATTCTTATCTGATTGTTACTTTGCGTAACTATTCTCAGAACGACGAATTCTTCAAAAGAAGAAAACTCTTGAAAAAGTAAATAAGATCGTCTAGACGGGAAGGTTGTTTACATTGACGCTTATGAGGTATTGATATATCCTAAACAATAAGCGTAACATGATGGCATTAACATATACTTATTTTACGAATATTGTATTCTATGAAGCTCTATAACAACATGCTATGATCCTCTGATTTCAAAACATTGAATTACGTGAAAACGAGGTTGTCAATACTATACTGGTATATACCTGAAAATACTAAATAGTTAACAGGATAATTATGATATAAAATTCGTGTGCTGTCATAAACTATGTTCATTTTTACTCCACTTATGTATAGGCTATATTGGATTCATATTTAAATACCGGCATTCCGGAGACCAGAAATAATGTGTATTTATTATCTATCAATACTGAGGCTAAATTGGATATGTATTTAAATACCAGCAAAAGGGACACCAGACAATATACGTATTTATTGTTTAGCAATAGTGAGGCTAAACAGTATATATATATATATATATATATATATACACTTTGGTTTTGTCGCCCACCTGACTTAAAGTCAAGTGAACGTGTGTCATGTCGCGTGTTGTCCGTCGTCTGTCCATCTTAACCTGTGCTTTTTCGACACCTCTGAAACTGTCAGGTCAGTGAAGCTGAAACCTTGCAGTAATGGTCCCAGATATTGTGTCTCTAAAAGACAGTTCTGCACGTACGAGATTATATCGAACGTTTATTGCCTCACATAGAAACTGGATCATAATACAACAAGTCACACATTTTTCAATATTAATGTTCTTTTACTTCAATATACACTGTCCAGCTATGCTCTAGTTCTGCTATTCCTGGCCTATAGAAGCGTCCATCTGCTGACATGTGGTCAAAGGGAACCTCTGTGTGTTTAGCTGGGTCAGCTCCTGATATGATGTAGTGTCAACATTCGTCTTAACCCTCATGCACACCGCTTGACCATGTGATGTGATGGACTATACTGTCCCAGCTTTTCATAGCATCGTGTATTTACTTTTGTGACTTGTGACTTCATCACAGCTCGATTCTCGTTTTCTACATTTTACAGTGTCTCTAAAACCCTCTGGTTGACTTCTCAAAAACAGATGCTTTAATTCAGTGTTATGGGTACCAAGAGATGATATTCTCCATTTGATATGCAGTAAGTATGTGGTATTGGCGTGTAATATATATTACACGTTTTTAGGTTTAAGGTGGTCTTTATACTTTGTTTTGTTTGGGACGGGGCGGTTTTCTTAGTTTTACTGCATTTTCAAAGTATCCTCGAAAATTACAAGGTCTGTGAAGCTGAACGTTTACATTAGTAATCTAAGCTATGGTGTTCTCTGACATTTGCTTACACTTTCTGACCAATGTTAAACATCGCAACTTTGACCATAATTATAAATCCATTACCGATTATCACTCGGCCATACGTTCTTTTTTAAATTAAGTGAAATTTGGCATACTTGTAGTTAGTTATTGGGCCTCACATAATGTTCTCTATTCTTGCGATATTATTAATTTTGACTTTAACTCTACCGTTATATATGTACAGCTCAACATAGTTGGTGTTACATAAATGAAATCGATGTCACGGGCAATAAAACAAAGAAGGAGCAAAACTGAAAATTCTGAAAAATCTTAGACCCCACCACATATCAGCCTGTCTACATTGGGGAAAATTGTAAAAGAAAATAGGTTTTCATATATTGTCACCATGGTAACCGAACTTGACTAATAACAGAAATGGTTCGGGCAACATAAGAAGAAGCTGTCAGTGGTATGGTCCTTTCACCATCCTAATATAAATCTTATAGAACCATATGACACAGAAAGCTGAAACGTTATGGTGGAGGATAAACGGAAATTCGATTTTTTTGTAGCATCATTGTTTACACAAATTGCAAAACGATGTTGTAAAACGTTTTTCAACTGGAATATATGGCACCATGTTTTTTAGTAACTCACTACAAGTGATTTCACCAAACTAAGTCATGCAATTATTTATCGTCAGGCAGATTCTTGTGGTGCTGTGTTTTTATCTTTATTTGTTATTTTTCTTCGATTTAATAAATAGCCTTTATTATAATAAAAAGATTCGGAGACAATGTAAGAGCTGACGTTTCGAAAGCTTATGTAGCACTACCGTGGCACTGAGATTAAGAATAATCCTTTTTTATCTAAAACTGAAAATAGATTCAAATCATTGAGATTAGCACTGTCATCGGGCTGAAATGTTGTATAAAAAATTAAGATTCTCAGTTTGTTTGGGGCGCCATTTTGTGCTCTCAACTTAGGGTTTTGTTGTTAAACTAGCATAAAATTTTACATCGTAAAAAAGATTTACAAGCAGGGAGGATACTTTATTGGAATATTTGATACCTGAAGTATTAAGAATAGTATGTTCAATTCAGCCACTTGATCTTTAAACATATTTTAAATCTTTGTTATATTTTTTTCAAAATGTATATTTTTACCTTCTGTATTATGCAGGTGCGTGCTCTTGGTAAGAAGCGTAAGTGTGAATGTTCTAACTTTTGTCGCAATCGTGTGTGATTATTTTATAAACTGTGAAGTATACTTTTTAATAATAATATATTTGGTCTCTCACAGTGATTTTTGTTTTTCTTTATCTTTCTTACTATCTCACCCGGACTGAAGGTCTGGAGTGTTGTAATGGGCTGTCTGTCAGTTGGTTGTCCTTTACCTTTTCATTATTTTCCATGAACTCAACTGAAAATATGGAACTTAAGGGTGAATTCCCTTCTTAGGCCCAAGCAGCTGTTACATTATGAGACTTGCCACCTAGTGTTGGTGTCTAATATACATGATACATACATACATTTCCTTGAAAACTGAAATAGATCAAATTTGCTTGCTGATACTCCTTGGAACTTTATGAATACCTCAATCAATCTTCAAATGTTTTCGTGTGTGTTTCATTCTTAAATAAAGCATGCATGAGTTTTTAACTTATTAGCTCAAAAGCACTTAAGGACAAAGTGAGCCTATCACACTAAGCCTATACTATGGCCCTCGAGAAGTCCGGGTTAGAAATGCTTGTGAGGCGACTAACGTTGGCTTGGTTAATTCATGTCATTGTATCCCAATTACAAAGATCGATGTCCATGATGTCATGTCCAGGCTCGATTACAGACCACTGTCATATAGCTAGAATATTGCTGAGTGTGGCGTTAAACTACAAACAAACACGTCTGACTGTCAAACCGATCCCGGCTATGTGTCCATCACATCGTATCCAAATAGGCCCCTTGATCTGAGGAATACTAGACGGCCCCTGTGTTGCTTCTAAATGACTCAAAATGGCGGTTGTAGTCATCGGTATATTAGAGCATGTTACAATATTTCTAACTGAATATCAACCAAACTCATGTTCGACTATCAACCCACCTTTGCCTAGTTTTTACCACATCGTACCTTGAAAAATATCTTGAATGTTAGACGGTCCTTATTTTAGTAGACTTTACCGAGGTTCGACCCCTTGACCATCTGCTCCTAGTGCAGACATTCAATCCAGTAGACCACGGAGGCGGGCGAAACTAACAGGTGATGGTTGTATTTGCTCATATGTGTCAACCAACAGTTTCGTTTTCCAATAGGAACACCATTCCATTCAATTTATTCAATTATAGGAAGGTTTTGCAGAACTGTAGATCATGATGTAAATACCACTACTTGTGGCTGCAAAGACTCCTCCCACTGCTACCAACCTGTTGATATTATGATCACGGCTGACTTCTCTGTTATTGACAAACTAAAACAACCTTCGTCAGTTATTCAACTAACGTGGGCATCCTCCTACCAGTTGGCACCATTATGAATACTGTCGAGGCATTTATCAAAACATGGGGCAAAGGAGAAGAGGAACCTGTTGAATGTCTTTCAGAGTGGGTTAAGTCAGTGCATGGTGTTGTCATTGGTAGAATGCACAAACTGAAACAGAGGAAACAGAACACGAATAAACCCATTCTGTCCCAGCCATCACTCATTTCACCCAGACTTGCTTGTGTGTGTGCGTGCTTGCATGTGTGTGTGTCTGTGTGTGTGTGTGTGTGTGTGTGCGTGCGCGCGCGATTTTATAGTGCTAACCCACTGAGATACCACGCCGCAGTTTAACCTCACTCTGACACAGTATACTCCCACCAGTCCTTGTTTTATCCCCTTAATGCCGAGCGCCAGACACGGTAACAAGTACTATCTTTTAACGTCTTTTGGTATGACGCGGCCGGGGATCGAACCCCGACCTTCCGCTATCCTGATGGACGGTCTACCACTAGACGGATAGGTCTGAAAGTGTTGGAAGCAAGTGCAATAAATAGCACGTGGAATGTCAAAGACTCAAATAACTTACTTAATTTTACTTTGATTTTTTTTCAATCTCAGAAAACAACCAAGTCAGTTATGTCAAAACATTTGATTCTTCAACTTAAGGGAAAACGTCTTTCTACGAGGCATTTGTCACTAAACGTGGTGGTCATAGAGAGAGTTTCATCTCCATCTTGAAAGTTTCATTGATAAAAATTTTGTGAAATTTGTGGTAAGATATTAAGAGGGAGTGAGTGCGGGATTTGGGTTTTAAGCCGCTTTTTGAAATATTCTAGCAATATCCCCGCGGAGGAGACAAGAAATGGGTATCATAAATTGTACCCATATGGGGAATCGAACCCGGGCCTTCTTCGTGACGAGCGAACGCTGTAACCACTAAGCTACCGCCCCCAAGACATTGAGACAGGAAGTAGACATGCCCATGGGCACCAATTGTTCACCCCTTGCTAACCTGTTTCATCTTGCATATGAATCAGGATTTCTGTTCGGATTGGCAAAATTTATTAAAATATATGTAACGTATAATGAGGCTGGTGTTTAAATATATGTACCATCTGGTCTCCCTAAGGCTCTTTCATATTATATATATATATATATATATATATATATATATATATATATATATATATATATATATATATATATATATATGGTCTCCCTAATATATCTCTCTTTCATGATATATATATATATATATATATATATATATATATATATATATATATATATATATATGGTCTCCCTAAGGTTTTTTTACAATATATACCATCCGGTCCCCCCAATTCTATTTCTAAAATTATATACCATCTGGTCCAAATAAGGCGGGGTTTTATTCAAATTTATGCCATGTGGTCCCCTTTAGGCTGTTAATTTTTAACATATATGCCACCTGGTCCCCCTAAGACTGTTTACTTTAAATATATATAGCAGCCTATGCAGGTTTCGATGACATAAGTATGCAGTCTAATTGGTGTTCGTAGTATCTATATAAATAAGGCTATGTGCTTCAGGAAGCCTATTGATTTTGAAAAATTAGTCACTGAATAATAATAAGAGAGAGAGAGAGAGAGAGAGAGAGAGAGAGGGGGGGGGGGTGAGAATCGGGTGATGGTCCTGATTAGGACATTGTTACAGACGTCGACAGGCATATGGGTTGTCAATACTATATTGAACCCACGCGCTCAGTC